>NC_041388.1:61258212-61291766 GCF_002162155.2 Triticum dicoccoides
CCGGTGGATCCAGCGACGGACCCCTCCTGGCCTCCTCGCCTTCGCCATCGCGGGTCCCTGCCGGGAAGAACCTCCACTCGGGTGCCCCCACCCTCTGTCCACCTCGGACGCCGCCGGTCCCTGCCGGGAAGGGCCTCCACTTGGCAGTGCCCCCACCCCCCTGTCGTGGTACAGCGGACCCAGCTACTCCACTACCCCACCTCGTCTCCACCCTCCTCACTGGCGGCCTGCTCCACTCGTCCTTCCTCGGTTCACCACCATCCGCCTCACATGTCCGTCTCGGTCCTGTCCTCTGTTGCCCCTCGTCTCCACTTGGATGGCGGCCCACCATTGACGGATGTGCTACGGGAGAAATCCCCGCTGACCTTGTCAGCTGACCACGACGGTGCTACTCCAGCGTCGCTTACCCTCTTGGGGGCGTGGCTCATGTGCCACTCCTGTCTCTCGGTCCGGATTCGCAGCTCTCGGCTCTTCCCTCTGGGAATTTAACCGATTATGCTCCAGGCGAAAGCTCTGTGACGGCGTCATCCTCGGATGTCGTCCACCTTCTTGAAGGCGTCACTAGGGAGCTCCTTGCCGCTATTCATCCTCCGTTGCCCTTGGGGGTTGGTCATCCTCTGCTCTGCTAGCTCAAGACCCTCTCATGTCTGTCGTCTGTTTTGGTGAGCTTCGTGCTCTTCGTGCTACCTCGGTTCATCTTTGCTCAACTACGACGCAACGATGCCTCCCCACCTTGCTAATTGTGTCGGCTTGCTGTGGCGGAGCTTCCAGTTAAGGTTCGTGATGGGTCACTCGTTGATTGGTGCTGCTCCTCTGTTGTGCCAAGGGGTTGGTACGCACGCCAGTGTGGTGCGTTAGGATAGTTGTTTAGTGTTGGTATTGTGATTCCTCGACGACACACCACTTCCACTCGACTTTTATGGTGGTGGTCTCTTGGCTTGCTGGCTAGGTAGTGCTTTCTTCGGGGCGTCTCTATATGTTCTCACCCTATGTAATCCTTCCTCCTGTGCGGTTTTTTGGCCCGGTTTCCCTTATAAACGGGGTCAACCTGTTAAGGTTTTCGATCCGGTTTTCCTTATAAACTGGATCAAACACTTGATATTTTGGCCACTTTGAGCAATATATTCAGGTGGGGACTCTCTCCCCCTCGGTGACCGTTCAAAAAAAAGTAAAAAAGAACCGGAGGGAGCACCTCTCAAATCCTCCTTATACATCCGGACGGACGACCCAGTCAATGTCTGGTCACAAAAGCTCGACCCAACCAAACCCTTAAATCGGCCCTAAACGTCCGGGCTGTCCAACAACCCCCAATTCCCAGCTCATATTTGGGGTAGATATGAGC
Source organism: Triticum dicoccoides (assembly GCF_002162155.2). Classification (NCBI taxonomy): domain Eukaryota; kingdom Viridiplantae; phylum Streptophyta; class Magnoliopsida; order Poales; family Poaceae; genus Triticum; species Triticum dicoccoides. The sequence goes on from NC_041388.1 coordinate 61,259,555, forward strand.
CGAACAAGACACACCCAGACGCAACCACCACACTGGACCGACCCACGCTGACCCACTTCGACCCCATCCCATCCCCACAAAAAACCACCCAGACCAAACCCTAGTCCCCACTCTCTCACTTTCTGCTCCCCTCCACTGCTCGCCTCCTGCTACCTCTTGAGCACTGCGTTCGTTTTCCCTTGAAGAGGAAAGGGTGATGCAGCAAAGTAGCGTAAGTATTTCCCTCAATTTTTGAGAACCAAGGTATCAATCCAGTAGGAGGCCACGCGCAAGTCCGCACCTACACAAACAAATAAAATCCTCGCAACAAACGCAATAAAGGGGTTGTCAATCCCTTCATGGTCACTTACAAAAGTGAGATCTGATAGATATGATAAGATAATACTTTTGGTATTTTTATGATAAAGATTTAAAGTAAATAAAGCAAAATAAAAATGGTGCAAGAAATAGCTTGTTGACGGAAGATTAATATGATGGAAAATAGACCCGGGGGCCATAGGTTTCACTAGTGGCTTCTCTCGAGAGCATAAGTATTACGGTGGGTAAACAAATTACTGTTGAGCAATTGACAGAATTGAGTATAGTTATGAGAATATCTAGGTATGTTCATGTATATAGGCATCACGTCCGAGACAAGTAGACCGACTCCTGCCTGCATCTACTACTATTACTCCACACATCGACCGCTATCCAGCATGCATCTAGAGTATTAAGTTCAAAAGAACAGAGTAACACTTTAAGCAAGATGACATGATGTAGAGGGATAAACTCATGCAATATGATATAAACCCCATCTTGTTATCCTCGATGGCAACAATACAATACATGCCTTGCTGTCCCTACTGTCACTGGAAAAGGACACTGCAAGATTGAACCCAAAGCTAAGCACTTCTCCCATTGCAAGAAAGATCAATCTAGTAGGCCAAACCAAACTGATAATTCGAAGAGACTTGCAAAGATAACCAATCATACATAAAAGACTTCAGAGAAGATTCAAATATTGTTCATAGATAAACTTGATCATAAACCCACAATTCATCGGTCTCAACAAACACACCGCAAAATAAGGTTACATCGAATAGATCTCCACGAGAGAGGGGGAGAACATCGTATTGAGATCCAAAAAGAGAGAAGAAGCCATCTAGCTAATAACTATGGACCCGAAGGTCTGAAGTAAACTACTCACACATCATCGAAGAGGCTATGGTGTTGATGTAGAAGCCCTCCATGATCGATGTCCCCTCCGGCGGAGCTTCGGAAAAGGCCCCAAGATGGGATCTCACGGGTATAGAAGGTTGCGGCGGTGGAATTAGGTTTTTGGCTCCGTATCTGCTAGTTTGGGGGTACGTAGGTATATATAGAAGGAAGAAGTATGTCGGTGGAGCAATGTGGGCCCTCATAAGGGTGGAGGGCGCGCCTGGGGGGGGGGGGGTAGGCGCGCCCCCTACCTCGTGCCTTCCTGGTTGCTTTCTTGACGTAGAGTCCAAGTCCTCTGGATCACGTTCGTTCCAAAAATCACGTTCCCGATGGTTTCATTCCGTTTGGACTCCGTTTGATATTCTTTTTCTGTGAAACTCTGAAATAAGCAAAAAACAACAATTCTGGGCTGGGCCTCCGGTTAATAGGTTAGTCCTAAAAATAATATAAAAGCCTAATAATGTCCAAAACAGAATATAATATAGTATGGAACAATAAAAAATTATAGATACATTGGAGGCGTATCACCTCCTTCCCTTCCCATGTCGAGCTCCGGGAGCGCATCCGGCGATGGATATGGCAGCAAGGCGGATCCCATCAATAGGGACGCCCTGCTGCAAGAGGACCCATAGTGGGACGATGAGGACCGTGTCGTAGTGCAGCATTCGTGTGTGGGCAAGGGTATTAGCTTGAGCTCCACACTGTCCTCAGTCGCCCGACGCAATGCGGCTACCAACGCCGGCCCATCGTGGTTCGTGTTAGTGCAAATCCGCCTCCCCCTGAGCCCCCTCCCACACCCATTGTCCCGTTGCTCCTCCCAACCGACGATGGGTCCTCATGCCCGCACCGGCGATCCCGTGGAGGAGGACACCTAAATCGGAGGCACGGGCAGCACACCGTTAGAGGCAGTGAGTCGTGTAGAGGGCGACAATGGCCGGTTTGTCCCACAGCTATTGCGGCTCCCGCATGTTTACGTCGCTCGACCCAGTGGAACGGCTCATGCACGACATTATCTATTAGTCACTGACCCCGACGGAGATAGACGCGAGCGCTGACGCCGCAAGACTGCGAAGGTGCTCTGGCTCGGCATCGAGGAGTTGGGGCGCCTCTCGGCAGAGAGGGCGCGCGACCGTCGTGGCGAAAGCGGCATGATTGCGAAGGAGCAAGCTAGCACCGCCCGTTGGCTCGACGACATCATCTCCTTTGCGTCATTGTCCGACAACTCCGACCGCCGACACCTACGCCAACGACGCCAATGGGGGGAGTAGGATCCTTCCTCGGCTCTGACTAGTAGTTTAGGTTGAAGTTTTTTTTCATAGGGGCGGTGCTTCATCTTTGAGCTAGTCTTCCCGGTTTCAATCCTCCTCGAGTTCGTGTGGGCGGAGTTTGACAGAGCTCTAGCGCAAGATTCTTGTCATCTTTGTGGGACGACGAGGTTAGAGTTTCTCGCTCTGCATGCATGAGGACAAATTTTGTTGTTAGGTGCTTCAAAATGTTTCAAGGGTTCAATGCGTGACGACCACGACTCTGTGGCGCTAGTCCAATGAGCATGTTGCACGAATACTTCTGGGCTGTTAATGACAAAGTCAGGCCAAGTCGGACAGGAAGCGACGACAACGACATGTTGTGACGGCAGTAGTCGTTCAAAACTTCAGGTCTCTCGATGTAATATTTATTGTGTTTGAGGTGCCTTTTACTTTGGGCGAACTTTTATAATAGATTCGGATCCTTTTCAAAAAACGAACGATGATCCAAAGTCAACCGGTGTCTATGGCATTTTCTTCTTGTTGTTGTTTGTGTAGTTTTATGATACTTTGAGGAGATATCAGCATAGTCCCAGAAAAATCAAGCTCATTTGGTTATTCAGCCCACGGGAGACCCCAAGATATCCAAACCTAGACAACCCTCCCTTGTTTTCATCGGTGGATTTCCCATTTCTCGCTTGAGGCGTCGCGTCACTTGATGGGTACTGTAGTTGGTGGTTAACACGTAGCAGCGGCACCGAGTACCCGCAGCTTGGAAATGATGGTGACAGGTGGGCCCCAGGTGACTAGATCCCATCTCAGCGCATGCGGCCACCAGGCTTTGTGCGTGTATGTGCCCGGATAAACAAAGCTTTGATTCAGCGTTTGGGCGGCAGGCAGGCAGTCCGAAAGGATGCTCCGGGTATTTTATTCCACCTTTCACATCTTTTCTGGACAAAATTACACAGGAACCACTTTAATTTGTAGGATCCGCAGCAGTTAGGAAAGGCAGAAACACGATTTTGTAATTTAGTGACAGATTAAAAAAAATTCTACATCAATGTTCCACGTTCGTTTTTTTTTTTGCAAAATAAGTGAGTTTCATGGATTTTTCCATGTTTGATGATCAGAGGAAAACATATTAGTTTCTTTAAGCCTATATAGTGTTTTTTCTATAATGCAAGAATACTTCAAATAAGATTTCGTACTGGACGCACACTAAGGGGATCTCTTTCCTCATCCATAAGAAAAGCCCCTTCTTCTCCTGTTGACGCCGCCGTCGGTCTGCCCTATCTCCAATGACCTCTGAGCCATGGAGATGCGGAGGATCTCGCCCCACACCCCCGGCGGCGGGCGGGACCCCGTTCTTATTCTTTTTATATTCAACGTCTTGGTTGGGTCTGTGTGGCGACAATGATGCCCCTTAGTATGAATAATATCTCCCACGTTTTTATCCCTGCCCCGATGGTGCGTCTAGCATCGTCGGAGGGCGTGTGAAGATGTGTCTCCGTCGGATCTCACGAGATTCAGCCAGTGCTGGTCTTCGAATGATCTATTTGATCCGGTCTTCGTTCGTCTTAGTTTGAGTGTTTACTTGTTTGATCCTTCTAATATACGACTTTCTTCATCGCTGATGGTTGCTGCTCTGGTGCGCTGATCCTATGAAGACTTAGCACGACGACTTTTCGACTGTCTACTACAACAAGGTTTGCCCGGCTTCAATAACAGAAGGGCGATGACGGCGACGCGCCATCGGCTTGCTCGAGCACTTGTTATCATTACTAGGTGGACGTAGTTGTGATTTTTATTATCTTTGTTGTTCTTTGTACTCATATGACTAAAAATGAATAGATTAAAAATTTCTCCAATAAAAGAATACTTCAAATAAAGAACTCATATGTATTGCAAATTTTACAAATCAAATGACGAAGCAATTTTTTCTTTAAGGATTGCAATTCTTAAATTCTTTCAACGGAGGGACTTTTATCTTGTTTTTAGTTTTCACTAAGGCATTCTTTCTTGAACCGATCTGCTTCTCAAGTAGGATTTATACTAGAGGAAACCGCGCTCGTTGCCACTGGGATTAGATATTTGATTTCTGAATGTTATATACAATATGAATTCACTCTAAAAATTTAAAAGAGCAAAAAAAAACCCCACTCTCAAGATTTTAGAGCACCTATAACCGGACCCCGTACCCGCCCTAAATGCCCGGGTGGGCTGCCCGGTCATTGTCCGGACGAAAAAATTGCCACTCAAGCGGCCGCTTCATATCCGACCCAAACGTTCGGACTGACTGATAACCCTCATATCCAGTCCATATGTGGGGCGGATATGGGGACACCCGGGCGTGCCCGGACACGCCTGTCACGTCTGATCCGGCCCACTATGGCCCATTGTCTCTACATAAATTTACCCATATCCGCACTCCGGAGGAAACCCTAGCCGCATTCCACTCCAAACCACTTCCCTCATCCCACAAGCTCTCGTCCGACGATCTCCCCCCTTCTCTGGCATGGCGGGCAGCGGATCCGAGTCCTACACCCCCAATCCGTTGACCCGGAGCTCGTCCCACGCGGCCTCGAGGAGGAGATGGTCGTCCGTCCTGCACTCTGCTGTTCCTAGGAGGAGTCCACCCGACGATAATGGTCGGACTCCATCAAATGGGAATCCATTGCATCCGCCCAAATGGTGCATTGATCTGGCGCGAGGCGTGTCATCGCGGACTCCCCAGAGGAAGTGCGGTCCGTTTGGCTTTCGAACGCCGTGGTGGATGTGCAACCGCTTCGTTGCCACGCCGAGCGGAGATCAATGTTTGGGCCTCAGCCGACGTAAATATGGCGCAGTGTGCCTGCCGTGCGAGGCAGCGGGCGTGGGAAACCGCGACAACCCTCGCAGCGGATGTTTGCTAGGCGGAGTCGCACTCTCGGGCACCACGTATGGTGCACAGCTCCCACGTCCACTGGCAACATGCAAGGCACGAGCTCTGATTAGGAAGAGTATGGCTTGAGAGATGGTGGCGCTTCGAGTCCTGTGAGCTGGTGTGTGTCCCATGTCCTGCTCTACCTCAGCGGCGACCAGACCAACACTCCGAATTTATTAGCTGGGTCATGCAAACAGAAGAGAGGGGAAATGTGGCAGTTATGGTTAATGATCAAATAGGTCCTTTCTTCGAGATGAAGGAAGGGCTTCGACAGGGGGACCCTTTCTCCCCATTACTTATTAACATAGCTATGGATGTCCTTAATTTGTTAATGATCAAAGCACAAGAGAAAAGGTTATATTCAGGGACTAGCCCAAAATTTAGTGCCTGGGGGTGTTAGCATGCTCCAATATGCCGATGATACGATTTTTATGTTCCAAGATAATCTGGAGAGTGCTAGAAACATTAAATTAATTCTCCGTTTATTTGAACAATTAACTGGCTTGAAAGATAATTTTCATAGAAGTGAAGTCTTCTATTTTGAAGAAGCTAGAGATAAACATGAGAGCTATTCTACTATTTTTACTTGTGCTGTTGGTAAAATACCTTCTAGATATTTGGGGATACCCATTAATGCGATTAGACTTTGTAATAGTGTTTCGAATTGGCCTGAAGAGAAAATGGAAAAGAAACTCAGTGTTTGGAAAGGTGGGAATAGATCTTATAGTAGTAGACTCATTTTGATTACTTCTAGTTTGAGTAGTATTCCTCTTTATATGATGTCCTTGTTCGAACTCCCTAAAGGGCCTAGTAAAAGAATGATTTTTTATGAAAAGAATGTTATGGCAAGAAGAAAACAATGCTAAAAAGTATCACTTAGTGAAGTGGGAGGATGTGTGTAGGCCGAAAGAATTGGGAGGTTTAGGAGTGATAGATTTAGATATTATGAATATTTGTTTGTTGTGCAAATGGATTTGGAAGTTAGAAAATGAAACTGAGGTTTGGTAGGATTTGAGTTAAAGAAATGTACACTAAGATATGCTGATAGTAAACCTGGCCAGTCCCATTTTTGGCAGGGTCTAATGAAAGTTAGAACTATTTTCTTGCAATACAATAGGAAAATGATGGGGAACAGACAGAGAACTATGTTTTGGACTTACATATGGCTCGGAGATAGGCATTTAAGTGTGCAATTTCCTAGGCTTTTTCTGCTTACTTCCAGTGATGGTTTTGTTGGAATTTTGGTAGTAGCCTTTGGCCCAAAGCCCAACTAAAATTCTGAAATTCTCTTGGCCCATTCATGCACATATGTGAATGTAGTGAGTGAGACTAAAGTTTAGTCCCACCTCGGAAGTTGAGAGAGAGTTGCACCTCTTTATAAAGTAAGCTCTTCTACCACTTGTATGAGCATGAGAAGAGGAGACCTACACGCGCGCTCCTCCTCCTCGCTCGCCTCGTCGCGCCGCGGGTTGCGGGATTGAGCCGAGGACAGAGGTATGCACGTTGTCTATATTTTGCTGTTTGGGAAAAATTAATGATTCATTAATTAATAATTAATGGACGCATTAATTACTGATCGATTTCCGATTCTTTTGGATCGTGATGCCTCGGACATGGGGTTTACTCCCATGACCTACCCGACCCGCATTATATAGTCAGACAGACGTCTACCCTAGCCGCGGTCGCTTCGTATGGTTTCGCACCATCGTTCCAGATCATTGCGCCACCAAGCAAGTCTTCTCCATCCCTCCTTTCGGCATGCACCGCGAGAAGGGACAGCAGGCCTCCGGAACCCCGCCTCTCGTGATCCTATACGGGAGAGGGGTGATTAGGTTTTTGGGGAGCGTGCGCGATTGCTGGCAGCAACGACTTCGCAAACAACGACTTCTTCCCCGACCTCGACAACCTCATCCTCGACGACATGGGCGACAATGTCAACGCCGGCGGTGCCGCTCCTGCTGCACCATATGTGATTCTATCCTTCCTGTTCGAGATCGTGGTAGAATTCATGTTTCTACTATGTGCCCTAGATGTGATAGGTTCATCTACTATGCTAGTTCGCATGATTAGTTTAATCTCTGCTAGTGCAGTCATGATTTATCTTCTGTTTATTCAGATTAAATCTCGTAGTAATTTGCTCATATTTCCAACAATCCAAAAACCTGATTATAGGCAATTTACTTAGAATGGTTTTGATGTGCATCTGAAGCCGCCTGCCTTTAAAGGGGCGCAATATAAGTGGTGGCGCACGAGAGCAGTCTACTGGTTTCAGACCATGGGCTACTATGACGCCACCAAGGGCAAGCCTGAGGGCGATCTTAATCCAACACAACTGGAAGCGTTTGAGAAGATCGATACTCTCTTTAAAGGCACTCTTCTGAGTGTTCTTGATGACTACATTATGTATTTGTATATGTCGTTTGACAACGGCAAGTACATGTGGGTTGCGCTCGAGGTCAAGTTTGGTGCTTGGACGCCGGTAGCGAATTGTACGTCATGGAGCAATTCTATGGCTACAAGATGACTGATGAGCGTTCTGTTGTACAACAGGCTCATGAGATACAGTCGCTCACAAAAGAACTTAAGTACTTCAAGTGTGTGTTGCCGGAGGCATCATTGCCAAGCTTCCACCTTCGTGGAACAATTTTTCTACTTCCCTGAAACACAAGAGACAGGAGTTTTCCGTTGCGGATCTTATTGGTACTCTTGATGTTAAATAGAAGGCGAGAGCAAAGGACACACGTGCTTGAGTTGCTGAGGGAGCTTCTAGTGCCCACATGGTATAGAAGAAGAACTTCCAGCCCAACAAGTTCAAAAACAACAAGAACAAAACTCAGGGCAAAGGCAAGTTTGATACAAAGAACAAGCCATCACATTCTACCAACTTTAAGAAGAATTCTCATAAGAAAGGGAAGGGACTTTGCCATGTCTGCGGTGATCCTAATCACTGGGCTCCGAAGGGTCCTAACCGCTTTGAGGAGCGCAAACATGAGAAGAGCGGCAAGTCCGCTAATGTTGTCATCGGTGATACTGATATGAAGGATTTTGGGTACGATATTCTTCCTACCATCCTTTTAGTATTTCAATCTCCTAATTGGTTAATTGACACCGGTGCCAATGTACATGTTTGTGCTGATGCCTCAATGTTTTGTTCTTACCAGGTCACAGGGACTTCTCCCATGCTGATGGGGAACATGTCACATGCCATCGTTCGAGGTGTTGGTACGACCGATCTGAAGTTTACTTCGGGGAAGACCATGCGTCTGAAGAACGTTCATCATGTGCCGTCCATCAATAAAAATCTCGTTTGCGGTTCCTGTTTATGTCGAGATGGTTTTAAGTTGGTTTTTGAATCCAATAAAGTTGCAATTTCTAAGTATGAACAATTTTTTGGAAAAGGCTATGAGAGTGGAGGCTTGTTCTGCCTCTCTTTGTCAAATATTTGCACTAAAGTTATTAATAATGTTTGCGACAATAATGAGTCTGATATTTGGAATTCATGACTTTGTCACATTTAACTTTGGTTGCATGACGCGGCTAGCCAATATGAATTTAATTCTGAAAATTTCTACTGTCAAAGGCTCCAAGTGCCAAGTATGTGTGCAAGCTAAGCAACCTCGCAAGTCCCATAAGACTGCAGAGGCAAGAGACTTGGCGCCGCTAGAGCTTATACATTCTGATCTTTGTGAGATGAATGGTGTGTTGACAAAAGGTGGAAAGAGATACTTCATGACGTTGATTGATGACTCCACTAGATATTGTTATGTGTATCTTCTGAAATCAAAAGATGAGGCTTTAACTTTCTTCAAAAACTATAAAGCTGAAGCAGAGAACCAACTTGATCGAAAAATTAAATGGTTTAGGTCTGATCGTGGTGGAGAGTATTTTTCCAATGAATTTGATTTGTTTTGTGCGGAACATGGTATAATCCATGAGAGGACGCCTCCCTACTCACCTCAGTCAAATGGGGTAGCCGAAATAAAGAACCGAACTCTAACTAATATGGTTAACACCATGTTAGACACATCGGGTCTCTCCAAGGAATGGTGGGGGGAGGCGCTAATGACTACGTGATGTCCTAAACCGAGTTCCCACAAAGCATAAGACCATGACCCCATTTGAGGAATGAGAAAAGAAAAGATTGTAACTCTCTTACCTACGTACTTGGGGTTGTTTGGCGAAAGTCGATATACCAATTCCCAAGAAGCGCAAGCTTGGACCAAAAACCGTGGATTGTGTTCTTCTGGGCTATGCTTTTCATAGCATCGGCTATAGATTTTTGATAATAAATCTGAGGTAGCCGACATGCATGTTGGTACGATTATGGAGTCGAATGATGCAACTTTCTTTCAGGACATATTTCCTATGAAGGATATGTCGAGTTCATGAAATCAGGAGATACCTACTCCATCTAGTGAGGAATTCGCTGTAATTCCTGAACCCACCATTGCGATGGAACACGTTGAGAATCCAGTTGAGGGTGACAATGGAACTCCTGTGGGGAGTAAGAGACAGAGGACTGCAAAGTCCTTTGGTGATGATTTCATTGTGTACCTCGTGGATGACACACCCAGGACTATTTTAGAAGCCTATGCATCTCCTGATGCTGGCTACTGGAAGGAAGCTGTACGTAGCAAGATGGATTCCATCTTAGCTAACGGAACCTGGGAGATCACTGACCGTCCTTATGGGTGCAAACATGTAGGATGTAAGTGGGTGTTCAAGAAGAAGCTTAGACCTGATGGTACGATTGAAAAGTACAAGGCACGACTTGTGGCTAAGGGTTATACCCAGAAAGAAGGTGAAGACTTCTTTGATACTTACTCACCCGTGGCTAGACTGACCACAATTCGGGTGCCACTATCACTGGCTGCCTCACATGGTCTTCTCGTTCATCAAATGGACGTTAAGACGGCTTTCCTCAATGGAGAGTTAAAGGAGGAAATTTATATGAATCAGCCAGATGGTTTTGTAGTACCTGGTCAGGAAGAAAAGGTGTGCAAGTTATTAAAGTCTTTATATGGCCTTAAACAAGCTCCTAAGGACTGGCATGAGAAGTTCAAAAGAACATTAACTACTGCCGGCTTTGTAGTAAACGACGGTGACAAGTGCGTCTACTATCGCCATGGTGGGGGCGAAGGAGTTATTCTTTGTTTGTATGTCGACGACATACTAATCTTTGGAACCAACCTTGATTTAATCAAGAAGGTTAAGGATTTCTTATCTCGTTGCTTTGAGATGAAGGATTTAGGAGTAGCTGATGTTATCTTAAACATCAAGCTGATAAGAGATGAGAATGGTGGGATCACACTGCTTCAGTCTCATTATGTGGAAAAGATCTTGAGTCGTTTTGGGTATAGCGACTGCACGCCTTCTCCAACTCCATATGATGCTAGTGTGTTGCTTCGAAAGAATCAACGGATTGCTAGAGATCAACTGAGGTATTCTCAGATTATTGGCTCGCTTATGTATTTGGTGAGTGCCACGAGGCCTGACATCTCTTTTGCTGTGATCAAGCTGAGTCGGTTTGTGTCAAAACCGGGAGATGATCATTGGCATGCGCTTGGGAGAGTTATGCGCTATTTGAAAGGCACTGCGAGCTATGGGATTCACTACACGGGGTATCCAAGGGTACTGGAGGGTTATAGTGACTCAAACTGGATATCTGATGCTGATGAGATTAAGGCCACAAGTGGTTATGTTTTTACACTTGGTGATGGCGCTGTTTCCTGAAAGTCTTGCAAGCAGACCATCTTAACGAGCTCAACTATGGAAGGAGAACTCACAACATTAGACACTGCCACTATTGAAGCAGAGTGGCTTCGTGAGCTCTTGATAGACTTACCTATGGTTGAAAAACCAATACCCCTATCCTGATGAACTATGATAATCAAACTGTGATAGTCAAGATAAACAGTTCTAAGGACAATATGAAGTCCTCAAGGCATGTGAATAGGAGACTAAAATCTGTCAGAAAATTGAGGAACTCCAGAGTTATTACATTGGATTATATCCAAACGTCGAAAAACTTGGCAGATCCCTTCACAAAGGGTCTATCATGTAAGGTGATAGATAATGCATCGATAGAAATGGGTTTGAGACCCACCGCATGAGTTGTCCATAGTGTAACCCACTCTATGTGAGCTGTTGGTCAGCTGGGAGGAGAGTATCCCTATAACAATTATCCCACTCCATGAAGATGCAATACTCTCCTGATCTGCATGGCATGTTGATACTTATCTTAATGTGTTCCAAGTGGCTTATTTGGGTAAGCAGAGATATTGTCGTGTAGAACATCTCCCGAGGAACACACCTATATGAATTTGACTGTTAAACATCGCAGTCTGTGAGAATTGGGTGTTCTCTAATAAATTCATGAAAGGCCCTGGAGTATGACGTATACGCTCCACCCGCGGGGAAGCCTTGCGGCAGCCTAGTGTCGGTCAAGAATTTGTGTGAAACTAGTTTCGCAGAAAACTTGTAGTTCAAGGCATAGTCCACTATTCAAGTTGTGATCTAGTGTAGCATAAACTCTAAGTGGAAGTTCAACTTCACAGTCTCCACTAAGCACCGGTATATAAACAATGTTTTGGAACTAAATGATGAGATGTGCCAATGAGACTTTGTGGGGGATTGTTGGAATTTTGCTAGTAGGCCTTTGGCCCAAAGCCCAACTAAAATTCTGAAATTCTCTTGGCCCATTCATGCATACATGTGAGTGAAGTGAGTGAGACTAAAGTTTAGTCCCACCCCGGAAGTTGAGAGAGAGTTGCACCTCTTTATAAGGTGAGCTCTTCTACCATTTGTATGAGCCTGAGAAGAGTGTTGGGGATCGTAGCAGAAATTTAAAATTTTCTACGCATCACCAAGATCAATCTATGGAGTAATCTAGCAACGAGGGGAAGGGGAGTGCATCTACATACCCTTGTAGATCGCTAAGCGGAAGCGTTGGAAGAACGCAGATGAAGGAGTCGTACTCGCAACGATTCAAATCACGGTTGATTCCGATCTAAGCGCCGAACAACGGCGCCTCCGTGTTCAACACACGTGCAGCCCGGTGACGTCTCCCACACCTTGATCCAGCAAGGGGAGAAGAAGAGGTTGGGAAGACTCCGTCCAGCAGCAGCACGACGGCGTGGTGGTGGTGGAGGAGCGCGGGACTCCAGCAGGGCTTCGCCAAGCACTACGAGAGACGAGGAGGGAGAGGGGTAGGGCTGCGCCAAGAGAGAGAGAGAGAGATCAAATCATATCTTGGGCAGCCCCCATACCTCAAGTATATATAGGGGGAGGGGAGGGGCTGCGCCCCCTCTAGGGTTCCCACCCCAAGGGGTGCGGCAGCCCTAGATCCCATCTAGGGTGGCGGCCACATGGGGGAGAGGGGGAGGCGCACCTGGGGTGGCTTTAGGGCCCATCTGCCCTAGGGTTTGCCCCCTCCCCTCTTGGAGGCGCCTTGGGCCTTGGTGGAAGGCGCCCCAGCCCACCTAGGGGCTGGTCCCTTCCCACTATTGGGCCATGTAGGCCTCCGAGGCTCGTGGCCCCTCCCGGTGGACCCCCGGACCCCTCCGGTGGTCCCGGTACACTACCGGTGATGCCAGGAACACTTCCGGTGGCCAAAACCATACTTCATATATATCAATCTTTACCTCTGGACCATTCCGAAACTCCTCGTGACGTTCGGGATCTCATACGGGACTCCGAACAACATCCGGTAACCGCGTACATACTTTCCCTATAACCCTAGCGTCATCGAACCTTAAGTGTGTAGACCCTATGGGTTCGGGAGTCATGCAGACATGGCCGAGACAACTCTCCGGTCAATAACCAACAGCGGGATCTGGATACCCATGTTGGCTCCCACATGCTCCACGATGATCTCATCGGATGAACCACGATGTCAAGGATTCAATCAATCCCGTATACAATTCCCTTTGTCTATCGGTACGATACTTGCCCGAGATTCGATCGTCGGTATCCCGATACCTTGTTCAATATCGTTACCGGCAAGTCTCTTTACTCGTTCCGTAACACATCATCCCGTGATCAACTCCTTGGTCACATTGTGCACATTATGATGATGTCCTACCAAGTGGGCCCAGAGATACCTCTCCGTTTACACGGAGTGACAAATCCCAGTCTCGATTCGTGCCAACCCAACAGACACTTTCAGAGATACCCGTAGTGCACCTTTATAGCCACCCAGTTACGTTGTGATGTTTGGCACAACCAAAGCACTCCTACGGTATCCGGGAGTTGCACAATCTCATGGTCTAAGGAAATGATACTTTACATTAGAAAAGCTTTAGCATATGAACTACACGATCTTGTGCTAGGCTTAGGATTGGGTCATATCATTCTCCTAATGATGTGATCCCGTTATCAACGATATCCAATGTCCATGGTCAGGATACCGTAACCGTCTATTGATCAACGAGCTAGTCAACTAGAGGCTTATTAGGGACATGGTGTTGTCTATGTATCCACACATGTATCTGAGTTTCCTATCAATACAATTCTAGCATGGATAATAAACCATTATCATGAACAAGGAAATATAATAATAACCAATTTATTATTGCCTCTAGGGCATATTTCCAACAGTCTCCCACTTGCACTAGAGTCAATAATCTAGTTCACATCGCCATGTCATTAACACTCACAGGTCACATCGCCATGTGACCAACATCCAAGAGTCTACTAGACTCAATGATCTAGTTCACATCACTATGTGATTAACACTCAAAGAGTTCTGGGTTTGATCATGTTATGCTTGTGAGAGAGGTTGTAGTCAACGGGTCTTGCCATATTCAGATCCCTATGTATTTCGCAAAACTTTATGTCATATCGTAGATGCTGATACCACGTTCCACTTGGAGCTATTCCAAATTGTTGCTCCATTATACGTATCCGGTATCTCTACTCAGAGCTATCCGGATAGGTGCTAAGCTTGCATCGACGTAACTCTTTACGTCGAACTCTTTATCACCTCCATAACCGAGAAACATTTCCTTATTCCTCTAAGGATAATTTTGACCGCTATCTGGTTATCCACTCCTAGATCACCTTTGTACCCTCTTGCCAGACATGTGGCAAGGCACACATCAGGTGCGGTACTCAGTATGGCATACCGTATAGAGCCTATGACAACAGCATAGGGGACGACCTTCGTCCTTCCTCTTTCTTCTGCCGTGGTCAATCTTTGAGTCTTACTCAACTTCACACCTTACAACTCAGGTAAGAACCCCTTCTTTGACTGATCTATTTTTAACTCCTTCAAAAACATGTCAAGGTGTGCGTTCTTTGAAAGTATCATCAGTGTCTTGATCTATCTCTATAGATCTTGATGCCCAATATGTAAGCAGCTTTATCCAGGTCTTCCTTTGAAAATCACTCTTCAAACAACCGTTTATGCTTTCCAGAAATTCTACATTATTTCGGATCAACTATATGTCATCCACATATACTTATCAGAAATGTTGTAGTGCTCCCACTCACTTTCTTGTAAATACAAGTTTCTAGCAAACATTGTATAAACCTAAAAGATTTGATCACTCCATCAAAGCATGTATTCTGACTCCGAGATGCTTGCTCTGGTCCATAGAAGGATTGCTGGAGCTAGCATACCTTTTAGCATCCTTAGGATCGACAAAACCTTTTATTGTATCACATACAACCTTTTCTTACGAAAACTGGTAAGAAAACTTGTTTTGACATCCATCTGTCAGATTTCATAATCGAAAAATACAGCTAATGCTAACATGATTCCGACGGACTTAAGCATCACTACGGGTGAGAAATTCTCATCATAGTCAACTCCTTGAACTTGTGAAAAGACTCTTTCCCACAAGTCAAGCTTCATAGACGCTAACATTACCGCCCATGTCCGTCTTCTTCTTAAAGATCCATTTATCTCAATGGCTCGCTGATCATCGGGCAAGTCCACCAAAGTCCATACTTTGTTCTGATACATGGATCCTATCTCGGATTTCATGGCTTCTAACCATTTGTCAGAATACGGGCCCACCATCGCTTCTCCATAGCTCGTAGGTTCATTGTTGTCTAACAACATGATATCTAAGACAGGATTACCGTACCACTCAGGAGTAGTACATATCCTTGTCGACCTACGAGGTTCGATAGCAACTTGATCCAAAGTTTCATGATCACTATCATTAACTTCCTTTTCAACAGACGTAGGCGCCACAGAAAACATCTTTCTGTGTTGCATCACTCTCTAGTTGAAGTAAAGGTTCGACAACCTCATCAAGTTCTATCTTCCTCCCACTCAATTCTTTCGAGAGAAGCTCCTTCTCGAGAAAGGACCCGTTCTTAGCGACAAACAATTTGCCCTCGGATCTGAGATAGAAGGTATACCCAACTGTCACCTTTGGGTATCCTATGAAGATGTGTTTGTCCGCTTTTGGGTTTGAGCTTCTCCGGCTAAAGCCTTAAGCATCGCAACCCCAAACATTAAGAAACGACAACTTTGGTTTCTTGCCAAACCTATGTTCATACGACGTCGTCTCAACAGACTTATATGGTGTCCTATCTAAAGTGAATGCAGCTGTCTCTAATGCATAACCTCAAAATAATAGCGGTAGATCGGTAAGAGACACCACAGATCGCACCATATCTCATAAGGTTCGATTATGACATCCGGACACACCATTACGCTGTGTGTTCTAGGTGGCTTCAACTGCGAAACAATTCCACAATGTCTTAAGTGATTGCCAAACTCATAACTCAGAAAATCCCCTTTTGATCAGATCGTAGGAACATGATCTTCCTGTTATGATGATTCTTAACTTCACTCTGAAATCGCTTGAACTTTTTAAACATTTCAGACTTGTGCTTCATTAAGTAAATATACTTATATCTACTCAAATTGTCAGTGAAGATGAGAAAATAGTGATATCCACCGCACGCTTCAATTTCTCATTGGATCACACGCATCAGCATGTATGATTTCCAACAAGTCACTTGCCCGTCTCATTGTACCTGAAAACGGGGTCTTAGTCATCCTGCCCATGAGGCATGGCTCACATGTGTCAAGCGATTCAAAATCAAGTGACTCCAAACATCCATCGACATGGAGTTTCTTCATGCATCTTACGCCAATATGACCTAAGCGGCAGTGCCACAAGAAAGTGGTACTATCATTATTAACTCTACATCTTTTGGCGTGAACATGTGTATTACCATGACCGAGATTCAATGAACCATTCACATAGGGTGCATGACCATGAAAGGTATTATTCATGTAAACAGAATAACCAGTATTCTATAACTTAAATGAATAACCGTATTGCAATGAACATGATCTAATCATATTCATGCTCAACGTAGACACCTGATAACATTTATCTAGGTTCAATACTAATCCCGAAGGCAGATGGAGCGTGCGATGGTGATCTCATCAACTTTGGAAACACTTCCAACACACATCGTCACCTCACCCTTAGCCAGTCTCCGTTTAGTCCGTAGCTTTTGCTTCAAGTCACCAATAATAGCAACTGAACCGGTATCCAATACCCAGGTGCTACCAGGAGTACTAGTAAGGTACACATTAATAACACGTATATACTTTGTTAAAGTTGCCAGCCTTCTTATCTACCATGCATTTGGGGTAATTCCGCCACCAGTGACCGTTCCCCTTACACTAGAAGCACTTAGTCTCGGGTTCGGGTTCAACCTTGGGTTCCTTCACTGGAGCGGCAACTGGTTTGCCATCCATGAAGTTTCCCTTCTGGCCCTTGCCCTTCTTGAAACCAGTGGTCTTGTTGTAGCGACCAGACCTCAAACGGTCTGATCTCTGTGCTCCGGTGTCATCCCTGGATCAGTAATGCTGACACCACACAATACTCGGAGGACTTATAGCAGAGTAGCAATCACACACTTATTACATCGAGTGTCTCAAAAGAGAACTTATTACAATAAGTATGGCTTAAGGCCATCTAATAACGATAACAGCCGAAGGCTTGGAAGATAAGTGAGTCCATCAACTCCAACGGCATCACTGAGTATAGAACCATGACCTAAAAACTCCTTAATCGTCGTCTGAAAAGTCTGCAACATTAACGTTGTAGCCCAAAACGGGTCACCACATGGAATATGCTGGCAAGGTAACACATAGAGAGTAATGGAATGAAACAGCTATTCTATATGCATATTTGGCTGGTGGAAAGCTCTATGGTTACAGTTTTGCGTAAAGCCAATTTTTCCCTACTTCAAAGGAATAAAATTTAATTACTATCATGGTGGTTGTTAAACATTGAGAATGGTTGACAGCATCCTCAATCCCAATTAAGCATCATCATTAAACATAACCCAACAAAATTAATTTAGAGTAACATGTTGAGATTCACATGAAAATCCAAGTACTAGATACTCAAGATGTCCATAACCGGGGACACGGCTAATCATGATTAGTTTATTACACTCTGCAGAGATTTGTGCACTTTTCCCCACAAGACTCGATCGCCTCCTTTTGATTTCTCGCACTACATGGTGTTTGAGAAGACGGATGACCGAGACATAGTCTTTCAGAAGCGCTAGCACCTTACGATCAGCTAGACCGTACCACCTACATCCCCTACATCTGCTAGTCTACCACTGTAAGAGTTCGCACAACTTAGTCAACTATGCTAGAGCCCATAATAGCTTGTGGCTGCACATGGAAGTTTCTAGTATGAATAGTCTCATGATCCCTTTGAGCCTGGGTGGCGGTCCAAAAGAAAACATGCAAGTCCTGGAATACCCAGGTGCCTCAATCCACCCAGATGTGTGTTTAAGTTGCCACCTTAGATAAACCATTAATTAACAATCTCACATCTGTCATGGATATCACTCACCCACTCCATGTCTACTAGCATAGCATAGCAATAATAAGCAAACGTAGAAGTAACTCCCAAAGGTTTGGTAATAAACAGGTAATAGGTACTACCTCATCTACTTCCCATCCCACAATTTAATTAGATCCTAATCATGCAATGTGTGAGGACTAATCTAATGCAATAAAACTGGGTAGTAGAAAATGTATGATCAAAGTGTTACTTGCCTTGCTGATGATCCGCGAAACCTAACGATTCAAAGTAATAGGCGGCGTACTCCGGGTATTCTATCGCAGACAAACAAACAAGCATACAATAAGTACTCATCTAATACACAGGTAAAACTCAAATAAGAGATCTAACCAGAAGGTTCAATTTAAGAACTCCGGTTGGCAAAAAGAATCAAATCGAACGAAGCAACGAAAGTCAAACGGCGAAAGAAAACAACTTCGTTCTAGTAATCTGGATCTTGGGCAAATTTTACAGTAGCAAAATCTTGTTTAAGTTGGTCAAACGGGTAGAGGGTTTCGAGACGAATCCCTAGGCGCTTGAATCGCCTGATTCCGATACACGAGCGAAAAGTTATACTAAAACGAAAATCGGATCAGGAATCGCGATCAGAAAAATCGTGGATTTAATCCGAGAAATAGAAAAACGACGAACGCCGAATTTTTTTCTCTTTTTTTTCGACATGGAAAACGAGGCGCGATGAACCTCGGCGGCGGAAACCGGCGGCGGCGGCGGCGGCGGCTTCTTAGGGCGGCGGCGGCTTAGGGCGCTTTACGGTTTCCCCCGGGGCCGGGCCTCGACTTATAAAGGCCTCCCGGTCGGTGTCCAGGTCGGACACGGCCCGTTAAGTCGGTTCGTTTTTTTAATTATTCCACTAGGAATAAAATAAAATAAAAAGAAATACTAAACGGACTCCAAAAATTCCGAAATAAATTTTCACGGGCTTCTAAAATCAAGCCGCACAAGGTGAACATTTATTTGGGACCTAAATGCAATTTTGAAAAACACACTTTTTTCCTAAATTCAAATAAAACACCGAAAAACTCCGAAATAAAATCTTATTTGATTTTATTATTAAATCCTCAATATTTCTTTATTTTGGAAAGTCATTTTATTCCCTCTCTCATATTTTTGTAATAGAAATAATTGATGATAAAATAAATAAAATCAAATGATCCTATTCTCAAGATTTGAGAAAACTCAAATATGAAAATAACAAAATCCCCAACTCTCTCCGTGGGTCATTGAGTTGCGTAGAATTTCTAGGATCAACCAAAATGCAAAATAAAATATGACATGCATGATGATCTAATGTATAACATTCCAAATTGAAAGTTTGGGATGTTACAAACCTACCCCCCTTAAGATGAATCTCGCCCTCGAGATTCGGGTTGGCTAGAAAATAGGTGAGGGTGGTCTTTGACCAAATCTTCCTCTCGCTCCCAGGTGGCTTCATCCTCCGTGTGGTGGCTCCACTGAACTTTGCAAAACTTGATAACCTTGCTGCGAGTAACTCGGCTGGCAAACTCGAGGATCTTAATTGGTTTCTCCTCGTAGATCAAATCATTATCCAACTGAATAGTTTCCAAAGGCACTATATCTCTCAACGGTATGTCAGCCATCTCTGCGTGACATTTCTTTAACTGAGAAACGTGGAACACATCATGTACTCCTGACAATCCTTCAGACAATTTCAACTTGTAGGCCACTTCTCCCATACGTTCCAAAACTCGATATGGTCCTACAAATCGTGGTGCTAACTTCCCTTTAACTCCAAAATGCTTTGTTCCTCGAAGTGGAGATACTCAAGGATAAGCTCTATCTCCGACTTCGTAAACTGTCTCCTTGCGTTTAGAATCTGCATAACTTTTCTGTCTGGACTGGGCTGCCTTGAGCCTATCGCGAATCAACTTCACCTTCTGTTCAGACTCTTTAATCAAGTCAGGACCAAACAACTGGCGGTCTCCAACTTCGTCCCACGACAACGGTGTCCTGCACTTCCTTCCGTACAAAGCTTCGAAAGGGGTCATCTTTAAACTGGTTTGATAACTGTTGTTGTAAGAGAACTCTGCATATGGCAAATTATTGTCCCAACTAGATCCATAATCTAGTGCACAAGCTCTCAGCATATCCTCAAAATCTGATTGACTCTCTCGGTCTGTCCATCTGTCTGTGGATGAAAAGTTGTACTGAATTCTAACCTGGTTCCCAAAGTTTCGTGCAACTGCTTCCAGAACTTTGAGGTAAACTGGGTTCCTCTATCCGATACGATACTCCTTGGAACTCCATGCAGACATATGATCCTTGTCATGTATATCTTTGCCAACTTAGCACTGGTATAAGTGGTCTTTACTGAGATGAAATGAGCTACTTTCGTCAATCGATCAACTACAACCCAAATCGAGTCATAGCCTGAACGAGTCCTGGGCAATCCCGTGATAAAATCCATGCCTAGCTTATCCCACTTCCATTCGGGTATCGGCAATGGTTGTAACAATCCTGCTGGCTTCTGATGCTCTGCCTTTACTCTCTGACATACATCACAAACTGCTACATACTCCACAATATCCTTCTTCATTCCGGTCCACCAGAAAATATCCTTCAAATCCAAATACATCTTGGTATTTCCTGGGTGAATCGAATATGGTGAGTCGTGTGCCTCTTGCAGTATCAACTTCCTGATCTCCGGGTCATTGGGCACGTAAACATGGTCTTCAAACCATAGGGTATCGTGCTCATCCTCACGAAATCCTTTAGCTTTTCCTTTGCTCAGTTTCTCCTTTATAGCGGCAATCTCTTTTTCAGTTTTCTGAGCTTCTCTGATTCTATCCATCAAAGTTGACTGAATCTCCAATGCTGCTACATAGCCTCTCGGAACTATTTCCAAACATAGTTCACGAAGATTTTCTGCTAACTCCTTGGGTATTTCTCCCGTCATTAACATATTGACATGGCTCTTACGGCTTAATGCGTCTGCTACTACATTAGCCTTTCCAGGATGATAATGCAATTTCATATCATAATCCTTGATAAGCTCCAACCATCTCCTTTGTCTGAGATTCAACTCCTTCTGGGTGAAAATGTACTTCAAACTCTTATGATCTGTGTACACCTCACAATGATTTCCAATGAGGAAATGTCTCCATGTTTTCAAAGCATGCACTACGGCTACTAACTCCAAATCATGCGTAGCATAATTCAACTCATGAGGCTTCAGTTGTCTTGAGGCATATGAAACAACTCTCTCTTCCTGCATAAGCACTGCTCCAAGTCCTTGATGTGAAGCATCGCAATACACCTCATAATCTTTGGTCTGGTCTGGCAAAATCAACACTGGTGAGGTAACCAAGCGTTTCTTCAATTCCTGAAAACTAGCCTCACATTCCTCTGTCCATATGAACTTGGTATCTTTCTTTAACAACTCTGTCATAGGCTTCGCAATCTTTGAGAAATTCTCAATAAATCTCCGGTAGTATCCTGCGAGTCCAAGAAAACTCCGGATATCTCCAACTATTGTTGGGGCTTCCCACTTGGTCACAGTTTCAACTTTAGTGGGATCAACTGCTATACCTTCTCCAGATATAACATGTCCGAGGAATCCTACTTCCTTCAACCAAAACTCACATTTGATGAACTTGGCATATAATTGATGTTCTCTGAGCTTTCCAAGTACCAAACGTAAATGCTCCTTATGTTCCTCTTCATTCTTCGAATAAACCAGAATATCATCAATGAACACTACGACGAACTTATCCAAAAACTCCATAAACACTTTGTTCATCATGTTCATAAAATAGGCAGGTGCGTTAGTCAGACCAAATGACATAATGGTATACTCGTACAGCCCATATCTAGTGGTAAAAGCTGCCTTAGGAATATCCTATTCTCAAATCTTCAACTGGTGGTATCCTGATCGCAGATCGATCTTGGAAAATACCTTAGCTCCTTGCAATCGATCAAACAGATCGTTGATCATTGGTAGTGGGTACTTGTTTTTGATCGTTACTTCATTCAATCCTCGATAATCAACAACCATCCTTAACGATCCATCCTTCTTCTCCACTAGAAGTACTGGCGATCCCCAAGGCGAAGAACTTGGGCGGATATATCCCTTATCCAGTAACTCCTTAATCTGCTTCTTAATTTCCACCAAATCCTTTGCTGGCATCCTATATGGTCTCTTTGATATTGGCCCTGTGCCTGGCAATAGCTCAATCAAAAACTCAATATCTCTATCCGGTGGCATGCCTGGCAACTCTTTCGGAAATACATCGGGAAAATCCCTTACCACTGGTACTTCCTCCTGCACAACTCCTGTTAGGCAATTTACTTGAGTCCTCTTTGGCACATGCCAGGATACATACTTGATCCTTCTCTCTTCTGGGGTGGTTAGCAAAATTGTCTTACTAGCACACTCAATATTCCCTTCATACTTTGATAAGCAATCCATGCCTAACATCATATCCAATCCTTGAGATTCCAATACTATTAGGTCTGAGAGAAAAACATAGTTACCAATCCTTAATGGTAACCGATCACACCATAGACTAGCCACATACTCTGCTCCGGGCGAGGTTACTAACATGGGTGACCTAAGGGCTTGGGTTGATAGGTTATACTTATCCACAAATCCCCTTGAGATGTATGAATGCGATGCACCAGTATCAAAAAGAACGAGTGCAGTAAATGACTTAACCAAAAACTTACCTATTACTGCATCGGGTTGAGCTTCAACCTCCTCCACGCTAACGTGGTTCACCTGTCCCCTGTTGAAAGGGTTCGGCTTCTTCCCAGAACTTTCATTGCCATTTTGGCCTTCAGGATATTCATTAGCATAATGTCCGGTCTTCGAACACTTAAAGCAAGTGACTTGGCTTAGGTCCTTCTTGGCTGGGGTTGATGGGTTGGTGCGGTTCTGGCCGTTGCTTCCTCCATTTCCATTACCATTCTTGGTGCCATTGTGATTGTGCGAGCTACCTCCTCCACGGGTATGCTGAAAATGTCCTCCCGGTCTAGGGGTAAAACGTGGCTTCTGCTGAGCTCCTGAATTGTACTTTCCTTGTCGATACTTCCTATTGCGATTCTCAATTTGCTGCTGCTTGCCTTCAATCATAAGAGCATGATCTACCAACTCCTGGTAGTTGTTGAAGGTTGCTACCATCAACTGCATGCTCAACTCATCATTCAATCCTTCCAGAAACTTCTCCTGCTTAGCTGCATCCGTAGCGACGTCATCTGGGGCATAACGTGCTAGCTTACTAAATTCCTCCACATACTGGCCAACTGTCCGTCCTCCTTGGCGCAAGTTGCGAAACTCATGCTTCTTCATGGCCATAGCTCCTGCTGAAACATGGGCAATTCGAAAAGCCTGCTGAAACTGGTCCCATGTGACAGTGTCGACTGGGAAAGTGGCTGTGAAATTCTCCCACCATGATGTTGCGGGTCCTTCTAGCTGATGTGCGGCAAACTTCACCTTCTCCGCATCTGTGCATCCTGCTGTGGTCAACTCCCTAGCTGTCTTGCGGAGCCAATCATCTGCTACTATCGGCTCGGTGCTACTGGAAAACACCAGCGGATTCAGCCTAAGAAAACGGGCTAAGTGGTCAACAGGTGGTGGTGGTGGTGGTGGTGGGTTGTTGTTGTTCCCCTGATTCTGATTCTGGACTAGCAACTGCATCAATGTGTTCTACTGCTGGATCAACTGGGTGAGCTCCGGTGGAAAGGTAAATTCGGGGTCACGTCTCGGAGGCATCTAAGGGTTTTAGAAAAGATGAGATATAAGAATAGAGTGGGTCTAAAGAGAAAACACTACCCATATGCACATGAGGCAAAACAAACAATTCACTTCAATCAATCAAACAAGGGCATACAATCGATCTATCTATCGCAAAAGTGCTCGGACTACTATATTTACATGGTGGACTACTACTACTAATGAGGTGGTCTACTAGAAATATTCTACGGTCGTTGACTCCATAATATCTGCTCCAGCTTCATCAACATAATCATCATCGCTACTATCTGCTTCCGAGTCGGTGCCGTCGATGATGATGTAGTTTTCCGGGCTAATCTCCTTGGGTTCTTCGTCTTCATCAACTGGCGTAGGGCCTCCCATAACTATTCCAATCTTCTTGATTAGGTCGTCATTCTTCTCCACCAATACTTCAATTTCTTCTTCATAATCTTCACGTGTAGCCTTGAGTTCTTCCTCCAGTTCCTTGATTCTAGTCTTAGCCTTCTTCAGATCTATCATGTCGGCGCACATCTGGTTCTCCTGTCGTCGAATGTGCTGGTTTAGCTCCTGGATAAAAGCTGCGATTGATCTATCCTTCCTGGTGCTGATCATCTCCCAGTGCTCATCTCGGCGCCCACAAATCTAGTAGATAGTATCCTTGAGATCCTTGAGGTAGACTTCTCCAATGCGTCCCATGGCGATGTGAGCTGCCATGCTCTTTCCTAGACTCCAAGTTGGTGCATCAAAAGAAACTCTATGGGCTCAGTGACTGGCATGAACGTCCTTCCTGGAACTTGAACTTGAATCATCCAGCGCTCTTCTTCAGGTAAAGTGGCGTTGTAGGTTCCTGTGAAGCTTGGTACTCCTATGTTCAGGTATCTAGTGACTTCCTTCAAGTGTCGTCCAAAGGGTGTATCTTCATCCGGTTGTGTGAACTTGTTCCTTGCATCCGCCATCCTAAAGAGTAGAAAAGATGAGAGGTCAGAAGAGAAGAGAGTGAATAGTGATCTAGATCTCTAACTTAGTGGTCGTGTCCTACAGTCAGCGTGTGCTCTGATACCATCTCTGTAGCGACCAGACCTCAAACGGTCTGATCTCTGTGCTCCGGTGTCATCCTTGGATCAGTAATGCTGACACCACACAGTACTCGGAGGACTTATAGCAGAGTAGCAATCACACACTTATTACATCGAGCGTCTCAAAAGAGAACTTATTACAATAAGTATGGCTTAAGGCCATCTAATAACGTTAACATCGGAAGGCTTGGAAAATAAGTGAGTCCATCAACTCCAACGGCATCACTGAGTATAGAACCACGACCTAAAAACTCCTAAATCGTTGTCTGAAAAGTCTGCAACATTAACGTTGCAGCCCGAAACGGGTCAGCACATGGAATATGCTGGCAAGGTAACACATAGAGAGTAATGGAATGAAACAGCTATTCTATATGCATATTTGGCTGATGGAAAGCTCTATGGTTACAGTTTTGCGTAAAGCCAATTTTTCCTTACTTCAAAGGAATAAAATTTAATTACTATCATGGTGGTTGTTAAACATTGAGAATGGTTGACAGCATCCTCAATCCCAATTAAGCATCATCATTAAACATAACCCAACAAAATTAATTTAGAGTAACATGTTGAGATTCACATGAGAATCCAAGTACTAGATACTCAAGATGTCCATAACCGGGGACACGGCTAACCATGATTAGTTTATTACACTCTGCAGAGGTTTGCGCACATTTCCCCACAAGACTCGATCGCCTCCGTTTGATTTCTCGCACTATATGGTGTTTGAGAAGACGGATGACCGAGACATAGTCTTTCAGAAGCGCTAGCACCTTACGATCGGGTAGACCGTACCACCTACATCCCCTACATCTGCTAGTCTACCACTGTAAGAGTTCGCACAACTTAGTCAACTATGCTAGAGCCCATAGTAGCTTGTGGGTGCACACGGAAGTTTCTAGTATGAATAGTCTCATTATCCCTTTGAGCCTGGGTGGCGGACCAAAAGAAAACAGGCAAGTCCTGGAATACCCAGGTGCCTCAATCTACCCAGATGTGTGTTTAAGTTGCCACCTTAGATAAACCATTAATTAACAATCTCACATCTGTCATGGATATCACTCACCCACTCCACGTCTACTAGCATAGCATAGCAATAATAAGCAAATGTAGAAGTAACTCCCAAAGGTTTGATAATAAACAGGTAATAGGTACTACCTCATCTACTTCCCATCCCACAATTTAATTATATCCTAATCATGCAATGTGTGAGGACTGATCTAATGCAATAAAACTGGGTAGTAGAAAAGGTATGATCAAAGTGTTACTTGCCTTGCTGATGATCCGCGAAACCTAACGATTCGAAGTAACAGGCGGCGCACTCCGGGTATTCTATCACAGACAAACAAACAAGCATACAATAAGTACTCATCTAATGCACAGGTAAAACTCAAATAAGAGATCTAACTAGAAGGTTCAACTTAAGAACTCCGGTTGGCAAAAAGAATCAAATCGAACGAAGCAATGAAAGTCAAACAGCGAAAGAAAACAACTTTGTTCTAGTAATCTGGATCTTGGGCAAATTTTACAGTAGCAAAATCTTGTTTAAGTTGGTTAAACGGTAGAGGGTTTCGAGACGAATCCCTAGGCGCTTGAATTGCCTGATTCCGATAAACGAGCGAAAAGTTATACTAAAACGAAAATCGGATCAGGAATCGCGATCAGAAAAATCGCGGATTTAATCCGAGAAAAAGAAAAACGACGAACGCTGATTTTTTTTATTTTTTCGGCATGGAAAACGAGGTGCGACGAACCTCGGCAGCGGAAACCGGCGGCGGCGGCTTCTTAGGGCGGCGGCGGCTTAGGGCGCTTTAGGGTTTCCCCCGGGGCCGGGCCTCGGCTTATAAAGGCCTCCCGGTCGGTGTCCAGGTCGGACACGGCCCGTTAAGTCGGTTCGTTTTTTAATTATTCTGCTAGGAAGAAAAATAAAATAAAAAGAAATACTAAACGGACTCCAAAAATTCCGAAATAAATTTTCACAGGTTTCTAAAATTAAGCCGCACAAGGTGAACATTTATTTGGGACCTAAATGCAATTTTGAAAAACGCACTTTTTTCCTAAATTCAAATAAAACTCCGAAATAAAATCTTATTTGATTTTATTATTAAATCCTCAATATTTCTTTATTTTGGGAAAGTCATTTATTCCCTCTCTAATATTTTTGTAATAGAAATAATTGATGATAAAATAAATAAAATCAAATGATCCTATTCTCAAGATTTGAGAAAACTCAAATATGAAAATAACGAAATCCCCAACTCTCTCCGTGGGTCATTGAGTTGCGTAGAATTTCTAGGATCAACCAAAATGCAAAATAAAATATGATATGCATGATGATCTAATGTATAACATTCCAGATTGAAAATTTGGGATGTTACACTTGTCAAACACTTGATGCTCCTTGTTGATTTCTACCTTTTGCGGTCTTAAGCACCGCGAACAGCTCCGGGATCAACTCCATCCCTTGCATGTCATAGTTCATCACGAAGATCTAGTAGCTTAGTGATAGTGGCTAGAGAACTCCATCAATCACTATCTTATCTGGAAGTTTAACTCCCACCTGATTTAAGTGATTGTAGCACCCAGACATTCTGAGCACATGCTCACTAGCTGAGCTATTCTGCTCCATCTTGTTGGCAAAAGAACTTGTCAGAGGTCTCATACCTCTCAACACGGGCATGAGCCTGAAATCCCAATTTCAGCTCTTGGAACATCTCATATGTCTTATGGCGTTCAAAACGTCATTGGAATCCCGATTCTAAGCCGTAAAGTATGGTGCACTAAACTATCAAGTAGTCATCAGGATGTGTCTGTCAGGTGTTCACAACATCCACAGACGACGTTGTAGGGGTTTGCACATCGAGCAGTGCATCAAAGACGTAAGCCTTCTGTGTAGCAGTGAGGACACTCCTCGGACTACGGACCCAGTCCGCATCATTGCTTACAATATCTTTCAACTTGGTATTTCTCTAGGAACATATTGAAACATGGAGCTACAACGTGAGCTAATTATCTACAACATATTTGCAAAGACAATTTAGACTATGTTCATGATAATTAGGTTCATCTAATCAAATTATTCAATGAACTCCCACTCAGATAGACATCCCTCTAGTCATCTAAGTGATACATGATCCGAATCGACTAGGCCGTGTCCGATCATCACGTGAGACGGACTAGTCATCAACGGTGAACATCTCATGTTGATCGTATCTTCTATACAACTCATGTTCGGCCTTTCGGTCTTCTGTGTTCCGAGGCCATGTCTGTACGTGCTAGGCTCGTCAAGTCAACCTAAGTGTTTTGCATGTGTTCCGAGGCCATGTCTGTACATGCTAGGCTCATCAACACCCATTGTATTCGAACGTTAGAATCTATCACACCCGATCATCACGTGGTGCTTCGAAACAACGAACCTTCGCAACGGTGCACAGTTAGGGGGAACACTTTTCTTGAAATTTTAGTGAGGGATCATCTTATTTAAGCTACCATCGTTCTAAGAAAATAGGATGTAAAACATGATAAACATCACATGCAATCAAATAGTGACATGATATGGCCAATATCATTTTGCTCCTTTTGATCTCCATCTTCGGGGCTCCATGATCATCGTTGTCACCGACATGACACCATGATCTCCATCATCATGATCTCCATCATCGTGTCTTCTTGAAGTTGTCTCGTCATCTATTACTTCTACTACTATGGCTAACGCTTTAGCAATAAAGTAAAGTAGTTACATGACGTTTATGTTGACATGCAGGTCATAAATTAAGACAACTCCTATGGCTCCTGTCGGTTGTCATACTCATCGACATGCAAGTCATGATTCCTATTACAAGAACATGATCAATCTCATACATCACATATATATTATTCATCACATCGTTTTGGCCATATCACATCACACGGCATATGCTGCAAAAACAAGTTAGACGTCCTCTAATTGTTGTTGCAAGTTTTTACGTGGCTGCTATAGGTTTCTAGCAAGAACGTTTCTTACCTACGCCAAAACCACAACGTGACATGCCAATTTCTATTTACCCTTCATAAGGACCCTTTTCATTGAATCCGATCCGATTAAAGTGGGAGAGACAGACACCCGCTAGCCACCTTATGCAACTAGTGCATGTCAGTCGGTGGAACCAGTCTCACGTAAGCGTACATGTAAGGTCGGTCCGTGCTGCTTCATCCCGGGATGCCGCCGAATCAAGATAAGACTAGTAACGGCAAGCAAATTGACAAAATCAACGCCCACAACAACTTGTGTTCTACTCGTGCATGGAAACTACGCATAGACCTAGCTCTGATACCACTATTGGGGATTGTAGCAGAAATTTAAAATTTTCTACGCATCACCAAGATCAATCTATGGAGTAATCTAGCAACGAGGGGAAGGGGAGTGCATCTACATACCCTTGTAGATCGCTAAGCGGAAGCGTTGCAAGAACGCGGATGAAGGAGTCGTACTCGCAGCGATTCAGATCGCGGTTGATTCCGATCTAAGCGCCGAACAACGGCGCCTCCGTGTTCAACACACGTGCAGCCCGGTGACGTCTCCCACGCCTTGATCCAGCAAGGGGAGAAGGAGAGGTTGGGAAGACTCCGTCCAGTAGCAGCACGACGGTGTGGTGATGGAGGAGCGCGAGACTCCAGCAGGGCTTCGCCAAGCACTACGAGAGACGAGGAGGGAGAGGGGTAGGGTTGCGCCAAGAGAGAGATCGAATCATATCTTGGGCAGCCCCCATACCTCAAGTATATATAGGGGGAGGGGAGGGGGCTGCGCCCCCTCTAGGGTTCCCACCCCAAGGGGTGCGGCAGCCCCAGATCCCATCTAGGGTGGCGGCCACATGGGGGAGAGGGGGAGGCGCACCTGGGGTGGGCCTTAGGGCCCATCTGCCCTAGGGTTTGCCCCCCTCCCCTCTTGGAGGCGCCTTGGGCCTTGGTGGGAGGCGCCCCGGCCCACCTAGGGGCTGGTCCCTTCCCACTATTGGCCCATGTAGGCCTCCGAGGCCCGTGGGCCCTCCCGGTGGACCCCGGACCCCTCCGGTGGTCCTGGTACACTACTGGTGATGCCCGGAACACTTCCGGTGGCCAAAACCATACTTCCTATATATCAATCTTTACCTCCGGACCATTCCGGAACTCCTCGTGACATCCGGGATCTCATTCGGGACTCCGAACAACATTTAGTAACCGCGTACATACTTTCCCTATAACCCTAGCGTCATCGAACCTTAAGTGTGTAGACCCTATGGGTTCGGGAGTCATGCAGACATGGCCGAGCCAACTCTCCGGTCAATAACCAACAGCAGGATCTGGATACCCATGTTGGCTCCCACATGCTCCATGATGATCTCATCGGATGAACCATGATGTCAAGGATTCAATCAATCCCGTATACAATTCCCTTTTTCTATCGGTACGATACTTGCCCGAGATTCGATCGTCGGTATCCCGATACCTTGTTCAATCTCGTTACCGGCAAGTCTCTTTACTCGTTCCGTAACACATCATCCCATGATCAACTCCTTGGTCACATTGTGCACATTATGATGATGTCCTATCGAGTGGGCCCAGAGATACCTCTCCGTTTACACGGAGTGATAAATCCCAGTCTCGATTCGTGCCAACCCAATAGACACTTTCGGAGATACCCGTGGTGCACCTTTATAGTCACCCAGTTACGTTATGACGTTTGGCACACCCAAAGCACTCCTACGGTATTCGGGAGTTGCACAATCTCATGGTTTAAGGAAATGATACTTGACATTAGAAAAGCTTTAGCATACGAACTACACGATCTTGTGCTAGGCTTAGGATTGGGTCTTGTCCATCACATCATTCTCCTAATGATGTGATCCCGTTATCAACGACATCCAATGTCCATGGTCAGGAAATCGTAACCATCTATTGATCAACGAGCTAGTCAACTAGAGGATTACTAGGGACATGGTGTTGTCTATGTATCCACACATGCATCTGAGTTTCCTATCAATACAATTCTAGCATGGATAATAAACGATTATCATGAACACGGAAATATAATAATAACCAATTTATTATTGCCTCTAGGGCATATTTCCAACAAAGAGGAGACCTACACGCGCGCTCCTTCTCCTCGCTCGCCTCGCCACGGCACACCTCGCCACGGCGCGACGCGACACGGGTTGCGGGATTGAGCCGAGCCGAGGACGGAGCTATGCACGTTGTCTATATTTTTGCTGCTCGGAAAAATTAATGAGTTATTAATTAATAATTAACGGACGCGTTAATTACTGAAACGTTTCCGATTCTTTTGGATCGTGACGACCCGGACGTGGGGTTTACTCCCACGACCTACCCGGCCCGTACTATATAGTCAGGCAGACGTCTACCCTAGCCGCCGCCGCTTCGTATGGTTTCACACCATCATTCCAGATCATTGTGCCGCCAAGCAAGTCTTCTCCATCCCTCCTTTCGGCATGCACGGGGAGAAGGGACAGCAGGCCTTCGGAACCCCGCCTCTCGTGATCCTGTATGGGAGAGGGGCAATTAGGTTTTTGGGGAGCGCACTCGCGTGACTGCTGGTAGCGACGACTTCGCGAACAACGACTGTTGGGGATCGTAGTAGAAATTCAAAATTTTCTACGCATCACCAAGATCAATCTATGGAGTAATCTAGCAACGAGGGGAAGGAGAGTGCATCTACATACCCTTGTAGATCGCTAAGCGGAAGCGTTCAAGTGAACGGGGTTGATGGAGTCGTACTCGTCGTGATCCAAATCACCGATGATCCTAGTGCCGAACGGACGACACCTCCGTGTTCAACACACGTACAGCCCGGTGACGTCTCCTACGCCTTGATCCAGCAAGGGGAGAAGGAGAGGTTGGGGAAGACTCCATCCAGCAGCAGCACGACGGCGTGGTGGTGGTGGAGGAGCGTGGTACTCCAGCAGGGCTTCGCCAAGCACCGCAAGAGACGAGGAGGGAGATGGGTAGGGCTGCGCCAAGAAGGAGATGTTCTCGTGTGTATGGCAGCCCAAAACCCCACTATATATAGGGGAAAGGGAGGGGCTGTGAACCCACCTAGGTTTCCATCCCTAGGGGTGGCGGCCAGCCCTAGATCCCATCTAGGGGGCGGCCAAGGGGGGGAGAGAGGGGGGCGCACCACTAGGTGGGCCTTAGGCCCATCTGAGCCTAGGATTTCCCCCTTTTCCCTTCTCTCT
>NC_041388.1:61292087-61346451 GCF_002162155.2 Triticum dicoccoides
GCGCACCAGCCCACCTGGGGCTGGTCCCCTCTCACACTTGGCCAACGCAGCCCTCTGGGGCAGGTAGCCCCACCTGGTGGACCCCCGGGACCCTCCCGGTGGTCCCGGTACGTTACCGATAGCACCCGAAACTTTTCCGGTGACCAAAACAGGACTTCCCATATACAAATCTTTACCTCCGGACCATTCCAGAACTCCTCGTGATGTCCGGGATCTCATCCGGGACTCCGAACAACATTCGGTAACCGCGTACATACTTTCCCTATAACCCTAGCGTCATCGAACCTTAAGTGTGTAGACCCTACGGGTTCGGGAACCATGCAGACATGACCGAGACACCTCTCCGGCCAATAACCACCAGCAGGATCTGGATACCCATGTTGGATCCCACATGTTCCACGATGATCTCATCGGATGAACCACGATGTCGAGGATTCGATCAATCCCGTATGCAATTCCCTTTGTCTAGCGGTACGATACTTGCCCGAGATTCGATCGTCGGTATCCCGATACCTTGTTCAATCTCGTTACCGGCAAGTCTCTTTACTCGTTCCGTAACAGATCATCCCGTGATCAACCCCTTGGTCACATTGTGCACATTATGATGATGTCCTACCGAGTGGGCCCAGAGATACCTCTCCGTTTACACGGAGTGACAAATCCCAGTCTTGATTCGTGCCAACCCAACAGATACTTTCGGAGATACCTGTAGTGTACCTTTATAGCCACCCAGTTACATTGTGACGTTTGGCACACCCAAAGCACTCCTACGGTATCCGGGAGTTGCACAATCTCATGGTCTAAGGAAATGATACTTGACATTAGAAAAGCTTTAGCATACGAAATATACGATCTTTGTGCTAGGCTTAGGATTGGGTCTTGTCCATCACATCATTCTCCTAATGATGTCATCCCGTTATCAACGACATCCAATGTCCATGGTCAGGAAACCGTAACCATCTATTGATCAACGAGCTAGTCAACTAGAGGCTTACTAGGGACATGGTGTTGTCTATGTATCCACACATGTATCTGAGTTTCCTATCAATACAATTCTAGCATGGATAATAAACGATTATCATGAACAAGGAAATATAATAATAACCAATTTATTATTGCCTCTAGGGCATATTTCCAACAGTCTCCCACTTGCACTAGAGTCAATAATCTAGTTCACATCGCCATGTGATTAGCACTCACAAGTCACATCGCCATGTGACCAACATCCAAAGAGTTTACTAGAGTCACTAATCTAGTTCACATCACTATGTGATAAACACTCAAAGAGTTCTGGGTTTGATCATGTTATGCTTGTGAGAGAGGTTGTAGTCAACGGGTATTGCCGTATTCAGATCCCTATGTATTTCGCAAAACTTTATATCGTAGATGCTGCTACCACGTTCCACTTGGAGCTATTCCAAATTGTTGCTCTATTATACGTATCCGGTATCTCTACTCAGAGCTATCCGGATAGATGTTAAGCTTGCATCGACGTAACTCTTTACGTCGAACTCTTTATCACCTCCATGACCGAGAAACATTTCCTTATTCCTCTATGGATAATTTTGACCGCTATCTGGTGATCTACTCCTAGATCACCTTTGTACCCTCTTTCCAGACATGTGGCAAGGCACACTTCTGGTGCGGTACTCAGCATGGCATACCGTATAGAGCCTATGGCAAAAGCATAGGGGACAACCTTCGTCCTTCCTCTTTCTTCTGCCGTGGTCAATCTTTGAGTCTTACTCATCTTCACACCTTACAACTCAGGTAAGAACCCCTTCTTTGACTGATCTATTTTGAACTCTTTCAAAAACATGTCAAGGTGTGCGTTCTTTGGAAGTATCATCAGGCGTGTTGATCTATCTCTATAGATCTTGATGCCCAGTATGTAAGCAGCTTTATCCAGGTCTTCCTTTTCAAACAACCATTTATGCTTTCCAAAAATTCTACATTATTTCGGATCAACAATATGTCATCCACATATACTTATCAGAAATGTTGTAGTGCTCCCACTCACTTTCTTGTAAATACAAATTTCTAGCAAACATTGTATAAACCTAAAAGCTTTGATCACTCCATCAAAGCATATATTCCGATTCCGAGATGCTTGCTCTAGTCCATAGAAGGATTGCTGGAGCCAGCATACCTTTTAGCATCCTTAGGATCGACAAAACCTTTTATTGTATCACATACAACTTTTCTTATGAAAACTGGTAAGAAAACTTGTTTTGACATCCATTTGTAAGATTTCATAATCAAAAAATACAGCTAATGCTATCATGATTCCGACGGACTTAAGCATCGCTACGGGTGAGAAATTCTCATCGTAGTCAACTCCTTGAACTTGTGAAAAGACTCTTTCCCACAAGTCGAGCTTCATAGATAGTAACATTACCGCCCACGTCCGTCTTCTTCTTAAAGATCCATTTATCTCAATGGCTTGCCGATCATTGGGCAAGTCCACCAAAGTCTATACTTTGTTCTGATATATGGATCCTATCTTGGATTTCATGGCTTCTAACCATTTGTCGGAATACGGGCCCACCATCGCTTCTCAATAGCTTGTAGGTTCATTGTTGTCTAACAACATGATATCTAAGACAGGATTACCGTACCACTCAGGAGTAGTACATATCCTTGTCGACCTACGGGGTTCGATATCAACTTGATCTGAAGCTTCATGATCACTATCATTAACTTCCTATTCAACAGATGTAGGCTCCACAGAAAACATCTTTCTGTGTTGCATCAGTCTCTGGTTGAAATAAAGGTTCGACAACCTCATCAAGTTCTATATTCCTCCCACTCAATTCTTTCGAGACAAACTCCTTCTCGAGAAAGGACCCGTTCTTAGCGACAAACAATTTTCCCTCGGATCTGAGATAGAAGGTATACCCAACTGTCACCTTCGGGTATCCTATGAAGATGTGTTTGTCCGCTTTGGGTTCGAGCTTCTCCGGCTGAAGCTTTAAGCATCGCAGCCCCAAACATTACGAAACGACAACTTTGGTTTCTTGCCAAACCAATGTTCACACGATGTCGTCTCAACGGACTTAGATGGTGTCCTATCTAAAGTGAATGCAGCTGTCTCTAATGCATAACCTCAAAATAATAGCGGTAGATTGGTAAGGGACATCATAGATCGCACCATATCTCATAAGGTTTGATTACGACGTCCGGACACACCATTACCTTGTGGTGTTCCAGGTGGCTTCAACTGTGAAACAATTCCACAATGTCTTAAGTCATTGCCAAACTCATAACTCAGAAAATCCCCTTTTGATCAGATCGTAGGAACATGATCTTATTGTTATGATGATTCTTAACTTCACTCTGAAATCGCTTGAACTTTTCAAACGTTTCAGACTTGTGCTTCATTAAGTAGATATACCTATATCTACTCAAATCGTCAGTGAGGATGAGAAAATAGCGTTATCCACTGCACGCTTCAATTCTCATTGGATCACACGCATCAGCATGCATGATCTCCAACAAGTCACTTGCCTGTTTCATTGTACCAGAAAACGGGGTCTTAGTCATCCTGCCCATGAGGCATGGCTCGCATGTGTCAAGCGATTCAAAATCAAGTGACTCCAAACATCCATCGACATGGAGTTTCTTCATGTATCTTACACCAATATGACTTAAGCGGCAGTGCCACGAGAAAGTGGTACTATCATTATTAACTCTACATCTTTTGGCGTGAACATGTGTATTACCACAACCGAGATTCAATGAACCATTCACATAGGGTGCATGACCATGAAAGGTATCACTCATGTAAACAGAATAACCATTATTCTCTAACTTAAATGAATGACCGTATTGCAATGAACATGATCTAATCATATTCATGCTTAACGTAGACACCTAATAACATTTATCTAGGTTCAATATTAATCCCGAAGGCAGATGGAGCGTCCGATGGCGATCTCATCAACTTTGGAAACACTTCCAACACACATCGTCACCTCGCCCTTAGCCAGTCTCCGTTTAGTCCGTAGCTTTTGCTTCAAGTCACCAATAATAGCAACTGAACCGGTATCCAATACCCAGGTGCTACCAAGAGTACTAGCGAGGTACACATTAATAACACATACCATGCATTTGGGGTAATTCCGCTACCAGTGACCGTTCCCCTTACAATAGAAGCACTTAGTCTCGGGTTTAGGTTCAACCTTGGGTTCCTTCACTAGAGCGGCAACTGGTTTGCCATCCATGAAGTTTCCCTTCTAGCCCTTGCCCTTCTTGAAACCAGTGGTCTTGTTAAACCATCAACACTTGATGCTCCTTCTTGATTTCTACCTTTTGCGGTCTTAAGCACCGCGAATAGCTTCGGGATCAACTCCATCCCTTGCATGTCATAGTTCATCACGAAGATCTAGTAGCTTAGTGATAGTGTCTAGAGAACTCTATCAATCACTATCTTATCTGGAAGTTTAACTTCCACTTGATTTAAGTGATTGTAGCACCCAGACATTCTGAGCACATGCCCACTAGCTGAGCTATTCTCCTCCATCTTGTTGGCAAAAGAACTTGTCAGAGGTCTCATTCCTCTCAACACGGGCATGAGCCTGAAATCCCAATTTCAGCTCTTGGAACATCTCATATGTCTTATGATGTTCAAAACGTCATTGGAATCCCGATTCTAAGCCGTAAAGTATGGTGCACTAAACTATCAAGTAGTCATTAGGATGTGTTTGTCAGGTGTTCACAACATCCACAGACAATGTTGTAGGGGTTTGCACATCGAGCGGTGCATCAAAGACGTAAGCCTTCTGTGTAGCAGTGAGGACACTCCTCGGACTATGGACCTAGTCTGCATCATTGCTTACAATATCTTTCAACTTAATCTTTCTCTAGGAACGTATTGAAATAGGGAGCTACAACGTGAGCTATTTATCTACAACATATTTGCAAAGACAATTTAGACTATGTTCATGATAATTGAGTTCATCTAATCAAATTATTTAATGAACTCCCACTCAGATAGACATCCCTCTAGTCATCTAAGTGAAACATGATCCGAGTCAACTAGGCCATGTCCGATCATCACGTGAGACGGACTAGTCAACATCGGTGAACATCTTCATGTTGATCGTATCTTCTATACGACTCATGTCCAACCTTTCGGTCTTCCGTGTTCCGAGGCCATGTCTGTACATGCTAGGCTCGTCAAGTCAACCTAAGTGTTTCGCATGTGTTCCGAGGCCATGTCTGTACATGCTAGGCTCGTCAACACCCGTTGTATTCGAATGTTAGAATCTATCACACCCGATCATCACGTGGTGCTTCGAAACAACGAACCTTTGCAACGGTGCACAGTTAGGGGGAACACTTTTTTTGAAATTTTAGTGAGGGATCATCTTATTTAAGCTATCGTCGTTCTAAGCAAAATAAGATGTAAAACATGATAAACATCACATGCAATCAAATAGTGACATGATATGGCCAATATCATTTTGCTCCTTTTGATCTCCATCTTCGGGGCTCCATGATCATCGTTGTCACCGGCATGACACCATGATCTCCATCATCGTGTCTTCTTGAAGTTGTCTCGTCATCTATTACTTCTACTACTATGGCTAATGCTTTAGCAATAAAGTAAAGTAATTACATGACGTTTATGTTGACACGCAGGTCATAAATAAATTAAGACAACTCCTATGGCTCCTGCCGGTTGTCATACTCATCAACATGCAAGTCGTGATTCCTATTACAAGAACATGATCAATCTCATACATCACATATATCATTCATCACATCCTTTTGGCCATATCACATCACAAGGCATATGCTACAAAAACAAGTTAGACGTCCTCTAATTGTTGTTGCAAGTTTTTACGTGGCTGCTATAGGTTTCTAGCAAGAACGTTTCTTACCTACGCCAAAACCACAACGTGATATGCCAATTTCTATTTACCCTTCATAAGGACCCTTTTCATCGAATCTGATCTGACTAAAGTGGGAGAGACAGACACCCGCTAGCCACCTTATGCAACTAGTGCATGTCTGTCAGTGGAACCAGTCTCACGTAAGAGTACGTGTAAGGTCGGTCCGGGCCGCTTCATCCTACGATGCCGCCGAATCAAGATAAGACTAGTAACGGCAAGTAAATTGACAAAATCAATGCCCACAACTGCTTTGTGTTCTACTCGTGCATAGAAACTACGCATAGACCTAGCTCATGATGCCACTGTTGGGGATCGTAGCAGAAATTCAAAATTTTCTACGCATCACCAAGATCAATCTATGGAGTAATCTAGCAACGAGGGAAGGAGAGTGCATCTACATACCCTTGTAGATCGCTAAGCGGAAGCGTTCAAGTGAACGGGGTTGATGGAGTCGTACTCGTCCTGATCCAAATCACCGATGATCCTAGTGCCGAATGGACGACACCTCCGTGTTCAACACACGTATAGCCCGGTGACATCTCCTACGCCTTGATCCAGCAAGGGGAGAAGGAGAGGTTGGGGAAGACTCCATCCAGCAGCAGCACGATGGCGTGGTGGTGGTGGAGTGTGGTACTCCAGCAGGGCTTCGCCAAGCACCGCAAGAGACGAGGAGGGAGAGGGGTAGGGCTGCGCCAAGAAGGAGATGTTCTCGTGTGTATGGCAGCCCAAAACCCCACTATATATAGGGGAAAGGGAGGGGCTGTGCCCCCACCTAGGTTTCCATCCCTAGGGGTGGCGGCCAGCCCTAGATCCCATCTAGGGGGCGGCCAAGGGGGGGAGAGAGGGGGGGCGCACCACTAGGTGGGCCTTAGGCCCATCTGAGCCTAGGGTTTCCCCCTTTTCCCTTCTCTCTTTGCCTTGGGCCCTGGTGGGGGGGGGGGCGCACCAGCCCACCTGGGGCTGGTCCCCTCTCACACTTGGCCAACGCAGCCCTCTGGGGCAGGTAGCCCCACCCGGTGGACCCCCGGGACCCTCCCGGTGGTCCCGGTACGTTACCGATAGCACCCGAAACTTTTCCGGTGACCAAAACAGGACTTCCCATATACAAATCTTTACCTCCGGACAATTCCAGAACTCCTCGTGATGTCCGGGATCTCATCCGGGACTCCGAACAACATTCGGTAACCGCGTACATACTTTCCCTATAACCCTAGCGTCATCGAACCTTAAGTGTGTAGACCCTACGGGTTCGGGAACCATGCAGACATGACCGAGACACCTCTCTGGCCAATAACCACTAGCGGGATCTGGATACCCATGTTGGCTCCCACATGTTCCATGATGATCTCATCGGATGAATCACGATGTCGAGGATTCGATCAATCCCGTATGAAATTCCCTTTGTCTAGCAGTACGATACTTGCTCGAGATTCGATCGTCGGTATCCCGATACCTTGTTCAATCTCGTTACCGGCAAGTCTCTTTACTCGTTCCGTAACACATCATCCCGTGATCAACCCCTTGGTCACATTGTGCACATTATGATGATGTCCTACCGAGTGGGCCCAGAGATACCTCTCCGTTTACACGGAGTGACAAATCCCAGTCTCGATTCGTGCCAACCCAATAGATACTTTCGGAGATACCTGTAGTGTACCTTTATAGCCACCCAGTTACGTTGTGACGTTTGGCACACCCAAAGCACTCCTACGGTATCCGGGAGTTGCACAATCTCATGGTCTAAGGAAATGATACTTGACATTAGAAAAGCTTTAGCATACGAACTATACGATCTTTGTGCTAGGCTTAGGATTGGGTCTTGTCCATCACATCATTCTCCTAATGATGTGATCCCATTATCAACGACATCCAATGTCCATGGTCAGGAAACCGTAACCATCTATTGATCAACGAGCTAGTCAACTAGAGGCTTACTAGGGACATGGTGTTGTCTATGTATCCACACATGTATCTGAGTTTCCTATCAATACAATTCTAGCATGGATAATAAACGATTATCATGAACAAGGAAATATAATAATAACCGATTTATTATTGCCTCTAGGGCATATTTCCAACAACGACTTCTTCCCCGACCTCGGCAACCTCATCCTCGACGACATGGGCGACAACGTCAACACCGGCGGTGGTGCTCCCACTGCACCGTATGTGATTCTATCCTTCCTGTTTGAGATCGTGGTAGAATTCATTTTTCTACTATGTGCCCTAGATGTGATATGTTCATCTACTATGCTAGTTCGCATGATTAGTTTAATCTCTGCTACTGCAGTCATGATTTATCTTCTGTTTATTCGGATTAAATCTCGTAGTAATTTGCTCATATTTCCAACAGGTTTTACTGTGGCAAATGCTTTATCTAATGGGATGAGTAAGATTAGATTTAAACGAGTACAGTGGGGGGAGACTGCTGACATGTGGCATGAATTAAAAGACTTGTGTAAGAATGTGATCTTGACTGACCAAGAGGATAGGTGTGGCTGGCTCCTGAATAAATTTGGTAGATTCACTGTTATATCTTTGTATCTTAACTTTGAAATCGAGTAAGGGACCTTGGCTTCACAGAAAGCTATGCTATGCAAAGATCCCTCTGAAAATTAAAGTTTTCCTTTGGCTTGTCTTCAAGAACAGCATATTAACTAGAGATAATTTAGCAAAGCGAAATTGGAAAGGCAAAGATGTTAGCTACAGTTTGTGTGATCATAATGAAATTGTAGAGCACCTATTTTGTACTTGCCAAGTTTGTTTGGGGAGTTGTTAGAAGTGTAACTGGGCTGGCTAATATTCCTTGCAAGATCGAAGAGTTTAGTGGGTGGATAGAGAGCTTTCCTAATACAAACCAAAGACAGGTGTTAGTAGTGGGTGTTGCAGCGGTGTTTTGGTCTTTGTGGAAAGCCAGAAATCGGCCACATTCCATCGTGTTTACCCGCGTGATCCTAGTGCTTTGTTCTTTCAAATATCTTACTGGATATCGTGTTGGGCTATCGTATTGGGTTGGTCTGCAGAGAAACGGAAAACAGCGGATGCTTCATGTTGTGGCATCGCCGCTAGTTGATGTGGGGAATGGGTTCTTCAACAAAACAAGCGGGTGGGCACCAATGATAAGAAAGATTAGAGTAGGGTAGTCTTGAAGGAAATATGCCCTAGAGGCAATAATAATGTTATTATTTTATTTCTTTATAGCATGATAAATGTTTATTATTCATGCTAGAATTGTATTATCCGGAAACATAATACTTGTGTGAATACATAGACAAACCAAACGTCA
This sequence comes from Triticum dicoccoides, assembly GCF_002162155.2. Classification (NCBI taxonomy): domain Eukaryota; kingdom Viridiplantae; phylum Streptophyta; class Magnoliopsida; order Poales; family Poaceae; genus Triticum; species Triticum dicoccoides. The sequence goes on from NC_041388.1 coordinate 61,301,271, forward strand.
CTAGTATGCCTCTACTTGACTAGCTCATTAATCAAAGATGGTTATGTTTCCTAACCATAGACATGTGTTGTCATTTGATTAACGAGATCACATTATGTCAGGACCCCGACTCAATGCCACATCGATCTAGCATGTACCACCTCATATCACTTTACGGCCTCACGCACGGTATCCCCACGGGTGTTGCCTTACCTTTGCCCGGGACCGTTTGCGCCTTTTGGCACACGTATATGACAGTGTCGTTAGCATCCATATGATAAGGAGCCCGGGCTGACATGGCTAGTCGTAAACCCAAAATGGCACTAACTTACAGGGACAGGCATCCATGACCTAGCATCGAACGTGTCGGTCATCAGCAAGTGAATCCAGGCTGCAGCACTGGGCTAACAGGACTCCGGTGAACTGGGCTGTAGCGGGCTAACAGGACTCTGGTATTCATCGCGTGACATTTCCCCGAAGGGACAGACACAGGAACGAAGAAGGACACATGCCGGCCAGCCTAAGTGTTCCGGAGCAGTAGCAAGCTACCAGGGCTCAGTGGAAGCACTAGGAGACATTTCCCGGTAAGAAAGACTACTAAGGATAAACAACTAGATAGTCAGATCCCACACATAGCAATACACATTACACGTACGCATAACATGCAAGTATGTGCTGTACAACATGGCATCACAGCATAACTCAACAACTCATATAGATAAAGGCTCAGAAGAGCCATCATAGCATTAATTACAAACAGGGGTCACATGACCCAACATTCAGAGCAATCAAGCAACCAAACGGAAGCATTACATGTCTGAGTACAGACATCTATAAATGAAAAAGGCTGAAAGCCTGACTATCTACAATGTCCGATCAAGATCGTAGCTGAGGTACAAGCTACTCGTCGAAGTCCACGAGAACACTACTAAAACCGAAGTTTCCGCTGCAAAAACATAAATAAAGCAACATGAGTACAAAGGTACTCAGCAAGACTTACATCAGATCCTATCATACATGCATTTGTATCAAGAGGGTAATGTGGGGTTTAGTTGCAGCAAGCTAGCTTTGACTCTGTGGCTATCCTGTTCTACGACTACCAGAAAATCTTGAGGTGAGACAACGTACACGAGTCCACTAATCACCACACAATACACTACTATGGATTCATCCCCGTCTCCCTACGAGAAGGCCATCCATAGCACTCACACTTGTCTTGAGCATTTTAGAGTATCCACTTCAAGTTGTCTATGTACCATGTAAGCATCCAAGAAGTCCATATCCGCGGACCCGACTATTCGAATAGATCATGTTAACCCTGCAGGGGTGTACTTCTTCACACACGCTCTCGCCACTTACCGCCATGTACACGTCATGTATCTCGGCAACCTTCAAGCGGAAGCCTGGCGAGGGTGTCGGCCACGACCTGACTAACCACACAAGACTCTAGTCCAGGTTTATCGCCTATTCGGGTTCCATCCGCAAGGAGATCCGGCCGGGGTGTCGCTCACGGCCCCAAACGATGTGAGCAGGGTTCCCAAGCCCACCATCCGGGTGCCACTTGGTACACCATGCCACCTGTGCCTAGTCTGTCCCAAGCCCACCCTGCCGGGTGCCACTCGGTAGAAAAATAGCACTACCTACAAACACCAGAAACTAGTTGCGACTCCTGGACAGAGATCAAGTTGGTTAATAAGTCGAGAGGGCTTGGAGCGCCCGGAGCCCAATGTGTGGTAGTATCGAGTCATTGGACAACATACATAGAACTCAGGGCTTAAGGACGGTTCCAGTGAGACGACCCACCATGTACTCCTACATGGCCTCTCACCGCTACCTTTACCAAATCGTGTTCACACACTTAACTCTCAGCACCAGAACATATCGTAACGCTCCAATTCATTCCCAATGAATCAGACCTGACCCAACTCTAAGCAATAGCAGGCATAGCATGGTAGGAACACAACAGTGGCTTCAATCAACTCCTACACATGCTAGTGGGTTTCAACTATTTACTGTGGCAATGACAGGTCATGCAGAGGAATGGGTTCAACTACCGCAGCACAAAGTAGCAGATGAATCGTTGTTGTCCTAATGCAATAACTGAGATCAGGAGCGAGAGAGTAGGGTTTTATCGAAATGAACAAGGGGGTTTGCTTGCCTGGTAAATCAACAAGGGAGGCACTGCTTCACAGACAGGTACTCTGGAACGTCTCCGGAGCAGGACCTATCGAGAAGGGACGGTGCCAACGATCAATACACAAGCATATGCAACAATATGATGCATGAACATGGCATGAAGTTGTGATGTTGTTTGAGCTAATGCAACTAGTAATCATTTGGTTTGAAGTCCATTTGAACCCAAAAGCTCAAATGCACTTCCAAAGTAGGCTCTTATATATGCCATAATGTGTTTTCCCATATACAGCATGTATAAGTTGGTTTGTCATGCATGAAACTAGTACAGATGGAAAGATTGCATTTTTCTGATAATTTTCATATATAAATTATTTTAATCTGAGCTACGGTTGAATTGATATGAATTTTTGAAGTTTAAATCAATTTCTGGAATTTCCTGAATTATTTTAATTCCAGAAAATAAGTAATTGCGTCAGCATGATGTCAGCACGATGTCAGCAGTCAACTGCGGCTGACTGGGGTCAAACCTGACGTGTGGGGTCCACACGTCAGTGACAGGGGGTTAAACAGGGTTAGTTTAATCCTAATTAAAAAGGTTAGTGGCGCTGGGGCCCACTGTCAGTGAGACAACTAATTAACTGAGTTAATTAGCGCTAACTAAACTAATACCTAAACTAAACAGGGGCATGGCCCACGCGTCAGTGACCCTGGGGGGGTCAAACCCCAGGTCAAACAAGTCAAACCCGCCGGCGGTTAGTCGCCGGCGAGGTCCGCGGCGTACTTGTGCCCCAGGTTTCCTCTATGGTGCTCCAAATGGCGCGCGGATAGGTGCGTTGGAAAGCCAGCTCGATGGCGCGTCGGCCGGTGGCCGTGGCTGGGCCTGGGATGGCCGGAGTCGGCGGCGGCGAGCTCGGCTGCGGCTGCCGGAGTTCGGTCGTGCACGAGAGCGTGTTTGGAGCTCGAGGACGAGAGAAACAAAGCGCTAGGGATGCTCTACGGGGCCTTACGAACTTGTTGGACTCGCCGGGGTGACCAAATGGTCACCGGAGCTGCGTCGACGGCGAGCTCGGCGGCGGCGAAGATTCGGCCGTGGTGGGGAAAGGGCTACGGCGTGCGGGCGACTAAGCGGAGAGGGGGAAACGGTGGCGGAGCTCACCGCGGTTGCAGTGGGCGTCGAAGCGGGCCCGGGGACGCACTGGAGACGGCGGGGCGGCGATGGGGATCCACGGCGGCCGGCGATGAAGAAGACGACGGTGTCGGCGATGGAGCGCGTCCCTGGTCACTTGGCTCGTCGAGGACGATGCGGACGACGAGGCGGAGCTACTAGGCTCGGGCGGAGGGCGAGGGGAGGCCGGTGGCTACGGCTACGGTGGACGGCGGCGATGAGCTCTGCTCGGCTGTGCGCGAGAGAGAGAGAGCAGAGGAGGGGGGAAGGAACGAGAGAGAGTGAGAGAGAGGTCGGGGTGGCTGCGTGGCGTCTCCGGGGCATCCAGAAGAGGAGGGGAGAGGGCAGGCAGGCAGAGAGGGAGGTGGCGTGGCGCGGCGGAGCGCGCGCGCGTCGGGCACGCGCCCGTCCTCCTGTCGGGGAGGAAGACGACAGAGGGAGGGGGGGCAGGTGGGCTGGGCCGGCGTTGGCTGCTGGGCCGGTCAGGCCGCACAGGGAGGAGGCCCAGGTAAGTTTCTCCTCTTTTTCTGTTTTCTAATTTTTCTGACATTTGTTTTCATTTAATTAAAATATTAAATCATTTTATTACCTTATGCCAATTTTTGCAGGAGCTAGCTATATTATTCCAGAGCTCCTTTATAAATGGCATAATTTTTGGACAATATTTTATATATATAACAATATATATCCAAGGCAAATAATTATCGGTTTAATCCAAATGGCCAAAATTAAATACTTATGAGATCCTAAAAATATTGGTTTGATTTTTATCTCTGCCCAATATTTTCAGAGAGCAACATGAGCATTTTCTTGGACCCTTTTGGAGAAATTTTTATTTGGGTCATTTTCAGAGATGATTCTGAGGGTTCCACCAATCCTCATTTCAAATTTAAATGGAATATAAACATGATGCACAAATGACTAGCTAGTCTAGGTCATACCAGACTAGGGATGTGACACATTATTAGGAGAATGATGTGATTGACATGACCCATTCCATTAGCTTAGCACCAGATCGTTTAGTATGTTGCTATTGCTTTCTTCATGACTTATACATGTTCCTATGACTATGAGATTATGCAACTCCCGTTTGCCGGAGGAACACTTTGTGTGCTACCAAACGTCACAACGTAACTGGGTGATTATAAAGGAGCTCTACAGGTGTCTCCAAAGGTAAATGTTGGGTTGGCGTATTTCGAGATTAGGATTTGTCACTCCGATTGTCGGAGAGGTATCTCTGGGCCCTCTCGGTAATGCACATCACATAAGCCTTGCAAGCATTGCAACTAATGAGTTAATTGCGAGATGATACATTACGAAACGAGTAAAGAGACTTGCCGGTAACGAGATTGAACTAGGTATTGAGATACCGACGATCGAATCTCGGGCAAGTAGCATACCGATGACAAAGGGAACAACGTATGTTGTTATGCGGTCTGACCGATAAAGATCTTCGTAGAATTTGTAGGAGCCAATATGAGCATCCAGGTTCCGCTATTGCTTATTGACCGGAGACATGTCTCGGTCATGTCTACATTGTTTTCGAACCCGTAGGGTCCGCACGCTTAAGGTTTCGATGACAGTTATATGAGTTTATGAGTTTTTGATGTACCGAAGTTAGTTCGGAGTCCCGGATGTGATCACGGACATAACGAGGAGTCTCGAAATGGTCGAGACATAAAGATTGATATATTGGACGGTTATATTCGGACACCAGAAGTGTTCCGGGTGATTTCGGAGAAAACCGGAGAGCCGGAGGGTTACCGGAACCCCCCCGGGAGAAGTAATGGGCCATATGGGCCTTAGTGGAGAGAGAGAGGGGCAGCCAGGGTGGGCCGCGTGCCTCCTCCCCCCTGGTCCGAATTGGACTAGGAGAGGGGGGCGGCGCCCCCTTTCCTTCTTCCTCCCCACTTCCTTCCCCCTCCTAGTAGGAGTCCTACTCCTACTAGGAGGAGGACTCCTCCTTGGCGCGCCTATAGGGCCGTCCGGCCTCCTCCCCTTGCTCCTTTATATACGGGGGCAGGGGGCACCCCTAGACACACAAGTTGATCCACGTGATCGTTTTCTTAGCTGTGTGCGGTGCCCCCTTCCACCGTAATCCTCGATAATATTGTAGTGGTGCTTAGGCGAAGCCCTGCGACAGTTGAACATCAAGATTGTTACCACGCCGTCGTGCTGACGGAACTCTTCCCCGACACTTTGCTGGATCGGAGTCCGGGGATCGTCATCGAGCTGAACGTGTGGTAAAACTCGGAGGTGCCGTAGTTTTGGTGCTTGATCGGTCGGGCCGTGAAGACGTACGACTACATCAACCGCGTTGTGCTAACGCTTCCGCTGTCGGTCTACAAGGGTACGTAGATCACACTCTCCCCTCTTGTTGCTATGCATCACCATGATATTGCGTGTGCGTAGGAATTTTTTTGAAATTACTACGTTCCCCAACAAGTCTTGCTTTGTGGAGATGCTGAGGTGTTTCTGTTTCCTTTCGTCTATATAAAGATGAGTTGCTGTTATGTGACATCTGTAGGAGCCCTGCGTGACTCCCTCTTTTGCGCTATTCCTCTTGCTTCCAAGATAAAGATTTTAGTCGCCCGGTGGTGCGTCCCGTGGAGTATTGGTTTCTTTTCATTATATGAAATGAAATCGGGGGTATGGCCCCTCAATTTGAAAAAAGAAAGACCAACACTCATAGCGCGCAGCCAGCCACCGGATATAAGCACGACGGAGCCAGACGGACTCCGCTTAAGATTAAGTTTCATGTGTATGTAATAATATGGATTTGAGTATTTACAAATAGGGTATTCGATTGTGAAAATGATTTTTGCTGTGCTATCTGATCACTATTCGTCGATGTGCGCAGAGGTCCGTGAGCGTTTGGGGGCGAATTTTGGTACCTCTCGTTGTAGATGCTCTCACACTACATGTCCTGATTTGGACAGCCCTCGCTGATGACCAGCCACAACTGTAGTTTCAGTGTTGAAATTTGCAGGTTCAGAGAGCGTAGCTTTCTTTATGAGAGAGAATGTGTTTTTTTTTATAGAAAATATGAAGAGAGAACGCCTTGAAATTCTTATTTCTATTCGTTAAACCAAGTTGGATCTGTGATACCAGGATGGCAGCTTTAACAAATAAGCTTCAATTGATCCACTATTTGAGGCGGCCACCGATGGTAGCCCTTAGGAAGTTCTTAAGTGCGCTAATTCATCTCTTATTTCTCTTACAAACCCGCCTCCATAGAGACTTCAAGCGAGCGCGTTTCGATGTCAACGTACGTAGCTGACAAGGACGTGGTTTCTGGCCCATGGGCCGAATGCTACGGTTTTACCGTTTGTGGCCTTCTAATTGTACAGTGCGTGTATATGTGTGTCTGCTTCCCTAAAGAAAAGTGTGTGGCTGTTAAATACTGGAACTGTTTGGCTCCCAAGCTCCAGTGATCCCTTTATTTAAAAAATAAGTAAAAATCATATTTATAAGTGAAAAGACTGACAAAAATATCAAGATGTAGTCAATGATGTATCCTATAAGCATGCCAAATTGCACCCCTAAATTCTTTAAATTTTGGCCTACACAAAAATGACAGAATCTGGTAAATTTGAGAGTTCGGCAAATATGCACCAATCACTATATTTGGTCCGTACATTTTTTATCCTTGTGCAGTTCAGAATTCAAATTATTTCAAATTGAGATTTTTGCACATTTGTAGGATACATCATTAACTACATCCAGATTTTTTTCTTCAAAATTTTCTGAAACTTCTACATATGATTTTTTGAACTTTTAAAATAAAGGGAGCACTGGAGCTTGGGAGCCAGAGATCCCTACTCTATAACCGATTTTCTGTACTGGTATAATTGACAAAAAATCTCTTTCGTCTTGAGCTCCAATGATCTCTATATTTAAAATAATAATTGAAAATCACATTTATAAGTGAAAGAAAAGCTGAGGAAAATATCTAGATATAGTCAATGATGTATCCTATAAGCAGGAAAAAAGTCGCACCGCTAAATTCTTTAAATTTTGGCCTATACCAAAATGAAAAAATCTGATAAATTTTTGAGTTTGAAAAGTATGCACCGTTTTCTCGAATAGGCACGAGCATGCGTATCATTTTATATAGAAGAGAGGGGAAAGACTTCCTATCCACAGTTTTACAACGACAGTTACACGGCTATCGCCGACCACATCCGCCTGTACATAAAGCAACTACTCACCCAATTCCCACCTCACTAGACCTGCAAATACTTCGTCTAGGTCCCCTTTCATGAGCCCTGCTTGACTCCAGGTCCTTCCTTCATTTTCAATCTGTTTGAGAACCTGAGATGTGGAGGGACTCGCACCGTTAAAGACGATATCATTTTGGTGCATCCAGAGCACTCACATGCCAAGCAGGCACAATGCTCACATGGTTCGCCATTGGTCTCGTCGCTGCTCTTGCCTTATGCACAATGAGCCCAGGGTGCCGTCGGCATCCTGGGCTCCAATTCTGGCCGACCAGTCGCCACACTAATCCAGTGCAACACCTCCTTAGAAAAGGTGCAACTCGCGATGAGATGATTCATCGTCTCATCTTGCTGATCGCAGAAAGGACATGCGTCCTGGTGAGGTAGCAAAGTACGCACTGTTCACTATACTAAGATCCTTGCCTTTTGTTATTCTCGTGTAGTTCAGAATCCGAAGTATTTCAAACTGAGGTTTTGCTCGTTTGTAGGATACATCATTAATTACATCCAGAATTGTTTTTAGATTTCTTGAAACTTGTTAAGATTTTTGAATTCAGAAAATAAAGGGAGCATTGGAGCTTGAGCCAGAAATGCCTACGATATAATCGATTGATGTACTGGTATAGCTGACAAAAAATATCTCTGGCTCTCAAACTCCGTGATTTTTTTTGAAATATCATATTTATAAGTTAACAAAAATATATATTTAGTGAATGATCTATCCTATAAGCATGCATACTCGCACCACTGAATTATTTGAATTTTGACCTACACAAAAATGAAAAAAATCTGATAAATTTGGGAGTTAGGAAAATATGTATTGTTCACTATACTTAGATCCATACTTTTTTCTATTCTTGTGTAGCTCAGAATGCAAAGTATTTCAAATTGAGGTTTTGCATGTTTGTATTATACATCATTAACTACATCCAGATTTTTTCAGACATTTTTGTAACTTGTAAATATAATTTTTGAGTTTAAAAAATAAAATGAGCACTTGAGCTTGGGAGCCATAAAGCCCTACTCTATAACTGACGAAAAAACTCTCTGGCTCTCGAGCTGCCGTGATCCCTTTATATTTTTTCAAAACATTGAAAATCATATTTTTAAGTAAAAAAGAACTAACAAAATATCTAGATGTAGTAATATCGTATAAGCTTGCAAAATCACGCTGCTAAATTCTTTAAATTTTAGATTACACAAAATGACAAAATCTGATAATTTTTGGAGTTTGGAAAATATGCATCGTTCACTATACTTAGATCTATACTTTTTATTTATTCTTGTGTAGTTTAGAATTCAAAGTATTTCAAATTAAGGTTTTGCACATTTGTAGGATACATCATTAGTTACATCCAGATTTTTTTGAAACTTGTACGTTTGATTTTTGTTTTTCTCTTAAAAAGTGGAGCACTGGAGCTTGGGAGCAAGAAATCCATACTCTAAAGTGATTTTTGTCCTGGTTTATAACCGAAAAAACTAGCGCCCCCCTAGGTTTTTGCTAGGGTCTGTTTTATCTCCCTGGTGAGATTTTCGTGGTTCTCGCAACTGAAATTTCACCTCCTCCCTCACGAGACCGGCTCGCGCTGGCCTAGGGGACAACGTTTCCTGTCTGCCCGGCCTTGTTAGGGTTTTGGGGTGCTGAGGTGGGGTCAAGATCAATCCATAGGAAAGCCTTGCGGGATGGTATCCTTGTCGTTGAATAGGCTGGATGGCGAAGCCAAGGGCGCATGTTACTCTTCCATTGAATATCTGCGAGTCATTTGGATATTGGGAAAATATCATACGGAAACCAACATTCGGTGAAAACCGATGAAAACCACAAGAAAAAGATGTTTTGAAGTTTCAAAAAAAATTGAAAAAAATGTGGGATGTTAAGAGGATGATGTTTTATTGCCACACAAAATTTCAAGTTGAAAAACATTACGAGATGTGAGCTATGAAAAAGACAAAATCAGCGTTGAATTGTGCCGAATAGTAATGTCACTATTTAGGGCTGAATTTGTCTTTTTCATAGCTCACATGCCATAATGTTTTTCAACTTGAAATTTTGTGTAGCAATAAAACATCACCTTATTAACATTCCACTTTTTTTTAGATTTTTTTGAAACTTTAAAATATGGTTTCCATGAAGTTTTCATTGAATATTGGTTTTTTGATGACGTGGTTATAGAATAAGAAGAATTCAAGAATGTGAAGGCAAATACTAAGAGCATCTCTAACTGAATCACTTATAATTTGGCCTTTCAAATGATCCCTTTTCCTTAATTCGTTATATTTGATCTGCTAAATAAAAACGGTTCTTAGCCGAACCACTAAACTTAACTCCCTATTTTTCACCAAATTTTCCTACTTTAGATTACATACTACTTTTCAACTACGTATTTGCACACATATCAAATCCAAACATAATAATTAAAGTTCACGCAACTCATGAATATTACAAATTCAAAGTTTACAAACAAAATTATTCAAAGTTTACAAATAAAACTTTTCCATGTCAAACACATGGAAGGGTTCAAATGAAGCAAAGAGCATGATAAAAACATACCCATGAAGTGCTATGGAGTAGCCACTACTGTTCAATAAGATCATCTTGGAGCTGAGTATGAGCTTCTCGGTTCTCGATGCTTCGATGCGTTGTGATGAATATATGTATCCTGTTTGCATCGTGTTCTCTCGTGGAAAAACAAGGAAGCCCAACTTTGCTTCTCGGAAAAAAAAATCCGTTCTGCACACTTACTTGTTTCTGCGAGAAGTACAACCTTGATTCTTGAAAAAGGGAAAAAACCCATATTTTCATGAGAAGAACGTATTTGCTATCGTGGAAGCTGATACGTCTCAAACATATATGTAATTTTCAATTGTTTCATTCTATTATATTATCATTTTTATATACTTTTATAAAAAATTATATTATTTTTCTACACTATTCTATTAATTTAGTGCACAGTGCTCGTTCCTGTTTTTTTGCTTGTTTTTGTTTCACAAGAAATCATTATTTAGGGAGGTCAAAGCACGATGCCAATTTTTGAGGATTTTTTTTGTAGAATGAAGGACCATAGAAACTTTGGGGGGAGGACTAGACATGCACCAGGGGCCCCACACGACCAGGTGAAAATGCCCTGGCCACGCACGCCGCCAGGGCAGGTGGGGCCCACAACAACCGTCTTTGCTTTGTTCCACCACCATAAATCTCTATAAATACTAAAACCCTTCATCATATTTTTAGAAGAATTTTATCACCACTATTTCACGAAGATCCAAGCAGGCCTATTCCAGAGCTCTGCCAGAGGGAGAGTCCATTGCTGGTGTGAAAGGATCAAGAAGAGGTGCCTAGAGGGGGGGTGATTAGACACTAAGTGCTAAAAGTTGCAGTTTTTAACTTTTTTAAGTTGAAGTGGAGTTTTGGCACAAGTTTAACAAACACAATACATATCAAGCAAGCATGCAAAGAGTATATGAGCAGCGGAAAGTAAAGGATGCAACTTGCAAGAATGTAAGGGGAAGGGTTTGGAGAATTCAAACACAATTGGAGACATAGATGTTTTTGTTGTGGTTCCGATAGGTGGTGCTATCGTACATCCACGTTGATGGAGACTTCAACCCACGAAGGGTAACGGTTGCGCGAGTCCACGGGGGGCTCCACCCACGAAGGGTCCACGAAGAAGCAACCTTGTCTATCCCATCATGGCCATCGCCCACGAAGGACTTGCCTCACTAGCGGTAGATCTTCACGAAGTAGGCGATCTCCTTGCCCTTACAAACTCCTTGGTTCAACTCCACAATCTTTGTCGGAGGCTCCCAAGTGACACCTAGCCAATCTAGGAGACACCACTCTCCAAGAAGTAACAAATGGTGTGTTGATGATGAACTCCTTGCTCTTGTGCTTCAAATGATAGTCTCCCCAACACTCAACTCTCTCTCACAGGATATGGATTTGGTGGAAAGAAGATTTGAGTGGAAAGCAACTTGGGAAGGCTAGAGATCAAGATTCATATGGTAGGAATGGAATATCTTGGCCTCAACACATGAGTAGGTGGTTCTCTCTCGGAAAATGTGTATTGGAAGTGTAGGTATGTTCTGATGGCTCTCTCCACGAATGAAGAATGGGTGGAGGGGTATATATAGCCTCCACACAAAAACTAACCGTTACACACAATTTACCAATCTCGGTGAGACCGAATTGAAAAACTCGGTCGGACCGATTTAGCAAACCTAGTGATCGTTAGGGTTTTCGGTGGGACCGATGTGCTAGGGTTAGGGTAAAACCAAGACTCGGTTTGACCGATTACTCAAACTCGATGGGACCGATTTGAGTAATAAGCGAAACAGAGAGTTGGCCAAGCAAACTCGGTGGGGCCGATTGCATATCTCGGTGGGACCGAAAATATTGCAACAGGTAACAGAGAGTTTGCAAGCCCATCTTGGTGAGACCGAGATCCCATCGGTGAGACCGAACTGATTAGGGTTTCTGGCAGTGGCTATGTCAACTGAACTCGGTGGCTCAGGATAGAGAGAATCGATGGGGCCTAGTTTGACTTTTGGTTTAGGATATATTTGGAAGTGAGAAAGTGGTTGAGGGCTTTGGAGCATATCACTAAGCACTTTGAGCAAGCAAGCCATTAAGCAACACCTCATCCCTTCTTAGTAGTATTGGCTTTCCTATAGACTCAATGTGATCTTGGATCACTAAAATAGAAAATGTAGAGTCTTGATCTTGAAGCTTGAGCCAATCCTTTGTCCTTAGCATTTTGAAGGGGTTCCACATCCTCTAGTCCATGCCACTTCATTGTTGAACTTATCTGAAACATACTAGGTAAAAGTGTTAGTCCAACAAGAGATATGTTGTCATTAATTACCAAAACCACCTAAGGAGCACTTGTGCTTTCAATCTCCCCCTTTTTGGTAATTGATGGCAACATACATCAAAGCTTTAGATAAAGATATAGAGAATAACAAGTAAAGCTTTGGAAAGACATGTAACAAGCATAGCCTCCCCCTACATGTATGCAAACATGTGAATATGTTATATAGAAGCATGTGAGAGCATAACCATGACAGAGTAGCAATGTGTTACATGTATCTTGGCTATATGCATCAGAGCAAGTGATGAAAATATGAGAAATTTACCTTCATGCCCATGAGTCCTTCTTGCAAACAGTATGTACATCAGCAAGAATTTCTCATACACATGACTATGATGCATATACTTACCTTGTGGTCTTGAGTTGGCTAGGATGGGATGAGCCTGCGTAAACAAGGTTAGATAACACAGATGCACCCACTAGCTAGAGCAAACAAAAGAAACCATAAGAGTACCAAGACTGGGATGACATGTAGAGTGAGTACAGAGTACCACGATAGATATTGACATGTCCCCAAAGAGAAAGATATGCAAAGAATTTAATGAATTTCTTTCCCTTGGATGTCTTGCTCCCTCTGAATCTAGCAGGGGATGCTGGGAGAAGATAGAGAACAGAAAAACAAAGCTCAAAGAACAAATGAACAGAGCTAATGCAAATAAGCACATATGAACATGTCTTTCCCCCAAGAAGACATGTGGCATCTCTCCTCTTGAATATCAAGCATCTGGGATCATTGAAGATTACTCTTTCCTGGAGTATTCCCTCCCCCTAGAGATCTCTCCCCCTAGAGATATTATTAAGCTTTGATGTGATCTCTCTCTCCCCCTTTGACATCAATTTCCAAGAGGGGTCTTATGGAATTTGTTGTGAATGGGTTTGGTCCTTGAATCACAGTACAAAGCATTAATGTAAATGTGATGCTTGCAGAGGACAAGATTCATTGAGTGGAGCTGGATCAAGAATAAAGCAGGAATAAGTGGCAAAATGTTTTTCCTGTAGTAAAATCGCTGTCACCGAGTTGTATGCTTTGGTTGCCCCGAAAATCTTTGGCTAGACCGGAAACATGAAACCGGTGGAACCGAGTTCATCACAGAGAAAAACAGTTGTCACCTCAGCTCACTAGACAAATAAGATCTCACAAAGATTTGCAATGAATTGGATGCAGAAAATGCAGAACAAAGAACAAAGAAAAGAAACTAAAAGGTCTAGATGAAGTTTGAAAGGGGAAACAAATATGCATGAGAAAAATGCAAGAACACAGGAAAGAACACAAGAGAACTTCATCTAGAGTTGGGCGGTGACAAAGTCACCTATGTTAGAGTACATTGACTTAGGAGTCAAGTGAGATCACTTGATCATAGGTCGTACTCATCGTTTAAGCTCAAGATGGGGTTACCATTTTTCATTTAAGTATCTTGATGTATTCACATCTTGTCGAGTTGCTTTGACTCATGACTTGGAGTAAATCTACTCTAAGATGGAATAACATACCTTGGGTGGCGTTGTTGATCTTGATCATGTAGCTGAACTTGTGTGGGTTGCTCAAGGTTGATGTAGCCTATCAAGAGTTGGGAGCACCCTTTGGATTTTGAGTTCATCTACCTACATGGGTTAGTTTTCGCAAGGAAGAGCACTTGTGTATCCAACATGACAATCATGAAACTCAACATAGAATTTGTCAAAGGGTATGTTTGAAAGGTTTCGTGCTTCCTTGTCATCAACCACCATTGTGTAGAGACTTGGTGATGTAGAGATTGCTCAAGATGTGAGTGAGTTGCAATCTCATAGAATTAGATTCATCCAAGTACCTACAAGGGTTAGATAACATGCAAGATACAAATTTTCAAGACATAAGATAATCATCAAAATATCAAGTGATTAGTGGTAAGCTCAAGTCTTGCATGTATCCAATGGAGTTCCTACTCCAAGTTTGAAGCATCAATGATGTTCAATTCACCTCTTAACCTGCAAAACACTTTCTCATCAAGTGGTTTGGTGAATATATCCGCTAATTGCTTATCGGTGTGAACATGCTTAAGGTTTATGTCACCCTTAGCAACATGATCTCGAATGAAATGATGAAGAACTTCAATATTCTTAGTTCGAGAGTGTTGCATGAGATTGTGAGCAATCTTGATAGCACTTTCATTGTCACAAAGCAATGGAACATGTTTCACATATATCCCATAATCTTTAAGAGTTTGGGTCATCCAGAGTAATTGAGCACAACATGAACCAACGGCAATGTATTCTGCTTCGGCGGTGGATAAGGATACCGAGTTTTGTTTCTTGGAAGACCAAGACACAAGAGATCTACCAAGGAATTGACAAGTACCCGAAGTGGACTTTCTATCAACCTTGTCACCGGCATAGTCCGAGTCGGAGTAGCCAACAAGATCAAAGGAAGCCCCCTTTGGATACCAAATGCCAAAATTTGGTGTATGTATTAAGTATCTCACTATCATCTTCACGGCCTTAAGATGACATTCCTTAGGAGCAGCTTGATATCGTGCACACATGCACACACTTAGCATGATATCGGGACGTGAAGCACATAGATATAACAATGAACCAATCATAGAGCGGTAAACTTTTTGATCAACCGGTTCACCATCTTTGGTCAAATCAAGATGTCCACTAGTAGGCATGGGTGTAGTCATACCTTTGCATTCTTGCATATTGAACTTCTTGAGTAAGTCCTTGGTGTAGTTCGTTTGAGAGACAAAGGTGCCTTCCTTAGTTTGCTTGATTTGCAAACCAAGAAAGAATTTGAGTTCTCTCATCATAGACATCTCAAACTTCTCCGACATTAGCTTCCCAAACTTTTCACTAAAATGAGGGTTAGTTGATCCAAATATAATATCATCAACATAAATTTGGCATACAAATAGTTCTCCATTAACCCTTTTAGTAAAAAGAGTAGAATCTATTTTTCCAATTTCAAAGCCTTTTTCAATAAAGAACTTGGTCAAGCATTTATACCATGCTCTAGGAGCTTGTTTAAGACCATAAAGGGCTTTGTGAAGTTTGTAGACATGATTAGGTTTCTTAGGATTGACAAAGCCGGGAGGTTGCTTAACATAAACTTTCTCCTCAATTTCACCATTTAGAAAAGCACTTTTAATGTCCATTTGGTACAAAGTGATATCATGGTGATTAGCGCAAGCAAGTAAGATGCGAATGGACTCAAGTCTAGCAATGGGAGCATATGTCTCACCATAGTCCATACCTTCGACTTGTGTGTAGCCTTGGGTGACGAGACGTGCTTTGTTGCGAACCACTTGTCCATCTTCATCTTGCTTGTTGTGAAACACCCATTTGGTACCAATGATGTTGTGGTTGTTGTCGGGCTTTTCAACCAATGTCCACACTTGATTTCTCTCAAAGTTGTTTAGCTCTTCATGCATAGCGTTTATCCAATCCGGATCTTCCAATGCTTCTTCAACCTTCATAGGTTCAATGCGATAGATGAATGAATAGTGTTCACAAAAGTTAGCTAAACGAGTTTTTGAGCGAGTGATTCTCCCGGTTTGGATATCATTGTAGATTTGCTCCACGGGATGATCCTTAGCAATTCTTGCTCGAACTCGTGAAAGCTTTTGCTTGGGTCTTGGTTGAACATCTTCTTCATCTTGTTCTTCTTCTTGGCCTTCTTCATTGTTAGCGTTGTCGTTCTCTTGTCATGGTGGAGAAGGAGGTTGTTGACGTTCTTGGTGCACTTCCTCGTTTTCTTCATCTTGGTGTGTCCCACTCGTGGATGCTTCCGTATCAACTCTTGGTTCACCTTGTCGTGAGGTAGAAGCTTCCACTTGGATGGACGAGGTACTCTCCTTTACCTACATTGGACGAATCTTGCCAATAGACAAGTCTTGGATTGCTTCCGAGGGATCTTTGTCTCCTATATCAATTGGCAATTGCTCTACTTGCGAGCCGTTAGATTCATCAAACTTCACATCTACCGTTTCTTCAACCTTTCAGGTGAAATTGTTGTAGACACGGTATGTGTGAGAGTTTGAGCCATAACCAAGTAGGAAACCTTCATGAGACTTAGGAGAAAATTTAGAACGACGATGCTTATCAAGAATGTAGCACTTTGAGCCAAATACTCGAAAGTATCCAACTTGGGGTTTGTTACCAGTGAGGAGCTCGTAAGCCGTCTTGCCGAGTAGTTTGTGAAGATACAAGCGATTTGTTGCATGACAAGCTATCTCTGTCGCTTCCTCCCAAAAGTGTTTTGGCGTCTTGTACTCATCAAGCATCGTTCTTGCCATCTCGATAAGAGTCCGGTTCTTCCTCTCAACAACTCCATTTTGTTGAGGTGTGTACGTAGCTGAGAACTCATGTGTAATCCCTTCTTCGTCAAGAAAGGCGTCCACATTTGCGTTCTTGAACTCCGTCCCGTTGTCGCTCCAAACCTTCTTGATCTTCATGTCAAATT
The DNA here is from genome assembly GCF_002162155.2 of Triticum dicoccoides. Taxonomy (NCBI): domain Eukaryota; kingdom Viridiplantae; phylum Streptophyta; class Magnoliopsida; order Poales; family Poaceae; genus Triticum; species Triticum dicoccoides. Next base: position 61,318,077 of record NC_041388.1, read on the forward strand.
GATTTTGGGCCTTCCTAGCAAAGTTTTTGAAGATCTTTTGGACCTGTGATTTGTCATCAAGAAAGTACACCCACGTAAATCTTGAAAAATCATCAACTATGACTAGACCAAATGAGTTACCACAGAGACTCTTGTAGGCATTTGGACCAAAAAGATCCATGTGAAGTAGCTCGAATGGTCTTCTTGTGGTCATGATGTTCTTAGCGCGACGACTTCCTCCAACTTGTTTCCCTGCTTGACAAGCACTACAAAGTCTGTCCTTGTCAAATATGACATCGTTAACGCCAAGGATATGATTTCCTTTAATGAGTTTGTCAAGGTTTCGCATGCCCACATGGCCTAGCCTTCTATGCCACAACCAGCCTTTAGAAGATTTAGCAATTAAGCAAGTTCTAGGTTGAGCCTTTTTAGTGAAATCAACAATGTAAAGATCTCCTCTACGTATACCGGTAAAGACCATTTTATGATTATCTCTACGAAACACTTGGCAGTCTACTTCAGTAAATAGGATATTGAAACCGAAATCAGCAAGTCTAGATACTGAAAGTTAGTGGTAGCCAAGAGATTCAACGAGCATGACATTTTGTATGGAGCTATCATGTGAGATGGCCACCTTACCAAGGCTAACCACCTTACCCTTTGAATTATCACCAAAAGTGACATACTTTCGAGGGCCATCGTTTTCAGCAAGCTCACGGAACATGTCTTTATCTTCGGTCATATGATCAGTACATCCACTATCAAGGACCCATTCCTTTCCTCCATCCATGTAGCACCAGTTTTGCCTACTAATGGCGCATCACTGGTGCGCCATTAGTATCACGCCACTAGTATTTATTACTAATGGTGCACCACTGGTGCGCCATTAGTATCTCGTATACTAATGGAGCACCACCCAGTGCGCCATTAGTATATAACACCATGCGCCATTAGTATGCCTCCCAGGGGCCATATTTAACCATGTGCTTTGGCACACTAATGGCGCACTTCGGATGGATGCGCCATTAGTATACTTGGCATACTAATGGCGCACTGTTTGGTGATGCGCCATTAGTATACTTTGGCATACTAATGGCGCACTGTGTAGTGATGCGCCATTAGTATGAATATTAGGTTTTATTTTTTTTACTTTTCTGATTTTTGCACAGGTTACAAAATATATTATTTGACAGAATATAGACAGTAGCACACAGCAACAACAGATTCATCGAATACAATAGAAGATTAGTCTCCGAATACAATTCATCATATTAGTCTCCGAATTCAAAAGACCGAACAAAGATAAAACAATACAAGTCTCGAGACCGCGAGTATCGATCATCTAAACTACCATCACATAGAAGAGAGCTGCGGTCATCACGATGAGCATCATCGCGATGAAACTGGTCTTCATCCGGTTCCTCCAACGCTCCCTCCTCTCTCCCGCTAGATAGCAGGCATATCTAGATTCCGCCTCCGCCCTAGTGGTGTACCCTTTGTAACAGTTACCGCTGAAACGGTGAACCTATCTCTGACACTCCTCCCAGTCGTCGTAGACTCCGGGAACCTTACCCTTGTACATGACATACGACGGCATCTCTATGCACAAGCCAAACAACAGACAATACATACATAAGAAATATATAAGTATGCAACAAAAGGATCGGAAGAGAAAAGCAAGACATTAATAGCACGATTCATGGTCCTACTAATAAATAGCATCGACTACATCTAAGTTGAACGACTGTCCAAACCAAAGAGACATACAATTCATTAAAGTTTAATTACAACATGAGCCAATCAATGTTTCAGAACTACACATCACTACTTTCGACTCGACTCATGGACAGGAGCGTGGATGAAGCCGCCGTCTGTCGTGATGGTCATGAAATCGTGGGCGTTGTCAGCCTGCATTTGTAGCATTCCGTCTATCTCAATGTTGGATGGTTGATATCTGAGGAAGAACTGCCCCGAGGTATGAAGGACATCTTGATGGATGATGTCCACAAACTCCGACTGGATGCGAAACAATTCTTGTCTGATGTCCGCGTCCTGGATTGCCGACAAGCTCGCGGCCCAATCTTTGAGATTATTTGGTAGCAGAAGGTGATGATGGTGTAACGCCCTCAATGCGGCTATATCTCCCACATGTCGAAGCACGTCTTAGAGGCATAACCGCATTGAAAGCAATGTCGCAAGTGAGGTAATCTTCACACAACCCATGTAATACATAAGGGAAAGATATGTTGGAAATATGCCCTAGAGGCAATAATAAAAGTATTATTATTATATTTCTTTGTTCATGATAATAGTCTTTTTATTCATGCTATAACTGTATTATCCGGAAATCATAATACACGTGTGAATACATAGACCACAATATGTCCCTAGTGAGCCTCTAGTTGACTAGCTCGTTGTGATCAACAGATAGTCATGGTTTCCTGGCTATGGACATTGGATGTCGTTGATAACGGGATCATATCATTAGGAGAATGATGTGATGGACAAGACCCAATCCTAAGCATAGCACAAAGGTCGGTTAGTTCGTTTGCTAGAGCTTTTCCAATGTCAAGTATCTCTTCCTTCGACCATGAGATCGTGTAACTCCCGGATACCGTAGGAGTGCTTTGGGTGTATCAAACGTCACAACGTAACTGGGTGATTATAAAGGTACACTACAGGTATCTCCGAAAGTGTCTGTTGGGTTGACACGGATCGAGACTGGGATTTGTCACTCCGTATGACGGAGAGGTATCTCTGGCCCACTCGGTAATGCATCATCATAATGAGCTCAAAGTGACCAAGTGGTTGATCACGGGATCATGCACTACGGTACGAGTAAAGTGACTTGCCGGTACGAGACTGAACAAGGTATTGGGATACCGACGATCGGGTCTCGGGCAAGTAACGTACCGATTGACACAGGGAATTGTATACGGGGTTTGATCGAATCCTCGACATCGTGGTTCATCCGATGACATCATCGAGGAGCATGTGGGAGCCAACATGGGTATCCAGATCCCACTGTTGGTTATTGACCAGAGAGTTTCGGTCATGTCTGCATGTCTCCCGAACCCGTAGGGTCTACACACTTAAGGTTCAGTGACGCTAGGGTTATCAGGAAGACAAGTATGTGTTCACCGAATGTTGTTCGGAGTCCCAGATGAGATCCCGGACGTCACGAGGAGTTCCGGAATGGTCCGGAGGTAAAGTTTTATATATGGGAAGTTGTTAAACGGACACCGGAAAGTTTCGGGGTCATACCGGTATTGTACCGGGACCACCGGAGAGGTTCCGGGGGTCCACCGGGAGGGACCACCCCTCCCGGGGGGCCACTTGGGCTGCATAGGGATAGCAGCCAGCCCCTAGTGGGCTTGGCGCGCCCCCCTTGGGCCCATGCACCTAGGGTTGGGGGGGGGGACCCTAAAGGGGGCGCACCCCGCTTGCTTGGGGGGCAAGCCCCCCACCCTTTGGCCGCCGCCCCCCTCTAGGGTTTCCCCTAGAGGGCCGGCCCCCTTGCCCCTCTCCTCCTATATATAGAGGGGTGAGGGGAGGTCTGCTGGACAACAACTTAAGGCGCAGCCCCTCCCCTCCCCAACACCTCTCCTCCTCCGTACGTGCTTGGCGAAGCTCTGTCGGAGTACTGCTGCACCAACTACACCACGCCGTCGTGCTGCCGTTGGAGCTGCCTTCCTCAACCTCTCCTTCCTCCTTGCTGGATCAAGACGAAGGAGACGTCGTCCGTCCCGTACGTGTGTTGAACGCGGAGGTGCTGTCCGTTCAGCACTTGGTCATCGGTGATCCGAATCACGTCGAGTACGACTCCATCATCACCATCCCCTTGAACGCTTCCGCACTCGATCTACAAGTGGTATGTATATGCAAACTCTTCCCCTTGACTCGTTGCTTAGATGAACTCATAGATGGATCTTGGTGAAACCGTAGGAAAATTTTTAATTTTCTGCAATGTTCCCCAACAGTGGCATCATGAGCTAGGTCTATGCGTAGTTCTCTTTGCACGAGTAGAACACAATTTTGTTGTGGGCATGGATCTTGTCAACTTACTTGCCGCTACTAGTCTTTTCTTGCTTCAACGGCATTGTGGGATGAAGCGGCCCGGACCAACCTTACACGTACGCTTACGTGAGACCGGTTCCACCGATTGACATGCACTAGTTGCATAAGGTGGCTGGCGGGTGTCTGTCTCTCCCACTTTAGTTGGAGCGGATTCGATGAAAAGGGTCCTTATGAAGGGTAAATAGAAGTTGACAAAATCACGTTGTGGTTATTCGTAGGTAAGAAAACGTTCTTGCTAGAACCCAATTGCAGCCACGTAAAAGATGCAACAACAATTAGAGGACGTCTAACTTGTTTTTGCAGCGATTGATCATGTGATGTGATATGGCCAGAAGTTGCGATGAATGATGAATTGTGATGTATGAGATCATGTTCTTTGTAATAGGATTCACGACTTGCATGTCGATGAGTATGAAAACCGGCAGGAGCCATAGGAGTTGTCTTTATTTTTGTATGACCTGCGTGTCATTGAAGAACGCCATGTAACTTACTTTACTTTATTGCTAAACGCGTTAGTCATAGAAGTAGAAGTAGTCGTTGGCGTGACAACTTCATGAAGACGCGATGATGGAGATCATGATGATGGAGATCATGGTGTCATGCCGGTGACAAGATGATCATGGAGCCCCGAAGATGAAGATCAAAGGAGCTATATGATATTGGCCATATCATGTCACTACTTTATATAATTGCATGTGATGTTTATTATGTTTTATGCATCTTGTTTACTTAGGACGACGGTAGTAAATAAGATGATCCCTTACAACAATTTCAAGAAGTGTTCTCCCCTAACTGTGCACCGTTGCTAAAGTTCGTCGCTTCTAAGCACCATGTGATGATCGGGTGTGATGGATTCTTACGTTCACATACAATGGGTGTAAGACAGTTTTACACAGCAAAACACTTAGGGTTAACTTGACGAGCCTAGCATGTACAGACATGGCCTCGGAACACGGAGACCGAAAGGTCGAACACGAGTCGTATGGGAGATACGATCAACATGAGAATGTTCACCGATGATGACTAGTCCGTCTCACGTGATGATCGGACACGGGCTATTCGACTCGGATCGTGTAACACTTAGATGACTAGAGGGATGTCTAATCTGAGTGGGAGTTCATAATTTGATTAGAACTTAATTATCATGAACTTAGTCTAAAACCTTTGCAAATATGTCTTGTAGATCAAATGGCCAACGCACATGTCAACATGAACTTCAACGCGTTCCTAGAGAAAACCAAGCTGAAAGATGATGGCAACAACTATACGGACTGGGTCCGGAACCTGAGGATCATCCTCATAGCTGCCAGGAAACAATATGTCCTAGAAGGACCGCTAGGTGACGCTCCCGTCCAAGAGAACCAAGACATTATGAATGCTTGGCAGTCTCGTGCTGATGATTACTCCCTCGTTCAGTGCGGCATGCTTTACAGCTTAGAACCGGGGCTCCAAAAGCGTTTTGAGCATCACGGAGCATATGAGATGTTCGAGGAGCTGAAACTAGTTTTCCAAGCTCACGCCCGGGTCGAGAGATATGACATCTCCGACAAGTTCTATAGTTGTAAGATGGAGGAAAATAGTTCTGTCAGTGAGCACATACTCAAGATGTCTGGGTTGCACAACCGTATGACCCAACTGAATATTAACCTCCCTGATGAGGCAGTCATTGACAGAATCCTTCAGTCGCTCCCACCAAGCTACAAGAGCTTTGTGATGAACTACAATATGCAGGGAATGGTAAAGACCATTCCTGAAGTATTTTCTATGCTAAAGTCAGCAGAGGTTGAAATCAAGAAAGAACATCAAGTGTTGATGGTCAATAAGACCACTAAGTTCAAGAAGGGCAAGGGTAAGAAGAACTTCAAGAAGGACGGCAAAGAGGTTGCCGCGCCTGGTAAGCCAGTTGCCGGGAAGAAGTCAAAGAATGGACCCAAGCCTGAGACTGAGTGCTTTTATTGCAAGGGGAAGGGTCACTGGAAGCGGAACTGCCCCAAATACTTAGCGGATAAGAAGGCCGGCAACACTAAAGGTATATTCGATATACATGTAATTGATGTGTACCTTACCAGTACTCGTGGTAACTCCTGGGTATTTGATACCGGTGCCGTTGCTCATATTTTTAACTCACAGCAGGAGCTGCAGAATAAGCGGAGACTGGCAAAGGACGAGGTGACGATGCGCGTCGGGAATGGTTCCAGAGTGGATGTGATCGCCGTCGGCACGCTACCTCTACATTTACCTACGGGATTAGTTTTGAACCTTAATAATTGTTATTTGGTGCCAAGTTTGAGCATGAACATTGTATCTGGATCTCGTTTAATACGAGATGGCTACTCATTTAAGTCCCAGAATAATGGTTGTTCTATTTATATGAGAGATATGTTCTATGGTCATGCTCCGATGGTCAATGGTTTATTCTTAATGAATCTCGAACGTAGTGTTACACATATTCATAGCGTGAATACCAAAAGATGTAAAGTTGATAACGATAGTCCCACATACTTGTGGCACTGCCGCCTTGGTCACATTGGTGTCAAGCGCATGAAGAAGCTCCATGCTGATGGACTTTTAGAGTCTCTTGATTATGAATCGTTTGACACATGCAAACCATGCCTCATGGGCAAGATGACCAAGACTCCGTTCTCCGGAACAATGGAGCGAGCAACCAACTTGTTGGAAATCATACATACCGATGTGTGCGGTCCAATGAGTGTTGAGGCTCGCGGAGGATATCGTTATGTTCTCACTCTCACAGATGACTTGAGTAGATATGGGTATGTCTACTTGATGAAACACAAGTCTGAGACCTTTGAAAAGTTCAAGGAATTTCAGAATGAAGTAGATAATCAACGTGACCGAAAGATAAAATTCTTACGATCAGATCATGGCGGAGAATACTTAAGTCACGAATTTGGTACACACTTAAGAAAATGTGGAATCGTTTCACAACTCACGCCGCCTGGAACACCTCAGCGTAACGGTGTGTCCGAACGTCGTAATCGCACTCAATTGGATATGGTGCGGTCTATGATGTCTCTTACCGATTTACCGCTATCATTTTGGGGATACGCTCTAGAGACAGCTACATTCACTTTAAATAGGGCACCGTCTAAATCCGTTGAGACGACACCGTATGAATATGGTTTGGGAAGAAACCTAAGTTGTCGTTTCTGAAAGTTTGGGGATGCGATGCTTATGTCAAGAAACTTCAACCTGAGAAGCTCGAACCCAAGTCGGAAAAATGCGTCTTCATAGGATACCCTAAGGAAACCATTGGGTATACCTTCTACTTAAGATCCGAGGGCAAGATCTTTGTCTCTAAGAACGGATCCTTTCTGGAAAAAGAGTTTCTCTCGAAAGAAGTAAGTGGGAGGAAAGTAGAACTCGATGAAGTACTACCTCTTGAGCAGGACAGTAGTGCAGCTCAGGAAGATGTTCCTGTGATGCCTACACCAACTGAAGAGGAAAATAATGATGATGATCAAGGTACTTCGGATCAAGTTGCTACTGAACTTCGTAGGTCCACAAGGACACGTTCCGCACCAGATTGGTACGGCAACCCTGTCCTGGAAATCATGTTGTTAGACAACGATGAACCTTCGAACTATGAAGAAGCGATGGCGGGCCCAGATTCCAACAAATGGCTTGGAACCATGAAATCCGAGATAGAATCCATGTATGAAAACAAAGTATGGACTTTGACTGACTTGCCCTATGATCGGCGAGCGATAGAAAACAAATGGATCTTTAAGAAGAAGACGGACGCGGATGGTAATGCAACCATCTATAAAGCTCGACTTGTCGCTAAGGGTTATCGGCAAGTTCAAGGGATTGACTACGATGAGACTTTCTCTCCCGTAGTGAAGCTTAAGTCCGTCCGAATCATGTTAGCAATTGCCGCATACTATGATTATGAGATATGGCAGATGGACGTCAAAACGGCATTCCTTAACGGTTATCTTAAGGAAGAACTGTATATGATGCAGACGGAAGGTTTTGTCGGTCCTAAGAACGCTAACAAAGTATGCAAGCTCCAGCGATCCATTTATGGGCTGGTGCAAGTATCTCGGAGTTGGAACATTCGCTTTGATGAGATGATCAAAGCGTTTGGGTTTATGCAGACTTATGGAGAAGCCTGCGTTTACAAGAAAGTGAGTGGGAGCTCTGTAGCATTTCTCATATTATATGTAGATGACATACTCCTGATGGGAAATGATATAGAATTCTTGGACAGCATTAAGGCCTACTTGAATAAGTGTTTTTCAATGAAGGACCTTGGAGAAGCTGCTTATATATTAGGCATCAAGATCTATAGAAATAGATCGAGACGCCTCATAGGTCTTTCACAAAGCACATACCTTGATAAGATTTTGAAGAAGTTCAAAATGGATCAATCCAAGAAAGGGTTCTTGCCTGTATTGCAAGGTGTGAGATTGAGCTCGGCTCAATGCCCGACCACGACAAAAGATATAGAAGAGATGAGTGTCATCCCCTATGCTTCAGCCATAGGATCTATTATGTATGCCATGTTGTGTACCAGACCTGATGTAAACCTTGTCGTAAGTTTGGTAGGAAGGTACCAAAGTAATCCCGGCAAGGAACACTGGACAGCGGTCAAGAATATCCTGAAGTACCTGAAAAGGACAAAGGACATGTTTCTCGTTTATGGAGGTGACGAAGAGCTCATCGTAAAGGGTTACGTCGACGCTAGCTTCGACACAGATCTGGATGACTCTAAGTCACAAACCGGATACGTGTATATGTTGAATGGTGGAGCAGTAAGCTGGTGCAGCTGCAAGCAGAGCGTCGTGGCGGAATCTACATGTGAAGCGGAGTACATGGCAGCCTCGGAGGCAGCGCATGAAGCTATTTGGGTGAAGGAGTTCATCACCGACCTAGGAGTCATACCCAATGCGTCGGTGGCGATCAAACTTTTCTGTGACAATACTGGAGCTATTGCCCTTGCGAAGGAGCCCAGATTTCACAGGAAGACCAGGCACATCAAGCGTCGTTTCAACTCCATCCGTGAAAATGTTCAAGATGGAGACATAGAAATTTGCAAAGTACATACGGATCTGAATGTCGCAGATCTGTTGACTAAACCTCTCTTGCGAGCGAAACATGATCAACACCAGAACTCTATGGGTGTTCGATTCATCACAATGTAACTAGATTATTGACTCTAGTGCAAGTGGGAGACTGTTGGAAATATGCCCTAGAGGCAATAATAAAAGTATTATTATTATATTTCTTTGTTCATGATAATAGTCTTTTTATTCATGCTATAACTGTATTATCCGGAAATCGTAATACACGTGTGAATACATAGACCACAATATGTCCCTAGTGAGCCTCTAGTTGACTAGCTCGTTGTGATCAACAGATAGTCATGGTTTCCTGGCTATGGACATTGGATGTCGTTGATAACGGGATCGCACCATTAGGAGAATGATGTGATGGACAAGACCCAATCCTAAGCATAGCACAAAGGTCGGTTAGTTCGTTTGCTAGAGCTTTTCCAATGTCAAGTATCTCTTCCTTCGACCATGAGATCGTGTAACTCCCGGATACCGTAGGAGTGCTTTGGGTGTATCAAACGTCACAACGTAACTGGGTGATTATAAAGGTACACTACAGGTATCTCCGAAAGTGTCTGTTGGGTTGACACGGATCGAGACTGGGATTTGTCACTCCGTATGATGGAGAGGTATCTCTGGGCCCACTCGGTAATGCATCATCATAATGAGCTCAAAGTGACCAAGTGGTTGATCACGGGATCATGCATTACGGTACGAGTAAAGTGACTTGCCGGTAACGAGACTGAACAAGGTATTGGGATACCGACGATCGGGTCTCGGGCAAGTAACGTACCGATTGACAAAGGGAATTGTATACGGGGTTTGATCGAATCCTCGACATCGTGGTTCATCCGATGACATCATCGAGGAGCATGTGGGAGCCAACATTGGTATCCAGATCCCGCTGTTGGTTATTGACCGGAGAGTCTCGGTCATGTCTGCATGTCTCCCGAACCCGTAGGGTCTACACACTTAAGGTTCGGTGACGCTAGGGTTATCAGGAAGACAAGTATGTGTTCACCGAATGTTGTTCGGAGTCCCGGATGAGATCCCGGACGTCACGAGGAGTTCCAGAATGGTCCGGAGGTAAAGTTTTATATATGGGAAGTTGTTAAACGGACACCGGAAAGTTTCGGGGTCATACCGGTATTGTACCGGGACCACCGGAGAGGTTCCGGGGGTCCACCGGGAGGGACCACCCCTCCCGGGGGGCCACTTGGGCTGCGTAGGGATAGAAGCCAGCCCCTAGTGGGCTTGGCGCGCCCCCCTGGGCCCATGCGCCTAGGGTTGGGGGGGGGAACCCTAAAGGGGGCGCACCCCCCTTGCTTGGGGGGCAAGCCCCCCACCCTTTGGCCGCCGCCCCCCTCTAGGGTTTCCCCTAGAGGGACGGCCCCCTTGCCCCTCTCCTCCTATATATAGAGGGGTGAGGGGAGGGCTGCTGGACAACAACTTAAGGCGCAGCCCCTCCCCTCCCCAACACCTCTCCTCCTCCGTACGTGCTTGGCGAAGCTCTGTCGGAGTACTGCTGCACCAACTACACCACGCCGTCGTGCTGCCGTTGGAGCTGCCTTCCTCAACCTCTCCTTCCTCCTTGCTGGATCAAGACGGAGGAGACGTCGTCCGTCCCATACGTGTGTTGAACGCGGAGGTGCTGTCCGTTCAGCACTTGGTCATCGGTGATCCGAATCACGTCGAGTACGACTCCATCATCACCATCCCCTTGAACGCTTCCGCACTCGATCCACAAGTGGTATGTAGATGCAAACTCTTCCCCTTGACTCATTGCTTAGATGAACTCATAGATGGATCTTGGTGAAACCGTAGGAAAAATTTTAATTTTCTGCAACGTTCCCCAACAAGATACATAGTTGGCTTACAATCGCCACTTCACAAAATTACATGAGTAAAGCATTACATCATCCAGATACAATCAAGGCCTGACTACGGAACCAAAATAAAAGAAGAACCCCAAATGCGACAAAGGTCCCCGATCGACCCCAACTGGGCTCCACTACTGATCAACTAGAACGAAACAACATAAAGGACAAGATCTTCATAGAGCTCCTCCTTGAGCTTGGTTGCGTCATCTGCACGGACTCATCGGCACCTGCAAGCTGGTTTTGGAAGTATCTGTGAGCCACGGGGACTCAGCAATCTCGCACCCTCGCGATCAAGACTATTTAAGCTTCTGGGTAAGGTAAATGTATGAGGTGGAGCTGCAGCAAGCGACTAGCATATATGATGGCTAACATACGCAAATGAGAGCGAGAAGAGAAGGCAAAGCACGGTCGATAAAAGTATGATCAAGAAGTGATCCTAAAACAACCTACGTTAAGCATAACTCCAACACCATGTTCACTTCCCAGACTCCGCCGGAAAGAGACCATCACAGTAACACACGCTGTTGACTCATTTTAATTAAGTTAAGGTTCAAGTTATCTACAACCGAACATTAACAAATTCCCATCTGCCCATAACCGCGGGCACGACTTTCAAAAGTTCAAATCCCTGCAGGGGAGTCCCAACTTAGCCCATCACAAGCTCTCATGGTTAACTAAGGAATAGACCTCCTCTCGAGACATTCCGATCAGACTCGGTATCCCGGTACAACAAGACATTTTGACAGGGTAAAACTAAACCAGCAACACCGCCGAATGTGCCGACAAATCCCGATAGGAGCTGCACATATCTCTTTCTCACGGCACACTCAGATTGTCCTAGGTACAGGTAGGCCAGCCCAGAGTTGCCCCTGGTGGTCACCGGCAGCTGACAGGTTGGACCAACACTCAGAGGAGCACTGGACCGGGGGGGTAAAATAATGATGACCCTTGAGTCCGCGAAACCCAAGGGAAAAAAGGCTAGGTGGCGAATGGTAAAACCAATGTTGGGCATTGCTGGAAGAGCTTTACTTAAGGCGAACTGTCAAGGGGTTCCCATTATAGCCCAACCGCGTAAGGAACGCAAAATCCGGGAACATAACACCGATATGACGGAAACTAGGGCGGCAAGAGTGGAACAAAACACCAGGCATAAGGCCGAGCCTTCCACCCTTTACCAAGTGTATAGATGCATTAATTAAATAAGATATATTTTGATATCCCAACAAGTAAACATGTTCCAACAAGGAACAACATCTCCATGTTCCAACAAGGAACAAACTTCAATCTTCACCTACAACTAACAACGCTATGAGAGGGGCTGAGCAAAGCAGTAACATAGCCAATCAACGGTTTGCTAGGACAAGGTGGGTTAGAGGCTTGGTTCAACAATTTAGGAGGCATGATAAGCAAGTGGTAGGTATCGCAGCATAGGCATAGCAAAAGAGCGAGCATCTAGCAAAGCAAAGATAGTAGTGATTTCAAGGGTATGATCATCTTGCCTGAAATCCCGCAAGGAAGAAGAACGAGTCCATGAAGAAGACAAACGGACATAGACGAACAGTTCCTCACAAGCACGACGTTACCGGATCCAACCCGAAGAAGCAAACACCGGAAAGAAGCACACAATCATGGTAAACAACCAACACATAATCATGCCATGATGCACAATCAAGTATGGTGCATGTCCGGTTTAAATATGCATGGCATGGCAAAGTGCACAAACAATCCTACAAATTAAGTGGAGCTCAATATGCAACGAGTTGCATATTGACGAAAAACCACATGACTTATTTAGTTCTCTCTCGTTTAGGTACTCAACAATATTAAATGTTGTTAGCATGGCAAGAGGGGAAGCATAAGAAAACTAAACATTTAGGCAAGTTTAAATGAGGCCGGAAACAACGAACAACAATTCCGGAAACTCCTCATGAGCATATTATAGATTTGGTGCGGTTCTGCCCTAAACATAATTTTAGAGTTTGTTTAACATGCAAATAAAGGTCACCATGTTAAACTAGGCATTTTTCTACCCCATTTACATATAAAGTTTGTTCGATTTGGAGCTACGGTTGAATAGTTATGAATTAAATCATTTTAACATGGCATAGGAGCAAATTTAACCAAACAACATTTTAAACATTTTAAACATGGATGAAAATGACATATTATAAAACTAGATGCAATTCTAAGCTTTTTTCATATTAAGTTTATTTTAATCTGATGCACGGTTAATTAGTTAGGATATGCATGAAGTGCAAGGGTGTTTCTGCAAAACTGGTAGTCTCTGGAAAAATCGCTAAATTTGTCCCGATGGAAAAAAAATACTATATGGGCCGAAACTTGCTGGGCCAACAGTGCAGTGGGCGCTGGGGGTGTGCTGCTCACCCATGGGCCTCTTGGGCCGGCGGATCTGGGATGGGGCGCTGGAACTGGGCCGGGGAAGCAGGCCAGCTGCAGCAAGCCCGACGGGGGATGGAGCTGGGCCTCTCCAGATCGAGGCGAGGCGCAGGCAGATCGAGCAGCTAGACGCGGCCAATGTAGAGGGTCAACGCGGGACATGCCTGGTTCGTCCTCGACTCGTTCCTGCAGCAGGGACCGAGCAGGAGCTCGATGCGGACGACAGCGGCGAAGAGCTCGCCGGATCCACCTGATCCAGGCGAGGCAGAGGCAGGGGACGCCAGAAACGGGCAGGACGACTGCGGCGGCACCCCGATCCGGCGGCCATGGGGGAACCTTGAACATGGCGGGAGAGAGAGGTTAGAGGGAGGAGGAGAAAGAGACGGTCAGGGAAAAGGAGCAGGAGCTGCGGGGTACTGGCCTGGTCGGCTTGTCCGACGACGGCGCTGGCCGGTGATGATGTGAGGAGGAGGAGGAGGATCGGCTGGCGCGGGGATGCCCCAGATCGAGCGGGAGAAGCTCAAGAGTGGCGTACGGGCAACGGTGGGGAGATCCATGCCTGGGCGGGCCCCGGATGGGCTTCACGGGCCACAGCGGCTGATGGTGGAGGAGGCGCCAAGTGGCGGCGGGGGAGAGGGTGGCTGCAGAAATTGAGGAGTGGGAGTAGGTGTCCGGCGGCTGAGAGGTTAGGGGAGGGTCTAGGGGTAGGTTTAGACTAGGGTTTGATCTGATTTAGAAGGCGGTAGACTATATATAGGTAAAAATGATTTAGGTTGGACCCTCCGATCGAAATCGGGCGGTCGAGAAAAATAGGCTAGGGAGTCCAAATAATAAAACAGAGATGTTTTATAGATGTTTGGGGATGATCCAGACACAACAGTAACGACAGTCCGGGTCGGGTTCGGGACAACTTTTCGGACGCACGCGCGAGGAGGGCCGCGGGCTGACGAGAGAGATTAGGCTGGGCCTGGCGGTGAGATGTAGTGCAGAAGGCAATGGACTGAGAAGAGAGAAGAGAGAGACCCGGCGACTGTTTCCGGAGACCGAAAACGTCCGACGTTAGACCGGCTACTATTGCCGCTATAGTTATCCGTTGGGGCACCAAACGATCTCCGAATGCGATGAAACTTGACAGGCGGTCTATCTACACTAAAATAAGGCCACACGCCAACTCTCATCCCATTCCGAGAACATTTTCCGGCCACTTATAAAATACTATTTCGGACATGCCGCAGGCACGTGCAAGTGTGGTTGGGCTCAGAACGGACAACAGAGAGAACTCGGAGAACCCGAACGAATGCAAGTTTTGAAAACATGATGATGCAATGCACATGATGACATGATGAAATGCAACACGCAAGCAAATGACATGGCAACGCCGGCAAACAACTGGAAGACACCTGGCACATCGGTCTCGGGGCGTCACAACACTCCACCACTACAAGAGGATCTCGTCCCGAGATCTAGAATGGCACCGGAGGGAAAAACGGAAGAGAAAGAGAAGAGGTAAAACTAAGTTGCTTCTTTGACAAACGAGTGAAACCAAGGAACCTTGCGAGATTGAACAAATTCGAGAAAGAACACAACGAAGGTGAATAAGGTCGAAAACACTCCTTTAGAAAAGAGAAACAAAGAACATTGCAAAAAACCTTAAGGTTGAAGGGCAAGATAAATATTGAAACCACTCCGGTTAAAACAAGATAGAGAAGGATTAAGAATGATATAATTTGAGCAGCACTCCGTCTGAGAAGGGAGGCAAAAATTGGCAGAATGGGAAAAATTCAAAAAGCAGGCACGACACTCCGGTTAAAAGGATAAGGACGAAAAGAACACGATCCTGACAAAACAAGAAGATGGGTTGCAGAGAGCAACAACACAATGCCTCCAGAATGAAAGAGTAGAGTAAAGATAATTGAGACAAACGAATGTAGAAGACAATGCCAACTTTTGCTACAAAAGAGCCTGAAAAGGCATCTTTAGGAGAAGGGTTGAACGGAGTTGTTGGAAAACCAGAACGAAAATAATAAGCTTGATATGGTCTTATGGAATACAACTCAAATTATGAGGTGGCAGCCTGCCACTCATGGAAAATGAATTGGAATGAACAAGGAGACGAGAACGCTATTTCACCGGGAGGATAAACGAAGAACTTGGGTCATTTATGAGCATCATAATAGCAACAATCCTTAGGGGAAAGCTTTAGGTGAAATATAACCCAAGATAACTCCAACGAAGAGGTTGATGGATTTAAAATATCTCATTCTTAACAACATGTGAATCATGAAACATGAACTCAGATTATCAAGAATGACATAATACCACCTCCAATGATACAGAAGAAAGAATTGCACTCCGAATTACAATATGAAGAAAAGCTTGAGCTTCTTAGGAAAGAATCTTGATGAAACAGTTGGAGAAGGAATTAAATCCTTGATGGACCATTATGTAGAACCTCCATGAAGAACTCCGTTAAACAAAAGAATGATCAAACGGAAAGAAAGGGTAGTTGAAAACACAAGGTGGAGCCTTGTAAAGATTTAGATAGATCTCCATGATTACATAGTTGAAAGAGGTTGGAACCCCGGGAAAAAGATAAAATGAAACAAATGAAACCGAGAATTTGAAGGGCCTCCGGAATAAAGAATTAATCATTAGGATGAAACAAGAATAAGAATTATGTTATGCGTATCCTTCAACAATTTAATTGCTGACAAGCAACGGATTTGGCATACTACTTATCCTCGTATCAAGGATTAAGAGAGATATAACGTAAACTTGAGAAGGTCTTCAACGAACCACCGGTAGAATTGAAACCATGAATGAATTGATACGGAAGAGAAATCTTGAACGAACCACCGTAAGAATCGGAAAAGAACGAATAAAAGATAACGAATCACCGGGAAGAATTTAGCAAATGAACGAAGATGCTTGAGAGAATTTAGATACATGAGAACGAAGAGATCTCGAGCCGATTAAAGATCACTTAAACGAAGCACCGGTAAGATTGGAGAATGATAACTAAAAGCTGAGAATGAATAAATTTTGAGATGATGGTCTCCGGATGAACAAACTGAAAAAGACTCCTGAATTGCTCCGGATAGGAGAAAAGAAATCTCACAGTCAAAAAAAATTATGAGAGGATGGCAACAAGCTAGAATCATGAATCTTGAAGAGAATGGAGCAAGATTTAAGAGAAACTCTTCTTCGGTCTTCAAAATCTGAGAATGACGACGAGAAACACCACCATGAATCATTGAGACACTCTGGAATGATGAAAAGAGGAGAGGTTGAGCCAAAGATGAAAAGAATTTGAAAGATCTTGGAGAGAAACATATGACAGAAGATGAATCATTCTTACGTCAAACTTTAAAAGAATTTGGGGATAGCTCCGGGAAAATAAGAAGAGTCAGGTAAGATCCTGGGAAAAACCTATGGGTTAGGGCCCACTCAACAGAAACACCGTTGAATGATTGCTTGAAAAGAGAGATTCCACAGGTTGAAATAAATGGCTTGAATGAGGGAACAAACTCGAAAGATCTTGAATGAATGCAGAGTGAGAACACGAATCTCCGAGATATCTAGAGCACTCCGGAACAATTGAATAGCGAGAAGTGGATGATTATGAGGTGCACCGGTATGAGAAAACATTTGAAATACGGAAAAGGATATGATCAACACCAAAAGCTTGACTTGAAACCACCGGAGAAGGTAAAAGAAACGAAGAATGATGAACTTGAAGCTCCGTTAGCATCTTCTTGAGAATCACCGGATAAATACATTGAAGGAAAAGAATGGAGAGGCTTCACATCAATAAAATGGATAGTGATTAAGGAATCTGAATCCTTGAAGAAAAAAGGAGGGTGGGTGGGAAAACAAAGGCAACTTGGGATGGAAGAAAACGACACCGTTGAGAAAACTGAGATTGAATCTTGCGGATGATGAAAATGAACGGATCCACTTGAAGAGAAACACACCACTTGAGAAGAGGATTGACATGACAATCTCGATTGTCAGGAAGGATTTGCATTCACATGGGAACATGAGAACACCAATTGGGGAAGGTATGGAATCAACATTTTACATTGAAGCAACTCGAATACCACAACTCAAAACAAAACAAAGGATTGGCTTGCAGAATAAACCGGAACAAACATATGATAGAGATTTCGTCCGAAGTTTTCGTGGTGGGGCCTACACGGGCTCGATCGTACAACACCATCATGTACAAGGCAGTGCACATGACATAGGAAGCGTCCCCGAGTCGGCATAGCCAAGGACTCTTTAAGACACAACGAGACCACTGTAAAACCAACCGTGAATAGGCGGACCACTAGACGTCGAACCCCAATTTCATATCATACATCCGTCGGAAAGATATCCTAAGAGCTACTTGAATTCCCACTTATAAAACTCTCGAACCTTCCTGGTTATGCAATCAGGTGTTGGGGATACAGGGGAAGCATAATATCTCACCCAAATCTAGCAAATCCTACATCCAGATGTATCCATCCTTCAACACATAACCAAGAAACCTTCGGAAATCGTCTACCTCAACCTTCGAAAAGCATCCGTTATACAAGTTATGGCAATACTCCCGAACTCCCGCCCCAGTACTGGGTGGCGTCGAGGTTATCTCACCAACGAACTGCATAAAAGAGATTTTTGATGTCGGCGTACTAAACACAGGTATTCCAGAACTGCAACGATAAAATTATGACAACAACACCTCAGAGCTCAACTCCCCGGGAGACTTCCACAAAACTCCTAACATGAGGCACCAAGACAATGTTCTCATCATAAAACCATCGGAACGATTCCAAGATACCCGCGTGATCCTAATTTTTTTTAGTTAAATTTGAGAAGAGAAGAGTCAAAACTCTACGTCAGGATGCCTTACCAGAGCGATGAAGAGACTGGGGAGTAAAAAGAATTCCTAAACTCTCCGATATATAATTCCTAAATGACTCAAAACATTTTTCTAGACACAACTCGGCCGCTAAAAACGATCAAGCAATGGGGCTCCTAAGGTCGGGGAAGGCTCTGATTACCAACTTGTAACGCCCTCGATGCGGCTATATCTCCCACGTGTCGAAGCACGTCTTAGAGGCATAACCGCATTGAAAGCAATGTCGCAAGTGAGGTAATCTTCACACAACCCATGTAATACATAAGGGAAAGATACATAGTTGGCTTACAATCTCCACTTCACACAATTACATGAATAAAGCATTACATCATCCAGATACAATCAAGGCCCGACTACGGAACCAAAATAAAAGAAGAACCCCAAATGCGACAAAGGTCCCCGATCGACCCCAACTGGGCTCCACTACTGATCAACTAGAACGAAACAACATAAAGGACACGATATTCATAGAGCTCCTCCTTGAGCTTGGTTGCGTCATCTGCACAGACTCATCGGCACCTGCAAGCTGGTTTTGGAAGTATCTATGAGCCACGGGGACTCAGCAATCTCGCACCCTCGCGATCAAGACTATTTAAGCTTATGGGTAATGTAAAGGTATGAGGTGGAGCTGCAGCAAGCGACTAGCATATATGATGGCTAACATACGCAAATGAGAGCGAGAAGAGAAGGCAAAGCACGGTCGATAAAAGTATGATCAAGAAGTGATCCTAAAACAACCTACGTCAAGCATAACTCCAACACCGTGTTCACTTCCCGGACTCCGCCGGAAAGAGACCGTCACGGTAACACACGCTGTTGACTCATTTTAATTAAGTTAAGGTTCAAGTTATCTACAACCCGACATTAACAAATTCCCATCTGCCCATAACCGTGGGCACGGCTTTCGAAAGTTCAAATCCCTACAGGGGAGTCCCAACTTAGCCCATCACAAGCTCTCACGATCAATGAAGGAATAGACCTCCTCCCGAGACATTCCGATCAGACTTGGTATCCCGGTACAATAAGCCATTTCGACAGGGTAAAACTAAACCAGCAACACCGCCCGAATGTGCCGACAAATCCCGATAGGAGCTGCACATATCTCTTTCTCAGGGCACACTCAGATTGTCCTAGGTACGGGTAGGCCAGCCCAGAGTTGCCCCTGGTGGTCACCGGAAGCTGACAGGTTGGACCAACACTCAGAGGAGCACTGGCCCGGGGGGGTTAAATAATGATGAACCTTGAGTCCACGAAACCCAAGGGAAAAAAGGCTAGGTGGCGAATGGTAAAACCAATGTTGGGCATTGATGGAAGAGCTTTACTTAAGGCAAACTGTCAAGGGGTTCCCATTATAGCCCAACCGCGTAAGGAACGCAAAATCCGAGAACATAACACCGATATGACGGAAACTAGGGCGCCAAGAGTGGAACAAAACACCAGGCATAAGGCCGAGCGTTCCACCCTTTACCAAGTGTATAGATGCATTAATTAAATAAGATATATTGTGATATCCCAACAAGTAAACATGTTCCAACAAGGAACACCATCTCCATGTTCCAACAAGGAACAAACTTCAATCTTCACCTGCAACTAACAACGCTATAAGAGGGGCTGAGCAAAGCGGTAACATAGCCAATCAACAGTTTGCTAGGACAAGGTGGGTTAGAGGCTTGGTTCAACAATTTAGGAGGCATGATAAGCAAGTGGTAGGTATCGCAGCATAGGCATAGCAAAAGAGCGAGCATCTAGCAAAGCAAAGATAGTAGTGATTTCAAGGGTATGATCATCTTGCCTGAAATCCCGCAAGGAAGAAGAATGAGTCCATGAAGAAGACAAACGGACGTAGACGAACAGTTCCTCACAAGCACGACGTTACCGGATCCAACCCGAAGAAGCAAACACCGGAAAGAAGCACACAATCATGGTAAACAACCAACACATAATCATGCCATGATGCACAATCAAGTATGGTGCATGTCCGGTTTAAATATGCATGGCATGGCAAAGTGCACAAACAATCCGACAAATTAAGTGGAGCTCAATATGCAACGAGTTGCATATTGACGAAAAACCACATGACTTATTTAGTTCTCTCTTGTTTAGGTACTCAACAATATTAAATGTTGTTAGCATGGCAAGAGGGGAAGCATAAGAAAACTAAACATTTAGGAAAGTTTAAATGAGGCCGGAAACAACGAACAACAATTCCGGAAACTCCTCATGAGCATATTATAGATTTGGTGCGGTTCTGCCCTAAACATAATTTTAGAGTTTGTTTAACATGCAAATAAAGGTCACCATGTTAAACTAGGCATTTTTCTACCCCATTTACATATGAAGTTTGTTAGATTTGGAGCTACGGTTGAATAGTTATGAATTAAATCATTTTAACATGGCATAGGAGCAAATTTAACCAAACAGCATTTTAAACATTTTAAACATGGATGAAAATGACATATTATGAAACTAGATGCAATTCTAAGCTTTTTTCATATTAAGTTTATTTTAATCTGATGCATGATTAATTAGTTAGGATATGCATGAAGTGCAAGGGTGTTTCTGCAAAACTGGCAGTCTCTGGAAAAATCGCTAAATTCGTCCCGATGAAAAAAAAATACTATATGGGCTGTAACTTGCTGGGCCAACAGTGTAGTGGGCGCTGGGGGTGTGCTGCTCACCCATGGGCCTCTTGGGCCGGCGGATCTGGGATGGGGCGCTGGAACTGGGCCGGGGAAGCAGGCCAGCTGCAGCAAGCCCGACGGGGGATGGAGCTGGGCCTCTCTAGATCGAGGCGAGGCGCAGGCGGATCGAGCAGCTAGACGCGGCCGATGCAGAGGGTCAACGCGGGACATGCCTGGTTCGTCCTCGACTCGTTCCTACAGCAGGGACCGAGCAGGAGCTCGATGCGGACGACAGCGGCGAAGAGCTCGCCGGATCCACCTGATCCTGGCGAGGCAGAGGCAGGGGACGCCGGAAACGGGCAGGACGACTGCGGCGGCACCCCGATCCGGCGGCCATGGGGGAACCTTGAACATGGCGGGAGAGAGAGGTTAGAGGGAGGAGGAGAAAGAGACGGTCAGGGAAAAGGAGCAGGAGCTGCGGGGTACTAGCCTGGTCGGCTTGTCTGACGACGGCGCTGGCCGGTGACGATGTGAGGAGGAGGAGGAGGTTCGGCGGGTGCGGGGATGCCCCAGATCGAGCGGGAGAAGCTCGGGAGAGGCGTACGGGCAACGGTGGGGAGATCCATGCCTGGGCGGGCCCCGGATGGGCTTCACGGGCCACGGCAGCTGATGGTGGAGGAGGCGCCAAGTGGCGGCGGGGGAGAGGGTGGCTGCAGAAATTGTGGAGTGGGAGTAGGTGGCCGGCGGCTGAGAGGTTAGGGGAGGGTCTAGGGGTAGGTTTAGACTAGGGTTTGATCTGATTTAGAAGGCGGTGGACTATATATAGGTAAAAACGATTTAGGTTGGACCCTCCGATCGAAATTGGGCGGTCGAGAAAAATAGGCTAGGGAGTCCAAATAATAAAACGGAGATGTTTTATAGATGTTTGGGGATGATCCGGACACAACGGTAACGGCAGTCCGGGTCGGGTCCGGGACAACTTTTCGGACGCACGCGCAAGGAGGGCCGTGGGCTGACGAGAGAGATTAGGCTGGGCCTGGCGGTGAGATGTAGTGCAGAAGGCAATGGACTGAGAAAAGAGAAGAGAGAGACCCGGCGACTGTTTCCGGAGACCGAAAACGTCCGACGTTAGACCGGCTACTATTGCCGCTATAGTTATCCGTTGGGGCACCAAACGATCTCCGAATGCGATGAAACTTGACAGGCGGTCTATCTACACTAAAATAAGGCCACACGCCAACTCTCATCCCATTCCGAGAACATTTTCCGGCCACTTATAAAATACTATTTCGGACATGCCGCAGGCACGTGCAAGTGTGGTTGGGCTCAGAACGGACAACAGAGAGAACTCGGAGAACCCGGACGAATGCAAGTTTTGAAAACATGATGATGCAATGCACATGATGACATGATGAAATGCAACACACAAGCAAATGACATGGCAATGCCGGCGAACAACTGGAAGACACCTGGCACATCGGTCTCGGGGTGTCACAGATGGTCCCTTACGATCGCCCGCATGTGATGGAGGGCGTAGTAGGCATCCTTCTGACCGCCAGGCGGCTGCTTGACGCAGCAGAACGTCGTATTGTGGGCGAACATGTGCTTGCCGTACTTACGAACTGCCCTGGTGAAGGTGCTTCCAGATTTGGCGTAGCCGGGGAGAACATCATCAATAACTTTCTTGATATTTGTGTAGTCTATCTTGGAGTTACGGTTCGGGTCGAAATACGTGGCCATGGAATATTTCGGGCTTAAGAGGATGAGTGTGAAATGTGTGTCACTGCATAGAACACGGAATGTTAGAAAAAAAGAACGATCAAAATCTAAGAAATCATATGTTACGGGGCGGTTAAGGGATGACTTACTCGGGAAAGTAAGCCACAAGGAAGTTATCCTTATCTGGGTTTGCCAGAATGACGTCTTCGAGGTGTGAACTCGTGACTTGGCGGTCCCAGCGCTGCTCAAGAGCTTGGCACGCATGTAGAAGGGGTCGAAGATCACGATGTCCGGGGTCTTGTCTCTAATGATCCGCATATCCATACTCAGCGAAAACAGCCGAACGAAGGTGTAGTGCATCGGATGAAGGTTAAACATAGCAAAGATGTCATCAAACCACAGGACGATCGTAACACCGATGTCGCCATCCACAAAGCCCTTGCCCTCTGGCACCTTGGCCACGAAAACCGGGTATGCCACATCATTCTCTCTGAGACGCCGCTTCTCCAAAGAAAGAACACTGTCGTGCAGACTCCGCATAGCACCGGTTGCAGCAATGAGCATATTTGTCGGTAGCATCGCCCTACCCGCCACATGCACCCTCCTTGAGATATCCTTAGGTGAAGGTGGCCCGTCCTGAGCACGGACCGTACTCGGTGCCGGCTGGCTGGCACCGGTGCCCTTTTTAGTCTGCCGTTTCTGGCCCTTCTTCTTGATCTGCTGTAATGGGATCGAGTTCTGCTCACAAACCGCCTTCTTGAGCGTGTTGGGGCTGATAATATTTGGCACCTTCGCTATCTGAGGCTCGGTGAAGGCGGCAGTTGGAGGCGTCTCCTGAGAACTAAATGCCAGACAACGCCTGTTGCAATTGGGTTTCTCCATCGTACCAGCTAGATCGCGGTCGTCTTGTTTGGGTTCTTGAGAAGGAGGCCCGCAGAACTCGTCACCGTACCCATGTTCGGCAAAGTACTTATCGACGTTGGTAAATGTACCATCGTCGTTGTCGTCGTCGTCCGGATCCTGTGCCATATGCATGTCCGGATCCTGTGCCATAGGGATGTCCGGCATGTCCGGTAGCATTGCAGCGTTCTTGCCATGGCTTGGCGCCGGCACGGCTAGCGGTCTTGTCTGTGGGGTGGTGTCCCCCGCCCCCAAACGAATCTGTCTCTTCGGCTAAAGCAGGGGCCAGCTTACGCAGGCGCTGAGGGTCATCTCATCTTCTTCGTCGGCCCCAGCGGGTCGAATCGGAGGTAACAGCTCGTCGCAGCCTGGCAGCACCCGAACCACTTCAACCCTATACATTGTGGGTGGCATCGGATTACCGTGGAACATGGGGTTGCCCGGTTGAACGATTCTGCCCTTGGCGACATCGACCAACTCGCCACCCACGAAGTGCAGGAGAGTGCAAGGAACGTCGGCGGCGCCCTGCGAAAACATGTAGGGCGTCAGGGATGCCCAGTCAAAGGCAAGGAGATGAAGTCCTCGGCCGAGAGGCTTAGTTACCGTGATGCCGTCGAGCTCGGCTAATGTCGAGGCACCGCCAACGGCGGGCGTGCAACTGATGGAGGGGCTGCTTGCTGGCGAGGTGCCGGCCGACGTACACCCGGGTGCATTAAGCTCCAATGCCGGTGTCGGAGACACCAATACCGCCGCCGCCGGAGACACCAATGGCGCCGCTGCCGTAGACACCAATACCACCGCCGCCGGAGACACCAATGGCGCCGCCTGCGCGTTGTGCGAGTTGCTGGCCGTGAAGTTGGGAATCGGGGGCGGCCCCTGTTGGCCACCCGCAATCCACGTCGTTATCCCATAAATCAAGGTAGGCATAATGCCGGTGAGCGTCGATCCCAGTTGTTGTTGCACTTGCTCTTGGACCATCTCCGGAATCCGCGCCACTTGCGCCTTGAGTGCTTTAACCTCGCGCGACTGGCTTTCCGAGCTGGTCTTTTTCTCCTTTCGCCCACCAGCGGCATAGTATGATGACCATTTTGTGGACAAGCCTTTGCTGGCCACACGACCAGCTGGCGTCGGCTTATTGAGCTTATCCCTGTTTTTCATTACGTTCAACGCCCTATTCAAAGGGGTGTCGAAAGGGGAGCTCTGAGACGACCCCGCGCTACTGCTTTCGTTGTCCTGCGGAAGGAACGTGAACCATTTAGAAATATTGGGGATTAATTTGAATGCAACCATATGGAGCTAATTACGCGGGGGTGTATTCTTTACCAGAATAAGCTCAAGCTCCTTGGTCTTCGGATCCGTGGTAAGCTCCTTTGTTATCGGGTCCTCCTTGTACCGGGCCCTGAGAAAGTTCCTGGTCTGCTTGTCACTGTATTTCTCGAAGCGGGGCGGTAGGCCTTGCTCGGCACGCTCCGCGTCCTCCTTGTCCCATACAGGCTCCGCCACTTTGTAACCGCCGGGACCGAGTTGGTGGACCCCTATGTTCAACTGCCGCATTTCTTTCCCCCACTGACTTGATTCGGAGGTTGCGGGGCTCTTGCACTTGATCTTGAACTCCTTGTAGTCATCTTCGCTAATCAAAGGATATTTCGCCTTGATCTTCTCATAACTATCACCTTTGTCAATCATTGCCTTCACCGTGCTTTTCCAAGTAGACAGGGTCGTGCTCATCCTCGTGAGGGCGGCACCGTTCACTTTATTATCCGAGAGGCGTGTGTTTGTGAACTCAGCGGGGAACTTGTATCGTTCGTGCAGCTTCGTGAAGAGGAGGCGGCGCAAATTCCCTCGGTCCTTATGCCTTAGGTTCTCGGTGTTGATCGAGGCGGTGCTCCGGAGAATGCACCCAAGCTGAATCGAGTACCTCTTGACTACATGTTTGGGCGCCGTCAGATGCCCGTCGGAGTTCACTTCAGTAAATTCCTCCCTGACGGTGCCGAGCACGTTCGGGCGCCGGTCCTTCCGTTGCCTCTTCGGTTGGCTGCCATCTGTGCGTGCGCCGCCATCATCAGTGGTGGCATCCGCGGCGCCATCATCAGTGGTGTCATCCCCGACGCCACTAGGGGTTGTGTAGTCAGGATCGGTGTCTTCCGCGGTGTCCTCATAGCGGTGAGGTTCTTCCTCCAACTCCTGGGACAGCTCCCAGAATTGCTTGTTGCCCGAACGGCCGGCCTCATTGTTGTGGGCCATGTTTCTCTCTAAATAGGAAAAAAGTTTGGTCAAAAAGTTGGTTATTGTCAAGGAACAAGATCATGGTCTCATCATTTAGGGTTTGTCGACACCGAGGCATCCTAAAAGCTAAGCTTTTATCATTTAGGGTTTGTCAACGCCGAGGCACCCTAAAAGCCTAAGCGTACATCATTTAGGTTCTCATCGACACCGAGGCACCCTATAGAAGCCAAGTTAAGTTTTCATCATTTAGGGTTTATCGATGCCGAGGCACCCTAGGTTGGGCCTAATCACTTGGCTCTATTGCCACCTATGTTGGGTTTATCATCTAGGGTTTATCGATGCTAAGGAGAATTCTAAGTTGGGCCTAATCACTTGGCTCTATTCCCACCTATGGTTTAATGCAGCAAGAATGGCGGGGCAGTTGATCCTACTTAACTAAGTACTAAGATACCCCAGCCCATGCATTAGTCGCAAGTACCCCATATGTCCTATTTTTAGCAAAGTCATGCTAAAATTCACGGAAAATTTCAGCATGACCTTTGCTGAAAATAGGACATATGGAGTACCCGAATTTGCCGGAACGGAAGTTAATCGACATTCCGGCAAACTCAAGGGCCTCTCGGGGTACTTGCAAATTCATCACGACACAATGGTCGGAGACAAAACCCAGCCACATACCATATGGTCCTCTGCTTTCATATGGAAAAAAATCAGCTCAACTTATGTGAGCTTCCATTCCAGATATAATAGGTCACCCAACAAAAAATCATCAATAGTATGATCACTTTTGAATCAATAGACATACTTCTCAAAAGAGGCATGATCAAATTCTGGTGCCCTTGACTTACTAGTATTTATCTCTTATGACTGATGAATGTGCATTGAGTCCAGAAGCAAAGACTCTACAGTGAAATGACAAAAACCTTGGAAATATATTTATGATAACTCTGAATGGATCAGAAGGTGCAGATGCACTTGTAAAAAAAGGTATGCATTTGCAGCAGCTTTATTCTGATTATGACACCATTCTGTTAAGAAGGCAAAATAACATTATCATCCCAATTCATGGTTGAAGTTGAAGACCCCAAGCTTTAAAATGCCAAGTCTCACTTATGCATGTTAACTTATTTACCAGTTCAGAACTATCACCAGAAAATAGTAAATCCACATTGACCGCATAATATTATTTTGCAACCACTCAGTTTGTCCTTGACTGGGACACTTGAAGCACAAAACAACTAATGCAGAGCTAGGTTGTATGTTTGGCTTAAGGGTTTTCCTTTACAAATTCTGACTCTGTTTCTAAACAAAGTAGGCTTCTATCCTGTCTAGAATGTAATGAAGATATCCTGGATAAGCTGAGTGTTTTTTAACAATTTTCTCATTTTGACAGCATCTGTATCACATTACACTTGATATATTTTCACTCCTGTGTGTTGTAATGAAGATGTCTTGGTGACACTTGATATATGTCCAAAATTAGAAAAATCACAAGGTACTTTCTCTACCTAATAAACTCCATATGACCACATAAAACCATGTTTAACACACCTGTAAAGAGGAACAACCCCCCTAAGGAGCTAGAAAGCTATATCACCCAATTCCTCGTCGAATGTCTATCAAGGGAAGAGATAAAGAGCATATAAAACATTACCCACACAAAAAATGAGAGCATGTAAAAAATTTAAAAACGAGAACCATGAGTTATGAGAACTACAAATTAAGCAGTGCAGTGTTCAACTAGGCCTCGGACTCCAACTGTCAGATAACAAGAGAACAATTCACACGACAGCAAGCAGGTGTAACCAGAGGCAAAGGAGCATGAAGAGACAAGTCTCCGGAACTAGTCCATGAATCCATGATGCTGCTACATATTATTAATATTGAAACTAACAGAAAATGCTAACAAGTCTAGAGAACTAGCGCATGATGCTACATAACCCTATCACCCAGAAACAAACCATCGAATCATCATGCAAATGTAGTTACATGCCAACGGAGAGATAAGCAGTTGGTCCGAAAAAACGCCTAGCTAGTGGAACATTAATTGATAGCTAAGGAGTGGCGTTAGATACCGAACCACCGGCATAAGAATCAAGTGCTAGGAAGTCATTATTTCTCAATCGTGGCTCTGAACCCAAGCCCTTGGTAAATCTCTGGCTCAACAGAGAACACAACCAAGGCTAAGCATGACGCAGGCCAAACCAGAAGAATGAATAATCAAGGCGCTCGACCAGCAAATCAACTACACAGAGTGATTCGCGGGCGGCACACAGAGCACAACCCAATCCAATCCTCCTATCAGTCCAGCCCTAGGACCAAACCCTCCTAACCCTAGCAACCACGGGGTGCACCGACCCACATCTGATGCTACCAAATCGCATCGATCGCGCGGCGGTACCAAGGAAGGAAGGGGGGTTGGGGGATTGGGGGTGCGTTACCATACCCTGAGGATGCCGAGCTTGATGGAGCCATAGACGACACCGACGCCGACCGTGGAGACCCTGGCCACCTGCAAAGCAACATCCATCGCGAGGACGCCGATCGTCGGTCAGTCAATCAGTCAGCCAGATCTGATCTGTGCGGATGCGG
>NC_041388.1:61346795-61347271 GCF_002162155.2 Triticum dicoccoides
GGGGGTGGCGGTGCGGGGGAGCTGCGGTGGTGGGGGGCGCGGGGGTGCGGGGCGGCGGGGGTGGAATCCGGCGGGGGTCGGGGCGGTGGCGTCGGGGCAGCGCGCGGGTGGATCTGGCGAGGGAGAGGGACGAAGGGGATCTGGCGAGAGGGAGGGAATTAGCTAGGGGGGAATCTTACTAATGGCGCACCCGCGGTCGGTGCGCCATTAGTAATCTTTTTTTTACATAGCAATGGCGCACCAGGCAGAGGTGCGCCATTAGTAATCTTTTTTTTATAAATAGCAATGGCGCACCAGCCAGAGGTGCGCCATAAGTAATTTATTTTTATTTTTTGTTGCATGTAATAATTTTTTAGAAAATGAATATGAATATGAAAAAGTAATATTTTTTATAAAAACAGTAATAATTGTTGTTTAACAACAATTGTAGTCTACACTTTTTTATTATTATTTAAAAAAATGAATATGAATATGAA
>NC_041388.1:61347431-61389038 GCF_002162155.2 Triticum dicoccoides
TGCTCGTTGGCGGCGGTGGAGCGGGGGAGGGTGCGGTGGGTCGTCGGCGGGGGTGGAGCTAGCGGGGGAGGGTGCGGGTGGGATCGAGATCGAGATGGAGGGGGATAGCGATCGAGATGGAGGGGGATCAAGATCGAGTGTCCTCATGAATATTCAATATTTTATCATATTGAATATGAAAAAATATCATCAAATTTGAAAAAATATTCATGAATTCAAAAAGTGCCCATGAAATTTAAAAATATTCATGATATCAAAAAGTGCCCATGAAATACAACCGAGAAATGAAGACTATGATTTAAATATAGTCGATCTTAGCTAGCTATCTGTTCATAATCTTATTGCCCTTCTTTTTCGCAAATGGAGTTCTTCTGTGGAACGGACATCCTTTAGGTAGGGTGGTCCTGCTTCTTCTTGTGGTGTATGCTGCTACTACTTCATCATCGTCGTCATGTTCGATCTTCGGGTCTCCGTACTTATCGAAGTCTTGCTCATTGGCTACTCTATCCATTCCAATGATCTTCCTTTTGCCTCTCCTCATGACAACACGACTGGGCTTTGACGGGTCGGTAATGAAGAAGCATTGGTCCACTTGGGAAGCCAGTACCCATGGCTCATTTTTCGCGGTGACGTTTGCGCCCGCGGTCTTGGATTTGGCTTCGGGTATAACCATGGTGGTGAAATACCGGTCTTCTTTTAGGACGCTCTTGGCCCATCTGACACGGAACATCGGGACCTTCTCTCCAGCGTAGCTTAGCTCCCAGATCTCCTTGATCCTTCCGTAGTATCTGTCCTTGTCGTTACCGGTGTAGGATTCCATCGTTACCCCGGAGTTTTGATAACCATTGCTCTTCATGTCCTTGTCCTCGGTGTAGAATGTGTAGCCATTGATATCATACGCCTCATAGGTCATCAAGTTGTGCTCGGCGCCCTGTGACAAGGCGAATATGAGTTGTTCTTCCGCGGAAGAATCCTCATGTAAAGGGTACGACAGAAGCTTCTGCTTGAACCAACGCGTGAAACATGAGGTTGTGCTCTTTGATTATATCTCTGTCCGTCCTCTGTTGGCCTCGGTCATTGTACGTCTTCTCAATAAAGGTTTTGTGCTCTACCACCCAAGGATCGACCATAATTATGTGTTGTAGCGCGACTAGGTTTGCTCTTTCAAAGTCGGCGAGTCGACCCTCGAAGTCGACATGCATTTCGCGGTGACCCTCACGGTGACCCCATCCAGCGAGCCTGCCGAGGTGCCTGTTGACGGGCAGACCAACGGGATTCTCGGTGCCTAGATAATTCGTGCAGTAGGAGATTCACTCTTCGGTCAGAAAGCCCCTGGCTATACTTCCCTCTGGACGTGACATGTTGCGAATGTATCCTTTGATGACACCATTCATCCTTTCGAATGACATCATGCTGTGCAGGAACATCGGCCCGAGTTGGATGATATCCTCCATGATATGGACCAGCAGATGCACCATAACGTCGAAGAATGTGGGCGGGAAGTACATCTCAAGCTCGCATAGTATCACCACGATCTCTTCCTGTAGCCTTCTGAGTTGCCTCACGCCAACCGACTTTCGAGAGATGACGTCGAAAAAGTTGCATAGGCCAAATAGCATTTCACGGACGTGCGCGTCCATAATCCCACAGATTGCAACTGGAAGTATCTACGTCATCAGCACGTGACAGTTGTGAGACTTCATCCCGCTGAACTTCTGCTTCGCTGGGTCTAGGTATCTGCTTATCTTCCCCGCGTAACCGTAAGGAAGTTTTACTCCTACGAGGCAGGTGAAAAAATGCTCGATCTCCTCCTGACTTAGAGTGAAGCACGTAGGAGGGTAGTCATTTCCGGTCTTCTTGGCCTTTTTGCCTTTGCGACGACTTTCTGTGTCCTGCTTCGCCTCATCATCATCATCATTAGCGTGAAGCTCCTGCCTGATGCCCATTGATTCCAAGTCTGCCCTTGCTTTCGGCCCATCTTTGGTCCTCTCTGGCATGTTGAGCAGGGTACCAAGCAGACTCTCGCACACGTTCTTCGTGATATGCATGGCATCAAGGCTGTGAGGCACATGGTGGATCTTCCAGTACGGCAAGTCCCGGAAAACAGACCTCGTTTTCCATACCTTCAGCAGCGGCTCTGGCGCCTTTCGCTTCTTTCCCAGCTCTGGCGCCTTTTGCTTCTTTCCCGGCAGTGGGCAATCTTTCCAGTTTTTCAACAGCCCGTCTATTTCCTCGCTGCTCCTCGTACGCGGGCGTCTTCGGAGTTCGGTTTCACCATCGAACAGATCCTTGCATTTCCTCCACGGGTCATCATCGTGAAGCCACCTTCGATGTCCCATGAACATGGTTTTCGAAGACCCGGGATCTCTATCTAGCTGGCGATACGTTATGTTATCCATGCACCTGACGCATCCAGAAAATCCGTGGACCACCTGCCCCGCGAGATATGCGTAACCGAGATAGTCGTGCACCGTCATGAGCAGTGCGGCTCTCATAGGGAAATATTCTTTCTCTGCGGCGTCCTACGTATTGGCTGGCATTTTCCACAGCGTGTCTAGCTCCTCTTTCAGCAGCCCCAGATACAGATTGATGTCGTTCCCTGGTTGTTTCGGCCCTTCAATTAGCATACTCATGTGAATGTACTTCCTCTTCATGCACAACCAGGGGGGAAGGTTGTACATCCACACAAACACAGGCCAGGTGCTATTTGTGCTTCTCTGGCTGCCAAACGGATTGACTCCATCGGTGCTCGCGCCCAGCACGATGTTCCTTGGATCCTTCCCAAATTCTGGGTGTTCGAAGTTCAACGCTTGCCACTGGCTCCCATCCTTAGGGTGACTCAGCATCTTGTCTTTTTTATTTATCTCCGGATCATTTGCGTCATCTTCTCGCTTCTTCTCCTCCCTATCCGCGTGCCAACGCAGGAGCTTTGCTACCTTAGGGTCCGCGAAATACCGCTGCAGACGAGGAGTGATCAGAAAGTACCGCACCACTTTTTGAGGAGCTTTCTTCCTCTTCTTGTATCGAGTGACGCCGCACACTGGACATATGGTAGACTCCGCGCGCTTGCCCCGATAAATGATGCAATTGTTCATGCACACATGGTATTTCACGTGCGGTAAATCCAGAGGACACACGACTTTCTTCCCCTCCTCGAAACTGGTTGGGCACCTGTTCCCCTTGGGAAGACGTTCGTGCCAGAATGACATGTTCTCGTCGAAGCATGCGTCGGTCATTTTGTGTTTTACCTTCATCTCCAAAGCCATGAGCGTTACTTTTAGGCGGGTATCCTCGGGTCTGCATCCTTCATACAATGGAGTAACCGCGTCTATCTCCAGTTGATCCAGCTTGGCTTTCTCTCGGGCGGCAGCTCTTGCATTATCCGTCTGCTTGAGAAGCAGCTCTTGAATATGAGGGTCCTGCACCCAGCCCATCAATGGTCCATCGTTGTCTGCTCCTCCGGCATCTAGATCTTCATGATCATGCCCTTCGTCTGCTCCGGCATCTTCCTCATCATCATGTCCGGCATCTTCTACATGATGACTGTGTACAGCATCACCGTCGTGATCATGTCCTGGAGATTCTTCGTCTTCTCGCCCGCCCGAGCCGCGGTGGTTGTCTTGCTGCCCTTCCTCATTTCTTGCCCGGCCACCATGGACGACTTCATAGTCATCTTCATCACCTTGCCACCGATAGCCATCCATGAAACCACGCAAGAGCAGGTGGTCCCGCACCTGCCCAGAATCCGGGTCCGCAATAAGGCTCTTCAGCTTGCATCTTCGACACGGACATCTTATCTCCGTCTCGTTCTTTTGAAGCATCTCGGCCTTCGTGGAGCTCAAAAACCTATTCACGATGCCTTCGGTCATCGTGCAGACCATGGTCGCCTGCGGGGTAGAGCAAAACGATATTTTAGAACCAAGAAAAAATTTGGCATGACTTTCCCTAAAAATAGGACCAAAAAGAATGCATAGTGCCAAAATTCTCGCCGAAATGGAAATGAATCAACATTCCGGCAAAATATTGGCAACTATCGCATTTTAAATACCGGTACCTGCAAACACAAACATATATGCAACACCACAAACATACATAGATCTAGCTAGGCCACAAAAAGTGCATGTGCACGTTGTTGGAGCGAGCTAGGGAGAAAAAAAGTAGATCTACAACATGAAGATAGCTTTCCCCTTACTTACCTATCAAAAAAGGTAATTTCAACACTTAATTTTGATGAATCTATGGTGCAAATGAGGTGAGGAGGAGGAGGCAGCCGACAAGCTTAGAGAAGGAGGTGGGGGGAATAAAGTGGGGAAAGTGAGTGTGTAGGTGTGGCTGTCCAAAAATATCTAGCTGGTCCCAGGTTACTAATGGCACACCACACAGACATGCGCCATTAGTAACCCAACATACTAATGGCGCACCACACAGACATGCGCCATTAGTAGTTTTGCAAAAAAGTAAAAAAAATAATTTTTATACTAATGGCGCACCGTGGCACAGTGCGCCATTACTAGTTTAAACTAGTAATTACGCACTATGCAACGGTGCGCCATTAGTAGTTTTGCAAAAAAGTAAAATAAATAAATAAATACAGTAGTGGCACACTCTGTGGCTGGTGCGCCATTAGTAGTTCTAACTACTAATGGCGCACTCTGCCCGGATGAGCCATTGGTATGTTTGAAAAAAATGAAAAAAAAACATTTTATTACTAGTGGCGCACCGTATGCCTGGTGCGCCATTAGTGTCTTCCACACTAATGGCGCACCAACACATGGTGCGCCATTAGTATATAGTACTGGCACACCACATGTCTGGTGCGCCATTAGTGTCAATTCCATCTATAGCCCTTTTCCTAGTAGTGTATCCATGTTCAACATCATCTTATGGTTGATCAATTCCTAGAGAGGGTAATTCATTAGATAAATGATCATTTCTATAGTTATCTTTATGAATTCTAATAGCTCTGGAAATGATATTGCTAATGATTCCAACGTCTCCTTTGGCACTTGTAAGATTAGTAAGCTCAAATAAGCAGTCACCAAATTTGGGATCATTGGAACTCATCTTAATCAAGGCAATAGACTTATGGAGAATTTCATCTAGATCTTTCAAGGAATAATTTGGAAAGAGTTCCTTAAGAAATTTCCATATGGTGTAGGCACAGAGCCGGCAAACATCCAATCAGGTTTCTAGGCAAGCCTTTAGTGATAAGATTAACAATTCTAAGATTGCGAATCATGTCAATTGAGTCATCAAGGGTAGGATGCATGGGATCAACATGAGGTGCACAAGGGCTAGCAATATACTTGTTCAAGTGATATTCATTGAAAATCTCAAGCATTTCATTTTTCCACTCATGAAAATATTCTGCATCAAGAATAGACACACTACGTCTAAGACTCCCTAAAGTAGACACATCCATCTTCCTCCAATGGTGTTTAAACCAAGGCAATGGAGACCAATGCTCTGATACCAATTGAAATAATCGAGAAGAGGTGTCTAGAAGGGGGGGGGGGTGATTAGACACTAAGTGCTAAAAGTTGCAGTTTTTAACTTTTTTAAGTTGAACTGGAGTTTTGGCACAAGTTTAACAAACACAATACATATCAAGCAAGCATGAAAAAGGGTATATGAGCAGCAGAAAGTAAAGCATGCAACTTGCAAGAATGTAAGGGGAAGGGTTTGGATAATTCAAATGCAATTGGAGACACGTATGCTTTTGTCGTGGTTCTGATAGGTGGTGCTATCGTACATCCACGTTGATGGAGACTTCAACCCACGAAGGGTAACGGTTGCGCGAGTCCACGGAGG
This sequence comes from Triticum dicoccoides, assembly GCF_002162155.2. Classification (NCBI taxonomy): domain Eukaryota; kingdom Viridiplantae; phylum Streptophyta; class Magnoliopsida; order Poales; family Poaceae; genus Triticum; species Triticum dicoccoides. The sequence continues at coordinate 61,353,243 of NC_041388.1, forward strand.
GCTCCACCCACGAAGGGTCCACGAAGAAGCAACCTTGTCTATCCCATCATGGCCATCGCCCACGAAGGACTTGCCTCACTAGCGGTAGATCTTCACGAAGTAGGCGATCTCCTTGCCCTTACAAACTCCTTGGTTCAACTCCACAATCTTTGTCGGAGGCTCCCAAGTGACATCTAGCCAATCTAGGAGACACCACTCTCCAAGAAGTAACAAATGGTGTGTTGATGATGAACTCCTTGCTCTTGTGCTTCAAATGATAGTCTCCCCAACACTCAACTCTCTCTCACAGGATATGGATTTGGTGGAAAGAAGATTTGAGTGGAAAGCAACTTGGGAAGGCTAGAGATCAAGATTCATATGGTAGGAATGGAATATCTTGGCCTCAACATATGAGTAGGTGGTTCTCTCTCAGAAAATGTGTATTGGAAGTGTAGGTATGTTCTGATGGATCTCTCCACGAATGAAGAGTGGGTGGAGGGGTAATATATAGCCTCCACACAAAAACTAACCGTTACACACAATTTACCAATCTCGGTGAGACCGGATTGAAAAACTCGGTCGGACCGATTTAGCAAACCTAGTGACCATTAGGGTTTTCGGTGGGACCGACTGGATCAACTCGGTGGGACCGATGTGCTAGGGTTAGGGTAAAACCAAGACTCAGTTTGACCGATTACTCAAACTCGGTGGGACCGGTTTGAGTAATAAGCGAAACAGGGAGTTGGCCAAGCAAACTCAGTGGGGCCGATTGCATATCTCGGTGGGACCAAAAATATTGCAACAGGTAACAGAGAGTTTGCAAGCCCATTTCGATGAGACCGAGACCCATCGGTGAGACCGAACTGATTAGGGTTTCTGGCAGTGGCTATGTCAACTGAACTCGGTGGCTCCGGATAGAGAGAATCGATGGGGCCGAGTTTGACTTTTGGTTTAGGACATATTTGGAAGTGAGAAAGTGGTTGAGGGCTTTGGAGCATATCACTAAGCACTTTGAGCAAGCAAGCCATTAAGCAACACCTCATCCCTTCTTAGTAGTATTGGCTTTCCTATAGACTCAATGTGATCTTGGATCACTAAAATAGAAAATGTAGAGTCTTGATCTTGAAGCTTGAGCCAATCCTTTGTCCTTAGCATTTTGAAGGGGTTCCACATCCTCTAGTCCATGCCACTTCATTGTTGAACTTATCTGAAACATACTAGGTAAAAGTGTTAGTCCAATAAGAGATATGTTGTCATTAATTACCAAAACCACCTAGGGAGCACTTGTGCTTTCATGGTGCCTTCCTCATCAACCATGCTGCCTCCATGATGATGTGTGAGTAGTTTCTGTTGGGAAACGTAGCATGCAATTTCAAAATTTTGACATGACCGAGACACCTATCTGGTCAATAACCAATAGCGGAACCTGGATGCTCATATTAGCTCCTACATATTCCACGAAGATCTTTATCGGTTGAACCGTTATGACAACATACGTTATTCCCTTTGTCCATCGGTATGTTACTTGCCCGAGATTCGATCGTCGGTATCTTCATACCTAGTTCAATCTCGTTACCGGCAAGTCTCTTTACTCGTTCCGTAATACATCATCCTGCAACTAACTCATTAGTCACTTTGCTTGTAAGGCTTCTTATGATGTGTATTACTGAGAGGGCCCAAAGATACCTCTCCGATACTCGGAGTGACAAATCCTAATCTCGATCTATGCCAACCCAACAAACACCTTCGGAGATACCTATAGAGCATCTTTATAATCACCAAGTTACGTTGTGACGTTTGATAGCACACAAGGTATTCCTTCGGTATCCAGGAGTCGCATAATCTCATAGTCGAAGGAATATGTATTTGACATGAAGAAAGAAATAGCAATGAAACTGAACGATCAATATGCTAAGCTAACGGATGGGTCATGTCGATCACATCATTCTCCTAATGATGTGATCCCGTTATCACATGACAACTCATGTCCATGATTAGGAAACCTTAACCATCTTTGATCAACGAGCTAGTCAAGTAGAGGCTCACTAGGGACTCAGTGTTTTGTCTATGTATTTTCACATGTACTAAGGTTTCCGGCCAAAACAATTCTAGCATGAGTAATAAACATTTATCATGAATAAGGAAATATAAAATAGCAACTTTATTATTGCCTCTAGGGCATATTTCCTTCAGTTTCATTGTGACCTTAGGGTCCATAATAGTAGCTAGATTGATTTCTCTCTCTTTTGGATCTTCAATACTATGTTCCCTTGAGCCACCTCACATGATCGGGATCAATTCGATGTAATGTGTGGTGTGTTTGTTGGGATATGATGAATTGTACTCTATGATTAGATTGTTCATTCAAATCAATTGAATCTTTCGAGGTTTCTCGTTGTATAATTAAATAGCTTTGCAAGCTCTCCGATCTATCCAGCTTCTCTGACCAAGTTTGATGGATTTTTCTTCAAGGGAGTGGTGCTTTGTAGTGGGTTCAAAACCCAGTGACAATAAGGGCTAAGACACATATTGTATTGTTAACACCAAGCGTACAACGATGTTTTTTTTTCATATTGATTGACTTCTTCCTGTCTACATCATGTCATTTTGCTTATTGTGATACTCTGTTTCTTTCAAACTTAATACCTTGCAATGCCTGTTGGATAGCGGTTTTGGAGTGGAGTATTAGTATTAGACACAGTTGGACTAATGTTCTACTTATCACAGACATAATGCCTATACGAGATTCTACCATGAATGATCACAGTCATAAATATTGCAATTTGATTGATTGTCCAACTATAATTTGTTTACCAAGTGATTTGCCTGTTTTTGAGAAAGATGCCACTTGTGAACCTATGCCTCCTTGGGCCTATTTTTCATTACTAAATTCTTCTACATAATTGCTACTATTTTGATGTGCCACTTTGCTACTATTTATCTCTATCGTTTGCATTTAATCTTGTAATAGCAAGACAAGGGGATTGTCAGCCCTCTTGTCATGTTAGGGTCAAGTGTGTTTGTGTCGTGTGTGCAGGTGCCGCTTACGTTGTTATCTTCGAAGACTCCTAAGAAATACCTGCCACCGTTCTACTTTACCCTTACACTTTGGGGAATCCCAACAACTTTTGCAGAAGCAAGCAAAAGCATAGATTTGTCCTTCTCAGAAAAAATAAAAAATATGTGCTTCCACGAGAAGCACATATGTGCTTCGCTTCTAGGCTCTAGTTTTTTTATTTTTGTATTTGTTTTTTTTGCGTGAACCGATTTTTTTCTAGTTCTTGGTTTTTTCTTTTGATTTTCGTTTTTTCATAAAAAAATGTTTGTCGAAACCTATTAAATTTTTATCTAGTTTCGAAGATCTCCACACGAGAAATCTGATGGTGTTTCGGGATTTGGACTCACGGTTTAAGAGATAAAATATTTTGAATAAACATATCTACGAAAAAAGGAAAACATCCAGATTACGACAAGAGCGCACATGCAATGCACCACTTGGCAACACCTGAGAAGATGAGGCTGACCTTTGTAAAGGGAACCCCTTAACTAGTGAGTTCTTCATCTCGACCATCATTTGTGGCCAGTCCTATTTTGCGTGTAACGCGCTGGACCCCCCGCTTTACACGTAGGCACACTTTGGGCTGGTCCACTAGTTCATGTTCGCTTTTTGGAAGGTTCGGTCCTAGAACCTTCCTAGCTAGCTCGCGACCACTTTTTTCTTCGGTTTTGTTAATTTTTTGTTCATTTTCGTTCCTTCCTTTCATTTTTTTTGGTTTTCTTCTTGTTTCCATGTTCATTTTTTCTTTTAATTTCATTTTTCTTTCCTTTCTTTATTACCTTCATTTTCAAACATGTTTTCAAAATCATGAGCATTTTTCAAATTGTGAATACTTTTTGAATTCATGATTTTCTTGAAATTGCGAACTTGTTACAAATTCATGAACATATTTTTACAAATTCTCAAACATTCTTTTCAATTGTTCTCATTTTTCGAATTCACAATTTTTTTTATAAATTTATGTTTTTTTGGAATTTTGAACATTTTTTAAACTCGTGAACATTGTTTTGAATAAGTGAATATTTTTAAATTTGGGGAACAATTTTTGAAGTTCACAAACATATTTCTGATTTGACAATATTTAGAAAAATGCAAGATTTTTTTTGAATTACGAACATTTTCCGAGTTTACAAACATTTTTTGAATTTAGTGAACATTTTATTAAATTCATGAATTTTGTTATTTCGTTAATATTTGTTCAAATTCACGAACATTGTTGAATATGCATTTATTTTCAAAATCACAAACATATGTATTTCTGTAAAAGAATAATCAAAATTGCGAGCATTTTGTTTTGAATCAGTGAGCATTTTATGATTTCTTGAACGTTTTTTAGAGTGCACATTTGTTTGAAATTTGGAATTTTTATGAAATCCCGAATTATTTTAAAAATAAAAAATGAGAAGGAAAAACAAAAAGGGAAAAGGTGAGAAATGAAAGACAATAAAAAAACATGAAATGAAAAAACATGGGGTGTGTCGCCCCGCACTTGGGCCAAACCAGAAGGGAGCAGTGGGAGCCGGTGGTGCACCCTCCGCCTCTTTCGAGCGTGTAGATCGCCAAATAGGAGCCCCCGCCATTTTTTTAGGGGCAAAGACAAGCTTTATTGATGAAAACCACAAAATATGGGACACATCTCGGATTATGGGGATGACCTAGCCACGCATGGCGTCTCAGACCTAAAAAATGCGAAAACTTTGCTAAAGTATGTGCTTCCGTGTTCGAATCATCAAAAGAAAATTGCAGTTAAACGTAGAAGCTTTATGATAGTTGCATACCGCACTTGGTTGCCGTTATGGATATCTGCTTTGAATCACACGCGAGTGCGCGACCACGAACTGATGCAGCAATAAATCTCCCGCTGAAAACACATTTTTTTAGGGGTTCCCGCTGATAACATATATGGAAACAAGAACATGCATGTATCCAGCTGAACGAAACGTCCCAGCCCAACGAAACTTGCCCGGCCCAACGAGAACTAGCCTAACAAAACAATCCCCCGAGCCCCCGGCGCTCCTCCCACGCCGGACGCGCCGCCTCCTGCACGCACGCGGCGACGCAGGAGGGAGGACTGCCGCTCGCTGGCCGCCGGCGGCCGCGACGAGCCAGCGCACCCCCGCAACCCCCGCGACCGTGAGAGCGAGTTCATCCCCTTTCGCTTCCCCTTCCCCTTCCCCATTCTGCTGCATTCTTGACGCTTTCTGTTGGGATCTAGCTAGTTAATGGTTAGGCCATACTGTTTTCTGTTGGGAGTACATCTTTTGTTGCCACTAGCACTAGGTATAACTTTGAAGGTACTGTCAGGATTCAGGAATGTGCAGTGTTGGTATCCTCAGATCATGTTAAGTCAGTCCAAGCTGTTGAGTTGAGACCCAATTGAGTAAATGTTTGTCGACCATCTCACATGCCACATATATTAATCAACTCATGATATTATGATAATATCAACTCAAAATTTACAGAGCTTCTCTGGTCTGTTCATGATATTATGATAATAGCATGCATCACTACTCAAATTTTGTGCAAGTTTTTGTCAAAGAGGCCAGGTGTTCTGCCTCTTTGAGTTGTACACTTGCATCATGATCAATTACATTATCCCCAATCCCACCCTTCCTGATTACCGATTAGTGCTTTCCATGCTTTTATCCAGTACACGACCAACAAAACAATTGTAAGACAATTTACTGCTTTTATAATTTAATATGCACTATTATTTATTAAACAATATGTTCCTGAAATTATGCATTTTTTACTCATTTGGTTCTTTAACTATGATTATCCTCCGTCACTCCTCTACGGCATGCTTAAAACCTTTGTTTAGTGGTACTTATTATCTATTGGTTTATGCACTGCCGTTTTTATGTAAGCCCTCGAGCACGCTGTAGTTGAATTTAACTGCTTAAACACTACTCTCAAAGTTAGCCGTCTTCATGTCCTGCCTAGTAGCCACGCTGACCAGCCAAATCTCAGTGTTAGGGTGAGCACGGAGGTGTCCAGCCTCGTGGCCAGGGGAAAGACCACACTGCCCATTGCCTCCACCCGGATCTCCCTGGACGGCTTCTCTCCCTTCTTCGGTGAGTCAGTAACCGGAGAAGTCAGTGTAAATTTACTTAGCTTAGATTTAGACTGAAAATGGTGTTGTTGGCCTTCAAAGGGTAAGTGTTTAACTGATGTGATAGATTTTTTTCGTTGGTTTTCTTGCTGAGGTAGGTGAATTGCTAGTGTTTTCAGAGAGATTTAGTTGTAATGGTAATAGTACTGTCATTTTCAATCTGAATTGGAGGCATTTGCAGTGAGCCAGTGTAGCTGACATTAATTATTTTGATTGAATGCATAGTATTTGCCATGTGAGTACTGAGTACAACTAACATAGGGTTTGAGGGGGTACATGTGGGGCTATGGGTATGGCGACAGAAACTGGGAGGCAATCTCACTTAGGAAGAGGCAACCTCACTTAGTAGTGCTCAACACTCTAGCCAGATTGACTTTGTCCTCACTAGGAGAATGGATAGAAGGGCTTGTTTGGATTGCAAATAAAGAGGGATTTTAAAGGGTAGGGAAAATACTAGGAGGGGTAGAGGGTGGACAAAGTGGACATGGGAGGAGGCGGTAGAGAGGGATTGGAGAGATTGGAATGTACCTAGAGATTTGGCTGATAGGGCCACATTGAAGTCGGCAATCCATGTGTTAGAATCTCAGTTTACTCGCACTTTGTTTACTTTTTTCTCTCACTTTCTCTTTGGTCTCCATATGTTTCCGTTGGGTTTTTTATCTTACCTACCCAAACTTGCTTGGGACAAAAGGCTTTGTTGTTGTTATTGTTGCATAGTATTTGCCATTTGTTGTTGTGGTAACTGTCAACAGGGCTCCCCTAATTCATATGTCTTTCTCATGAAATGTGTTCTATCTCCTTTGAACAAGTTATATGGTCACTCTTTGCTTCTGTCATGTTCATATGACTGGATTGCCAGTTTATATATATTTCACTAGTTCATACAACTGCGTGATGATCTGTACTTGTACTCCATTTCTGTCAAATTTTGTTTATTGCATATGCCCTTTTGTGGGTTTAGCTACCTCATGCAACAATCTGGTAATTTATCACCGAGAAAAACTGTTTGTAAATATGTATCTGTCCTCATGCTCAGTAAATCTTAATTTTGTCTCCATCATGATTTTGAATAATCTGACTGGCCTGCATTTGTTTACTGATGAATCTGAAATTTGTTGCTCTAGCGGACAAGTGGACTTGTTTTCTGATTTTTTTTGGTGTGTGTGTGTGTTTCAATTACGGTTTGCACCAGTGGATTTGACAGTGTGTTCTAGGTTATTTAATTGCCGTCCGTTGGTAGATGAATGTCATAGCTAACTACTCCGTCCGTTCCAAAATACTTGTCGTGGTTTCAAATTTGAACTAAAACCAAGACAAGTATTTTGGAACGGAGGGAGTACTGTTCAGTCTTAACAAACGGAGTTTAATATGTCAACTGTGTTGCATAACCAGCAAATTGTTGCATGTGTAATATTTTAGTTGTGACACTTTTATTTCTGTAGCCGTTTCTATCTACTTTTATACCTAGGTTGAGGTACAATTAACTTGAATTGATTTTGCGGTAAAATTGTCAGTTTCATATAGTAACTAATGTAAACATGTTTTTACTAAGTTCTTAGTTATTATATTTCTATATTACGATCTATTTGATTATTGTACCTTTTATACTTGTTAAGAAAGGTTATATGACAGGTCCTACAACATCTGACTGGTATCGAAGAAATGGCAAAGGCATTCTACTTTGTAGTGGCTGCAGTCTTGCTATGTCCCACCACCCTCTTCTCCGCTGCATCGTCCACGCCACATGCATCTTCTTCATCATATAAGAAGTGCATTGTGCTCGTTGAGCGACCTCCACATGCTGATATCATGGACGATGATGCACGCAACAGTTGGTATGAGTCTTTCCTCCCTAGCAACCTAACTGACTCGGGTAAACCACGCATGGTCACCACTTTCCATATGGTATATCACGGCTTTGCCGCCTGGTTAACCGAGGCTGAGCTGGACGTCATGTCCAAAAAGCCCGGCTTTCGCCGCTGGTTCGAATCTGAAAGCATTGACCCAGGTTGGAGCAAGGAACATACAACAGGAAGGATTGGGCTGACCCAGGTTGGGAGGAGTATACAGCACGATTGTATTATATGCTCACAAAGGTGATGATTGATAATAAGAATTAAGCGGAATATATATATCGTCTTAATGCCAATTTTGCTTATGAATTGAATCTGTGTTGAAAGCTAAAATTCCCTCTGAATATTCGCCACTTGGTAGGGTTGCAGGTGGGTTGGAAAATGGGTTAACCACCAACCAGTTGCATCTTGCATGGCCCATACATAATTTTTGTTTTGGGCTGGCCCGAGCCATCACAAGGCCCATGCCGTCCCTAAAACAGACACATTATTTTTTGTTCACGGACTGGTCGCGGATTTGGTACGAATCAGTCTGTCGACATTGATACGAGAGCCGGCCATCCAACTTGTCTCCTAAATGTCCGTCTTTGTTTTCCTTTTCTAAGACCGTAACACTCAAAATAATTAAAAAATATAGTATAATTCATTCATAAATAGCATGCAAATATACTCAGTATAACAATAGTTTAAGTAAATATTACATTTTTGATATAAGGATGACCAACAAGCTTTTCGAATTCATCGATTCCAAAATCAACGATACTGAGTTGGAATCGGTATATGTAGCCCCATATACTGCCTCTTGAGTTTCATCCAACAATGTATGCGGTGAATGGCATGCCCTCGACCTTGTAGTACATCACGACATTACGCACGGGCTATGCAAATGTGTAGATTAACATTGTGTAAACGAATGAATTAACCAACATGTAAAGCAACAAAAAACAAGACTTACGATCTCGATGGTTGACAAGCACATTGGACACATTATCTCCACTCGGTGAATCGTTTCGCAAAACTTCGTGAAGGAGTTGCAGATGAGCACATTGGACACATTATCTCCACTCGATGAATCGTTCCGCACAACTTCGTGAAGGAGTTGCAGATGGTGTATCATCGATGTGATATCGATTTCACATTGCGCAATGACATGCATGCTGTAGGCGTGGAGTTTTTCTCATCAAATGAAGCATGCACACACTGCCAAAAGATCGAGCCCCTTGAGCTGCCTACGAAGTCCGTAGATACGACCAACCACACATCACACACAACTCATTCTTGATCACCAAGTACCCCACCATTGAATTACTCTAGAAAACAACACAAAATTCACCAACAAAAACACATGTTGGGTGTGGTGTCCGCCATGGACGTCGTCGACAAGGGCGGAGGGTACCTGACTCCGGAGGGATCTTAGTTGAACGACAGTGTAGTCCAAGGCGGGTATGCGCGTTGGTGGGGGCTGCAAACTTTTGAGGGGGCCTGGGCGGCGGTCGTAGAGGTGCACAGTGGCATCGAATGAGGAGGGTGCGGATGCAAAGCAGGGGACAACAGGGGTGTAACACCCCGGATGTAACTTTCCCAATTTGTACTCCGTGTTCGGCGTTAAGTTATATTTATTTCCTCGGGTTCGGGTTTTTGTCTCCGTGTGTTGTTATCGTTGTCATGCATCTCATATCATGTCATCATGTGCATTGCATTTGCATACGTGTTTGTCTCATGCATTCGAGCATTTTCCCCGTTGTCCGTTTTGCATTCCGGCACTTCGTTCTCCTCCGGTGGTCATTTCTACATTTCTTTCGTGTGTGGGGATTAAACATTTCCGGATTGGACCGAGACTTGCCAAGCGGCCTTGGTTTACTACCGGTAGACCGCCTGTCAAGTTTCATATAATTTGGACTTCGTTTGATACTCCAACGGTTAACCGAGGGACCGAAAAGGCCTCGTGTGTGTTGCAGCCCAACACCCCTCCAATTTGGCCCAAAACCCACCTAACTCTGCTCCTTCATCTAGAGCGTTCGATCACGATCGCGTGGCCAAAAACCACACCTCATTTGGACTCTCCTAGCTCCCTCTACCTCTATTTAAAGCCCCCTCCCGAAATTCGCGGATCTCCTCCCTCTCAAACCCTAAAAAATCCACCTCGCGCGCATGACACGTCCGTTTCTCGCCGGACGAACGCCGCCGCCGCCCGCAGCCACCGAGGGGCTGCCACGTGGCCTCGCCGCCGCCTCCCACCGCGCGGCCCGGGAGGCCCAGGGAGGGCCCCCGCGGCCCGAAGCCGCCGCCGCCGCACCGCGCTCGGCCCCCGCCGCCTCGTTCGCTCCACCGCCGCCGCCTCCTTCCGCCCGGTGACTGGAGCCGCCACGCACCACTGCGACGCCGGCCGGACGCCGCCGACTCCGATGCCTCTTCCTCGCCACCCGGAGCCACTCGCCGCCGCCAAGTAGCTCCGGCCGGCCCCAGCTCCGGCCACCACGGGCCCCTGCACCGCCGCCCCCGGCCACCGGCGACCGCGCCCTCGCCGGCCGCCATCCTCGTCCCCGCCGTGAACAGTGATCCGCCGCCGCCTCGGGTTCCGTGAAACCCTAGATCTGTTAGAGGTTGAAATTTCGTCTAAGTCCCAGATTTCTCAGATCCAAGTGCTCATGTTCGTGGCCCCGTAACTTTGCATCCGTAGCTCCGATTCATGCATATAGCATTTCAAAATGTTCATCTTAGAGAGTACATCATTTCATTCCATTGCATCATTTTCATTGAGCTCATCTTGATGCCCGAAATGCTGTTAGAAGAGGGCTACTTGAGATATTTGTCAGATCTGCTACTCCATTTAGGTTTTTGACATTTTTGCCATGATTAATGTGTGCATGATATGCCCTGATGCTCTACATGTATTTTGTTAAGGGTTTTGTCATCTTTCCAGAGGTGCAACCCATGTATTTTTGTGATGTGTGTGGTGACTTGTGCAAGCTTGCAAAGTGGTGCACTTGCTAATTCTGTTTTCAGGGACTTAGCATTTTCACTAAGTCCTGGAGCTGTTTATCTCATGATGCTATATATTCATATTGTTTCCTAGTGATCCGTGCCTCTTTTGAGGATGATCAGTAAGGATGTTTTGTTAATCTTATAGTGCTCTATCCATCCATGTCTTTGTTTGCAATTATGGAGCACCCTAGCTTGAGTCAATCGAGCTCTACTTTTGCTACTTTGTGAATCTGGGCAGATTGTCAACTTGTTTGCAATTTTGCCGATGATGTTGTAGTTGATCCGTGCATGCTATGCTATTGTTCTTGCCATGTCTAGCTTGCATTTTGTGCCTTCTTGATGGGTGTATGCTTGTATTGCCATGACTTGCACCGTAGTGAGTGCATCGAGGTCGTAAACATGCCTACTTGAGTTATATTTTAGCATGTGTCAGTTTTTCACTTAGTCTGAAACTGATTATGTCTTTACTATGTTCACATGCTTGCAATTGTATTTTCTGATCCCTTTTGGCTCAAGGTCACTAAGGGACTTTTGTTAAGCTCTTTGAGTAGCTCCATGCCATGCTTTACTTTGCCTTGTTCAGGTCCTGTAGCACATAGTTTTGTTGCTCCGAAGAGTGCCACCTGATCTGAAATTCCAGACAAGTGTTAATTTCACTAAGTCTGAAATCTGTTTGTCATATGCATTTTTGCCATGCTTGTTTGAACCTGTTAATGGATGAATTGGCCGTAGCTCAGTGCTAGACTTTTGTTAAGCATCTTGTGTGCATCCCTGCCATGTATTTTGTTGTCATGTTTGGGTGCTTTAGCATGTTCATCTCATTGCATTTAGATGGCTACTTGCTGTAAATCGCAGACCGGTGTCATTTTTGAATCGCTTGCCATTTTCAAACCGTAACTCCGATCCCGGCGTTCTTTATATCGTTTTCAAGCGATTTCATCTCATCTTTCTAGTGGCACCCTTGGATTTCCAAGTAGAGGCCAGATTCATGCATTTCCTATCAAATCTTGCATTATGCATCCCGCATCGCATCCCGCATAGCATATCATCTTTGCATTGTGTTGTTTGAGTTTTGCACGTGGTTGATTGTGCCCTTGTTGCTTGTTTGTCTTGTTTGGGTAGAGCCGGGAGACGAGTTCGCTAATGAGGAGCCCGTTGAGTTTGCTTTCGAGGATCCAGTCAACTCTGAAAACTGTGCAGGCAAGATGATCATACCCTCGAAATCACTACTATCTTTGCTATGCTAGTTTGCTCGCTCTTTTGCTATGCCATTGCTATGATGCCTACCACTTGTTTTCAAGCCTCCCATATTGCCATGTCAAACCTCTAACCCACCTTGTCCTAGCAAACCGTTGATTGGCTATGTTACCGCTTTGCTCAGCCCCTCTTATAGCGTTGCTAGTTGCAGGTGAAGATTGGAAGGCCGTTCCTTGTCAGAACATTTATTTACTTGTTGGGATATCATTATATTTCCATGTTATCTTAATGCATCTATATACTTGGTAAAGGGTGGAAGGCTCGGCCTCTTGCCTAGTGTTTTGTTCCACTCTTGCCGCCCTAGTTTCCGTCATATCGGTGTTATGTTCCCGGATTTTTGCGTTCCTTACGCGGTTGGGTTATAATGGGAACCCCTTGATAGTTCGCCTTGATTAAAGCTTTTCCAGCAATGCCCAACCTTGGTTTTACCATTTGCCACCTAGCATTTTCTTTCCCTTGGGTTCTGCAGACTCAAGGGTCATCATTATTTTAAACCCCCCGGGCCAGTGCTCCTCTGAGTGTTGGTCCACCTGTCAGCTGCCGGTGGCCACCAGGGGCAACTCTGGGCTGGCCTACCCGTACCTAAGACAATCTGAGTGTGCCCTGAGAAAGAGATATGTGCAGCTCCTATCGGGATTTGTCGGCACATTCGGGCGGTGTTGCTGGTCTTGTGTTAACCTGTCGAAATGTCTTGAGTAACCGAGATACCGAGTCTGATCGGAACGTCTTGGGAGGAGGTCTATTCCTTCGTTGACCGTGAGAGCTTGTCATGGGATAAGTTGGGACTCCCCTGCAGGGATTGAACTTTCGAAAACCGTGCCCGCGGTTATGGGCAGATGGGATTTTGTTAATGTCCGGTTGTAGATAACTTGAACCTTAACTTAATTAAAATGAATCAACCGAGTGTGTTACCGTGATGGCCTCTTCTCGGCGGAGTCCGGGAAGTGGACACGGTGTTGGAGTAATGTTTGCGCAGGTTGTTCTCTAGTTTCTTGCTCGCGCTTTGCCTCCTCTTCTCGCTCTCTCTTGCGTATAAGCTAGCCACCATACTTACTAGTCGCTTGCTGCCGCTTCACTCATATTTTACCTTGCCTTACCTATAAGCTTAAATAGTCTTGATCGCGAGGGTGCGAGATTGCTGAGTCCCTGTGGCTCACAGATTACTATTACACCAGATGAAGGGCCTGATGTTTCCGCTCCAGGAGACGCGTTTGAGCTCAAGTGGGAGTTCGACGAAGACTCTCAACGTTACTATGTTTCCTTTCCCGATGATCAGTAGTGGTGCCTAGTTGGGGGTGAACGGGACCGTTGTCGCATGTTGGGTTCTCTTTTATTTTGGCGCCGTAGTCGGGCCATGAGTGTTTGGATGATGTAATGTTATTTATGTACTTGATTGACGTGGCGAGTGTAAGCCAACTATTGTTATCTCCCCTTTATTATTCATATTACATGGGATGTTGTGAAGATTGCCTAACTTGCGACATATGCCTTCAATGCGATTATGCCTCTAAGTCGTGCCTCGACACGTGGGAGATATAGTCGCATCGAGGGTGTTACAAGGGGCAGAGTGAAAGAAAAGTGGATTAGAAGGGGGTTGAGTGGGTCGGTGTCGGAGTCCTACATGACGATGATTTGGACTTCCATAAAGCTCCCCTCATCTAGTTTGCTTCTGATTTGCATAAAAATGGACAGCCGAACACGTCGACATATTGATGAGTGATGTGGCTTGAACTACGTGGTATTTCCCCAAAGAGGAAGGGATGATGCAGCACAACTACGGTAGGTATTTCCCTCAGTGATGAGACCAAGGATATCGAACTAGTAGGAGAACCACGCAACACCACGTAAACAACTCCTGCACACAAAGAACAAATACTTGCAACCCGACGTAAGAGAGGGGTTGTCAATCCCTCACGGGTAGAAAGATAGGTAAAATTGTAGTTGATTGGATAAATAGATCTCGCGGGAACGCGAGATAAAATAAATAAATAAAAATTACAGCAAGGTAAATATAATGAAGAGACCCGGGGGCCATAGATTTCACTCGTGGCTTCTCTCGAGAAAAATAGCATACGGTGGGTAAAAAAATTACTGTTGGGCAATTGATAGAACTTCAAATAATCATGACGATATCCAGACAATGATCATTATATAAGCATCACGTCCAAGATTAGTAGACCGACTCCTGCCTGCATCTACTACTATTACTTCACACATCGACCGCTATCCAGCATGCATCTAGTGTATTAAGTTCATGCAAAAACGGAGTAATGCAATAAGAACGATGACATGATGTAGACAAGGTCTATTTATGTAGAAATAGACCCCATCTTGTTATCCTTAATAGCAACGATACATACGTGTCGGTTCTGTTGGGGAATGTAGTATTTAATTTTTTTCCTACGATCACGCAAGATCTATCTAGGAGAAGCATAGCAACAAGCGGGGAGAGTGTGTACACGTACCCTCGTAGACCGAAAGCGGAAGCGTTTAGTAACGCGGTTGATGTAGTTGAACGTCTTTACGATCCAACCGATCAAGTACCGAACGCACGGCACCTTCGTGATCTGCACACGTTCAACTCGGTGACGTCCCTCGAACTCTAGATCCAGCTGAGGCCGAGGGAGAGTTTCGTCAGCACGACAGCGTGGTGACAGTGATGATGAAGTTACCGACGCAGGGGTTCGCCTAAGCACTATGACAATATGACCGAGGTGGAAAACTGTGGAGGGGGCACCGCACATGTCTAAGAAATCAACTTGTGTGTCTATGGGTGCCCCCTTGCCCACGTATATAAAGGAGGGAGGAAGAGGAGGCCGGCCTAGGAGGGACGCGCCTATAGGGGAGCCAACTAGGATTCCCCTTCCTTTTCCAAGAGAGGAGAGAGGGAAGGAGTAGGAGAGGAAGAAGGAAAAGAGGGGGGCGCTGCCCCCTCCCTAGTCCAATTCAGACTTGCCATGGGGGGGCGCGCGGGCCACCCCTTGAGGCCCTTCTCTCCTTTCCATATGGCCCATTAAGGCCCACTACTTCCCCCGACGAATTCCCGTAACTCTCTGGTACTCCGAAAAATACCCGAATCACTCGGAAGCTTTCCGATGTCCGAATATAGCCTTCCAATATATCGATCTTTACGTCTCAACCATTTCGAGACTCCTCGTCATGTCCATGATCTCATCCGGGACTCCGAACAATCTTCAGTACATCAAATCACATAACTCATAATACAAATTGTCATCGAACGTTAAGCATGCGGACCCTACAGGTTCGAGAACCATGTAGACATGACCGAGACACATCTCCGGTCAATAACCAATAGCAGAACCTGGATGCTCATATTGGCTCCTACATATTCTACGAAGATCTTTATCAGTCAAACCGCATAACAATATACGTTGTTCCCTTTGTCATCGGTATGTTACTTGCCCGAGATTCGATCGTCGGTATCATCATACCTAGTTCAATCTCGTTACCGGCAAGTCTCTTTACTCGTTCCGTAATGCATCATCCCGCAACTAACTCATTAGTCACATTACTTGCAAGGCTTATAGTGATGTGCATTACCAAGAGGGCCTAGAGATACCTCTCCGACAACCGCAGGATCATGGTGATGCATAGCAACGAGAGGGGAGAGTGTCGTCCACGTACCCTCGTAGACCATCAAGCGGAAGCGTTATGACAACACGGTTGATGTAGTCGTACGTCTTCACGATCGACCGATCCTTAGTACCGAACGTACGACACCTCCATGTTTAGCACACGTTCAGCTCAGTGACGTCCCGCGAACTCACGATCCAGTAGAGCTCGAGGAAGAGTTTCGCCAGCACGACGGCGTGGTGACGATGTTGATGAAGCTACCACAGCAAGGCTTCGCCTAAACACCACTACAGTATGACCGAGGTGGATTATGGTCGAGGGGGGCACCGCACAAGGCTGGGAGAGATCTTTGTGATCAACTTGTGTCTCTAGAGGTGCCCCCTGCCCCTGTATATAAAGGAGCAAGGGGGAGGCCGGCCGACCCTTGTTGGCGCGCCTAGGAGGAGGAATCCTCCTCCTAGTAGGAGTAGGATTCCTCCCTTTTCTACTCCTATTAGGATGGGGAAAGGCAGTGAGAGAAAGAGAAGGAAAGGGGGGCGCTGCCCCCCTTCTCCTAGTCCAATTCGGACAGGGAGAAGGGGGCGCGCTGCCTGCCCTAGGCCGGCCCCTCTCTCTTTCCCTTATGGCCCAACAAGGCTCATTAGCCCCCGGGAGGTTACGGTAACCCCTCCGGTACTCCGGTAAAATCCCGATTTCACCCGGAACTATTCCGATGTCCAAATGTAGGCTTCCAATATATCAATCTTTATGTCTCGACCATTTCGAGACTCCTCGTCATGTCCATGATCACATCCAGGACTCTGAACTACCTTCGGTACAGCGAAACATATAAACTCATAAAACTGATCGTCACAGAACTTTAAGCGTGCGGACCCTACGGGTTCGAGAACTATGTAGACATGACCGAGACACGTCTCCGGTCAATAACCAATAGCGGAACCTGGATGCTCATATTGGTTCCTACATGTTCTACGAAGATCTTTATCGGTCAAACCGCACAACACTATACGTTGTTCTCTTTGTCATTGGTATGTTACTTGTCCGAGATTCGATCGTCGGTGTCTCAATACCTAGTTCAATCTCATTACCGGCAAGTCTCTTTACTCATTCCGTAATACATCATCTCGTAACTAACTCATTAGTTATCATGCTTGCAAGGCTTATAGTGATGTGTATTACCGAGAGGGCCCAGAGATACCTCTCCGACAATCGGAGTGACAAATCCTAATCTTGATCTATGCCAACTCAACAAGTACCATTGGAGACACCTGTAGAGCATCTTTATAATCACCCAGTTACGTTGTGACGTTTGGTAGCACACAATGTGTTCCTCCGGTATTCGGGAGTTGCATAATCTCATAGTCATAAGAACATGTATAAGTCATGAAGAAAGCAATAGCAGTAAACAAACGATCAAGTGCTAAGCTAACAGAATGGGTCAAGTCAGTCACATCATTCTCCTAATGATGTGATCCCATTGATCAAATAACAACTCATGTCTATGGTTAGGAAACTTAACCATCTTTGATCAATGAGCTAGTCAAGTAGAGGCATACTAGTGACACTATGTTTGTCTATGTATTCACACATGTATTATGTTTCCTGTTAATACAATTCTAGCATGAATAATAAACATTTAGCATGATACAAGGAAATATAAATAACAACTTTATTATTGCCTCTAGGGCATATTTCCTTCATAAACAGCATAACATACTTTATGGAACCTATGACTGAGGCATAGGGAATGACTTCATTCTCTTTCTATTTTCTGCAGTGGTCGGGTTTTGAGTCTTACTCAACTTCACACCTTCCAACACAGGCAAGAACTCCTTCTTTGACTATTCCATTTTGATCTTACTTCAAAATCTTGTCAAGGTATGTATTCATTGAAAAAATCTTATCAAGCGTCTTGATCTATCTCTATAGATCTTGATGCTCAATATGTAAGCTGCTTACCGAGGTCTTTCTTTGAAAAAATCCTTCCAAACACTCCTTTATGCTTTCTAGGAAGAAAATCTACATTATTTCTGATCAACAATATGTCATTCACATATACTTATCAGAAAGGCTGTAGTGCTCCCACTCACTTTCTTGTAAATACAGGCTTCACCGCAAGTCTGTATAAAACTATATGCTTTGATCAACTCATCAAAGCATATATTCGAACTAACATGATTCGGACAGACTTTTAAGCATAGATACGAGTGAGAAAATCTCATCATAGTCAACACCTTGAACTTGTCGAAAACCTTTTGCGACAATTCGAGCTTTGTAGATAGTAACACTACTACCAGCGTCCGTCTTCCTCTTGAAGATCCATTTATTTCCAATGGCTTGCCGATCATCGGGCAAGTCAATCAAAATGCATACTTTGTTCTTTATACATGGATCCCAAATCAGATTTCATGGCCTCAAGCCATTTTGCAGAATCTGGGCTCATCATCGCTTCCTCATAGTTCGTAGATTCATCATGGTCAAGTAACATGACCTCCAGAACATGATTACCGTACCACTCTGGTGCGGAATGTACCCTGGTTGACCTACGAGGTTCGGTAGTAACTTGATCCGAAGTTTCATGATCATCATCATTAACTTCCTCACTAATTGGTGTAGGCATCACTAAAACTAATTTCTGTGATGAACTACTTTCCAATTCGGGAGAAGGTACAATTACCTCATCAAGTTCTACTTTCCTCCCACTCATTTCTTTCGAGAGAAACTCCTTCTCTAGAAAGGATCCATTTTTAGCAACAAAGATCTTGCCTTCGGATCTGTGATAGAAGGTGTACCCAATAGTTTCTTTTGGGTATCCTATGAAGACGCACTTCTCTGATTTGGGTTTGAGCTGATCAGGCTGAAACTTTTTCACATAAGCATCGCAACCCCAAACTTTAAAAAATGACAACTTAGGTTTCTTGCTAAACCACACTTCATACGGTGTCATCTCAATGATTTTTAGATGGTGCCCTATTTAACGTGAATGCAGATGTCTCTAATGCATAACGCCAAAACGATAGTGGTAAATCGGCAAGAGACATCATAGATCGCACCATATCTAATAAAGTATGATTACGACGTTCGGACACACCATTACGATGTGGTGTTCCAGGTGGCGTGAGTTGCGAAACTATTCCACATTGTTTCAAATGAAGACCAAACTTATAACTCAAATATTCATCTCCATGATCAGATCGTAGAAACTTTATTTTCTTGTTATGATGATTTTCCACTTCACTCTGAAATTCTTTGAACTTTTCAAATTTTTCAGACTTATGTTTCATTAAGTAGATATACTCAAATCTGCTCAAATCATCTGTGAAGGTCAGAAAATAACGATACCCGCCGCGAGCCTCAACACTCATTGGATCGCATACATCAATATGTATTATTTCCAATAAGTCAGTTGGTTGTTCCATTGTTCCGGAGAACGGAGTCTTAGTCATCTTGCCCATGAGGCATGGTTCGCAAGCATCAAATGATTCATAATCAAGTGATTCCAAAAGCCCATCAGCATGGAGTTTCTTCATGCGCTTTACACCAATATGATCTAAACGGCAGTGCCACATATAAGTTGCACTATCATTATTAACTTTGCATCTTTTGGCTTCAATATTACGAATATGTGTATCACTACGATCGAGATTCAATAAACCATTTATATTGAGTGTATGACCATAGAAGGTTTTATTCATGTAAATAGAACAACAATTATTCTTTGACTTAAATGAATAACCGTATTGCAATAAACATGATTCAATCATATTTATGCTCAACGCAAACACTAAATAACATTTATTTTAGGTTCAACACTAATCTCGAAGGTAAAGGGAGTGTGCGATGGTGATCTTATCAACCTTGGAATCACTTCCAACACACATCGTCACCTTGCCGTTAACTACTTTCTGTTCATTTTGTAACTCTGGTTTCAAGTTACTAATCATAGCAACTGAACTAGTATCATATACCCAGGGGCTATTATGAACACTAGTAAAGTACACATCAATAATCTGTATATAAAATATACCTTTGTTCACTTTGCCATCCTTCTTATCCGCCAAGTATTTGGGGTAGTTCCGCTTCCAGTGACCATTCCCTTTGCAATAGAAGCACTCAGTTTCAGGCTTAGGTCTAGCTTTGGGTTTCTTCACGGGAGTGGCACTTGCTTGCCATTCTTTGAAGTTCCCTTTCTTTTCCTTTGCCCCTTTTTTCTTGAAACTAGTGGTCTTGTTAACCATCAACAATTGATGCTCTTTCTTGAATTCTACCTTCGTCGATTTCAGCATCACGAAGAGCTTGGGAATCGTTTTTGTCATCCCTTGCATATTATAGTTCATCACGAAGTTCCTGTAACTTGGAGATAGTGACTAGAGAACTCTGTCAATCACTATCTTATCTGGAAGATTAACTCCCACTTGATTCAAGCGATTCTAGTACTCAGACATTATGAGCACATGCTCACTGGTTGAGCTATTCTCTTCCATCTTGTAGGCAAAGTACTTGTCAGAGGTCTCATACCTATCGACTCGGGCATGAGTCGAAAATACCAATTTCAGCTCTTGGAACATCTTATATGCTCCGTGGCGTTCAAAATGGTTTTTGAAGTTTCGGTTCTAAGCCGTAAAGCATGGCGCACTAAACTATCAAGTAGTCATCATACCGAGCTTGCCAAACTTTCATAACGTCGGCATCTGCTCCTACAATTGGTCTGTCACCTAGTGGTGCATCAAGGACATAATTCTTCTGTGCAGCAATGAGGATAATCCTCAGATCATGGACCCAGTCCGCATCATTGCTACTATCATCTTTCAACTTATTTTTCTCTAGGAGCATGTCAAAAAATAAAATAGGGAGCTATACGCGAGCTACTGATCTACAACATAGATATGCAAAAACTACCAGGACTAAGTTCATGATAAATTAAAGTTCAATTAATCATATTACTTAAGAACTCCCACTTACATAGACATCCCTCTAATCATCTAAGTGATCACGTGATCCATATCAACTAAACCAAGTCCGATCATCACGTGAGTGTTGGAAATATGCCCTAGAGGCAATAATAAATTAGTTATTATTATATTTCCTTGTTCATGATAACCGTTTATTATCCATGCTAGAATTGTATTGATAGGAAACTCAGATACATGTGTGGATACATAGACAACACCATGTCCCTAGTAAGACTCTAGTTGACTAGCTCGTTGATCAATAGATGGTTACGGTTTCCTGACCATGGACATTGGATGTCGTTGATAACGGGATCACATCATTAGGAGAATGATGTGATGGACAAGACCCAATCCTAAGCCTAGCACAAGATCATGTAGTTCGTATGCTAAAGCTTTTCTAATGTCAAGTATCATTTCATGAGATTGTGCAACTCCCGGATACCGTAGGAATACTTTGGGTGTGCCAAACGTCACAACGTAACTAGGTGGCTGTAAAGGTACACTATAGGTATCTCCGAAAGTGTCTGTTGGGTTGGCACGAATCGAGACTGGGATTTGTCACTCCGTGTAAATGGAGAGGTATCTCTGGGCCCACTCGGTAGGACATCATCATAATGTGCACAATGTGATCAAGGAGTTGATCACGGGATGATGTGTTACGGAACGAGTAAAGAGACTTGCCGGCAACGAGATTGAACAAGGTATCGGCATACCGACGATCGAATCTCGGGCAAGTATCGTACCAATAGACAAAGGGAATTGTATACGGGATTGATTAAGTCCTTGACATCGTGGTTCATCCGATGAGATCATCGTGGAACATGTGGGAACCAACATGGGTATCCAGATCCCGCTGTTGGTTATTGACCGGAGAGTTATCTCGGTCATGTCTGCATGGTTCCCGAACCCGTAGGGTCTACACACTTAAGGTTCGATGACGCTAGGGTTATAGGGAATAGATATACGTGGTTACCGAATGTTGTTCCGAGTCCCGGATGAAATCCCGGACGTCACGAGGAGTTCCGGAATGGTCCGGAGGTAAATATTTATATATGGGAAGTCCTGTTTTGGTCACCGGAAAAGTTTCGGGGTTTATCGGTAACGTACCGGGACCACCGGGAGGGTCCCGGGGGTCCACCAAGTGGGGCCACCAGCCCCGGAGGGCTGCATGGGCCAAGTGTGGGAGGGGACCAGCCCCAGGTGGGCTGGCGCCCCCCCACCAAGGCCCAAGGCGCAAGGAAGAGGGGAAGGGGGCAAACCCTAGGGCAGATGGGCCCTAAGGCCCACCCTAGTGCGCCTCCCCCTCTCCCCTCCCCTTGGCCGCCCCTAGATGGGATCTAGGGGGCTGCCTCCACCCCTAGGGAGGGAACCCTAGGTGGGGGCACAGCCCCTCCCCTTCCCCTATATATAGTTGAGGTTTGGGCTGCCCAATACACACGAGTTCCTCTCCTTCTTGGCGCAGCCCTACCCCTCTCCCTCTTCGTCTCTTGCGGTGCTTGGCGAAGCCCTGCTAAAGTACCACGCTCCTCCACCACCACCACACCGTTGTGCTGCTGCTGGATGGAGTCTTCCTCAACCTCTCCCTCTCTCCTTGCTGGATCAAGGCATGGGAGACATCACCGGGCTGTACGTGTGTTGAACGCGGAGGTGCCGTCTGTTCGGCACTAGGATCTCCGGTGATTTGGATCACGACGAGTACGACTCCTTCAACCCCGTTCTCTTGAACGCTTCTGCTTAGCAATCTACAAGGGTATGTAGATGCACTCTCCTTCCCCTCGTTGCTGGTCTCTCCATAGATAGATCCTGGTGACACGTAGGAAAATTTTGAATTTCTGCTACGTTCCCCTACAGTGGCATCATGAGCTAGGTCTATTGCGTAGTTACTATGCACGAGTAGAACACAAAGTTGTTGTGGGCGTTGATTTTGTTCAATATGCTTACCGTTACTAGTCCAATCTTGATTCGGCGGCATTGTGGGATGAAGCGGCCTGGACCGACCTTACACGTACTCTTACGTGAGACTGGTTCCACCGACTGACATGCACTAGTTGCATAAGGTGGCTAGCGGGTGTCTGTCTCTCCCACTTTAGTCGGATCGGATTCGATGAAAAGGGTCCTTATGAAGGGTAAATAGCAATTGGCATATCACGTTGTGGTTTTTGCGTAGGTAAGAAACATTCTTGCTAGAAACCCATAGCAGCCACGTAAAACATGCAAACAACAATTAGAGGACGTCAAACTTGTTTTTGCAGGGTATGCTATGTGATGTGATATGGCCAAGAAGAATGTGATGAATGATATGTGATGTATGAGATTGATCATGTTCTTGTAATAGGAATCACGACTTGCATGTCGATGAGTATGACAACCGGCAGGAGCCATAGGAGTTGTCTTAATTTATTTATGACCTGCGTGTCAACATAAACGTCATGTAATTACTTTACTTTATTGCTAACCGTTAGCTGTAGAAGTAGAAGTAATAGTTGGCGAGACAACTTCATGAAGACACGATGATGGAGATCATGATGATGGAGATCATGGTGTCATGCCGGTGACGATGATGATCATGGAGCCCCGAAGATGGAGATCAAAAGGAGCAATATGATATTGGCCATATCATGTCACTATTTGATTGTATGTGATGTTTATCATGTTTATACATCTTATTTGCTTAGAACGACGGTAGTAAATAAGATGATCCCTCATTAAAATTTCAAGAAAGAGTTCCCCCTAACTGTGCACCATTGTGAAAGTTTGTCGTTTCGAAGCACCACGTGATGATCGGGTGTATAGATTCTTACGTTCGAATACAACAGGTGTTGACGAGCCTAGCATGTACAGACATGGCCTCGGAACACATGCGAAACACTTAGGTTAACTTGACGAGCCTAGCATGTACAGACATGGCCTCGGAACACAAGAGACCGAAAGGTCGAGCATGAGTCGTATGGTAGATACGATCAACATGAAGATGTTCACCGATGTTGACTAGTCCGTCTCACGTGATGATCGGACACGGCCTAGTTGACTCGGATCATGTAATCACTTAGATGACTGGAGGGATGTCTATCTGAGTGGGAGTTCATAAGATGAACTTGATTATCCTGAACATAGTCAAAAGGTCTTCGCAAATTATGTCGTAGCTCGCGCTTCAGTTCTACTGTTTAGATATGTTCCTAGAGAAAAATTAGTTGAAAGTTGATAGTAGCATTTATGCAGACAATAGAAGGCTTATGTCCTTAATGCACCGCTCAGTGTGCTGAACCTCGAACATCGTCTGTGGATGTTGCGAACATCTGACATACACGTTTTGATAACTACGTGATAGTTCAGTTAAATGGTTTAGAGTTGAGGCACCGAAGACGTTTTGAAACATCGCGAAACATATGAGATGTTTTGAGGGCTGAAATTGGGATTTCAGGCTCGTGCCCACGTCAAGAGGTATAAGACCTCCGACGATTTTCTTAGCCTGCAAACTAAGGGAGAAAAGCTCAATTGTTGAGCTTGTGCTCAGATTGTCTGAGCACAACAATCATTTGAATCAAGTGGGAGTTAATCTTCCAAATGAGATAGTGATGTTTCTCCGAAGTCATTACCACTAAGCTGCTAGAGCTTCGTGATGAACTATAATATATCAGGGACATATATGATTATCCTTGAGATATTCGCGATGTTTGACACCACAAAAGTAGAAATCAAGAAGGAGCATCAATTGTTGATGGTTGGTGAAACCACTAGTTTCAAGAAGGGCAAGGGCAAGAAGGGATACTTCATGAAACAGCAAATCAGCTGCTGCTCTAGTGAAGAAACCCAAGGTTGAACCCAAACCCGAGACTAAGTGCTTCTGTAATAAGGGGAACAACCACTGGAGCAGAATTACCCTAGATACTTGGTAGATGAGAAGGCTGGCAAGGTCAATAGAAGTATATTGGATGTACATTGTGTTATGTGTACTTTACTAGTACTCCTAGTAGCACCATGGTATTAGATACCAGTTCGGTTGCTAAATGTTAGTAAACTTGAAATAAAAGGCTACGGAGTAAACGGAGACTAGCTAAAGGTGAGCTGGCAATATGTGTTGGAAGTTTTTCCAAGCTTGATGTGATCAAGCATCGCACGCTCCCTCTACCATCGAGATTGGTGTTTGCGTTGAGCATAGACATGATTGGATTATGTCTATCACAATACAGTTATTCATTTAAGGAGAATAATGGTTACTCTGTTTATTTGAATAATACCTTCAATGGTCTTGCACCTAAAATGAATGGTTTATTGAATCTCGATCGTAGTGATACACATGTTCATGCCAAAAGATATAATATAGTAATGATAGTACCACCTACTTGTGGCACTGCCATGTAAGTCATATCGGTATAAAACGCATGAAGAAGCTCCATGTTGTTGGATCTTTGGGCTCACTCGTTTTTTAAAAAGGTTTGAGACATGCGAACCATGTCTATTGGTGTATATGCATGAAGAAACTCCATGCAAATGGACCGTCTGGACTCACTTGATTTTGAATCACTTGAGACATGCAAATCATACCACATGGGCAAGATGACTGAAAGCCTCGTTTTCAGTAAAATGGAACTAGAAAGCAACTTGTTGGAAGTAATACATTTTGATGTGTGCAGTCCAATGAGTGCTGAGGCGTGTAGTGGATATCGTTATGTTCTTACTTCACAGATGATTTGAGTAGATGTTGAGTACATTTACTTGATGAATCACGAGTCTGAATTATTGAAAGGTTCAAGTAATTTCAGGGTGAAGTTGAAAGATCGTCGTGACAAGAGGATAAAATATCTATGATATGATCATAGAGATGAATATTTGAATTACGAGTTTGGCACAGAATTAAGACATTGTGGAAATTGTTTCACAACCAATACAGCCTGGAACACCATAGTGTGATGGTGTGTCCGAACATCATAACTGCACCCTATTGGATATGATGCATACCATGATGTCTCTTATCGAATTACCACGATAGTTTATGGGTTAGGCATTAGAGACAACCACATTCACTTTAAATAGGGCACCACGTAATTCCGATGAGATGACACCGTATGAACTATGGTTTAGAGAAACCTAAGCTGTCATTTCTTAAAAGTTTGGGGCTGCGACGCTTATGTGAAAAAGTTTCAGGCTGATAAGCTCGAACCCAAAGCGGATAAATGCATCTTCATAGGACACCCAAAACAGTTGGGTATACCTCCTGTCTCAGATTGGAAAGCAATAAGGGATTGTTTCTAGAATCGGGTCCTTTCTCGAGGAAAAGTTTCTCTCGAAAGAATTGAGTGGGAGGATGGTGGAGACTTGATGAGGTTATTGAACCGTCTCTTCAACTAGTGTGTGGCAGGGCACAGGAAGTTGTTCCTGTGGCACCTACACCAATTGAAGTGGAAGCTTATGATAGTGATCATGAAACTTCAGATCAAGTGACTACCAAACCTCGTAGGATGACAAGGATGCGTGCTACTTCAGAGTGGTACGTAATCCTGTCTTGGAAGTCATGTTGCTAGACAACAATGAACCTACGAGCTATGGAGGAGCGATGGTGGGCCTGGATTCCAAAATGGCTCGAGGCCATATAATCCGAGAGAGGATCCATATATGAAAAACAAAGTGTAGACTTTGGAAGAACTACTTGATGGTCGTAAGGCTGTTAGGTACATATGGATTTTAAAAGGAAGACGGACAATGATGGTAAATGTCACCATTAAGAAAGCTCGACTTGTCATTAAGATGTTTCCCGACAAGTTCAAGGAGTTGACTACGATGAGACTTTCTCACTCGTAGCGATGCTAAGAGTCTGTTGGAATTATATTAGCGATTACTGCATTATTTATGAAATCTTGCAGATAGGATGTCAAAAACCATTGTTTCCTCGACGATTTTCTTGAGGAAAGGTTTTATGTGATACAACCGGAAGGTTTTGTCAATCCTGAAAGATGCTAATAAGTATGCAAAGCTCCAGCAATCCTTCTAAGGACTGGAGTAAGCATCTCGGAGTTGGAATGTATGCTATGATGAGATGATCAAAGATTTTGGGTGTATACAAAGTTTATGAGAAACTTGTATTTCCAAAGAAGTGAGTGGGAGCACTATAGAATTTCTGATGAGTATATGTTGTTAACATATTGTTGATCGGAAATGACGTAGAATTTCTGGAAAGCATATAGGGTTATTTGGAAAGTGTTTTCCAATGGAAAGCCTAGATTAAGCCACTTGAACATTGAGCATCAAGATCTATAAGGATAGATCAAAACGCTTAATGGTACTTTCAAATGAGCACATACCTTGACATGATCTTGAAGGTGTTCAAGATGGATCAGTCAAAGAAGGAGTTCTTGCCTGAGTTGTAAGGTATGAAGTTAAGACTTAAAGCTCGACCACGGCAGAATAGAGAGAAAGGACGAAGGTCGTCCCCTATGCTTAAGACGTAGGCTCTACAGTATGCTATGCTATGTACCGCACTTGAAGTGTGCCTTGCCATGAGTCAGTCAAGGGGTACAAGAGTGATCCAAGAATGGATCACAGGACAGTGGTCAAAGTTATCCTTAGTAACTAGTGGACTAAGGAATTTTCTCGATTATGGAGGTGATAAAAGAGTTCGTCGTAAAGGGTTACGCCGATGCAAACTTTGACATTAATCCAGATTATTCTGAGTAGTAAACTGGATTCGTATAGTAGAACAGTTATTTGGAATAGCTCCAAATAGAACATGGTAGCTGCATCTAGGAGATGACATAGAGATTTGTAAAGCACACACGGATCTGAAAGGTTCAGACCCGTTGACTATAACCTCTCCCTCACAAGCATAACATGATCAAACCCAGAACTCTTTGGGTGTTAGTCACATGGGGATGTGACCTTGAGTGTTAATCACATATCGATGTGAACTGGATTATTGACTCTAGTGCAAGTGGGAGACTGTTGGAAATATGCCCTAGAGGCAATAATAAATTAGTTATTATTATATTTCCTTGTTCATGATAATCGTTTATTATCCATGCTAGAATTGTATTGATAGGAAACTTAGATACATGTGTGGATACATAGACAACACCATGTCCCTAGTAAGCCTCTAGTTGACTAGCTCGTTGATCAATAGATGGTTACGGTTTCCTAACCATGGACATTGGATGTCGTTGATAACGGGATCACATCATTAGGAGAATGATGTGATGGACAAAACCCAATCCTAAGCCTAGCACAAGATCATGTAGTTCGTATGCTAAAGCTTTTCTAATGTCAAGTATCATTTCCTTAGACCATGAGATTGTGCAACTCCCGGATACCGTAGGAATACTTTGGGTGTGCCAAACGTCACAACGTAACTGGTGGCTGTAAAGGTACACTACAGGTATCTCCGAAAGTGTCTGTTGGGTTGGCATGAATCGAGACTGGGATTTGTCACTCCGTGTAAATGGAGAGGTATCTCTGGGCCCACTCGGCAGGACATCATCATAATGTGCACAATGTGATCAAGGAGTTGATCACAGGATGATGTGTTACGGAACGAGTAAAGAGACTTGCCGGTAACGATATTGAACAAGGTATCGGGATACCGACGATCGAATCTCGGGCAAGTATCGTACCAATAGACAAAGGGAATTGTATACGGGATTGATTAAGTCCTTGACATCGTGGTTCATCCGATGAGATCATCATGGAACATGTGGGAACCAACATGGGTATCCAGATCCCGCTGTTGGTTATTGACCGGAGAGTTATCTCGGTCATGTCTGCATGGTTCCCGAACCCGTAGGGTCTACACACTTAAGGTTCGATGACGCTAGGGTTATAGGGAATAGATATACGTGGTTACCGAATGTTGTTCGGAGTCCCGGATGAGATCCCAGACGTCACGAGGAGTTCCGGAATGGTCCGGAGGTAAAGATTTATATATGGGAAGTCCTGTTTTGGTCACCTTAAAAGTTTCGGGGTTTATCGGTAACGTACCGGGACCACCGGGAGGGTCCCGGGGGTCCACCAAGTGGGGCCACCAGCCCCGGAGGGATGCATGGGACAAGTGTGGGAGGGGACCAGCCCCAGGTGGGCTGGTGCGCCCCCCTACCAAGGCCCAAGGTGCAAGGAAGAGGGGAAGGGGGCAAACCCTAGGGCAGATGGGCCCTAAGGCCCACCCAGGTGCGCCTCCCCCTCTCCCCTCCCCTTGGCCGCCCCTAGATGGGATCTAGGGGGCTGCCGCCACCCCTAGGGAGGGAACCCTAGGTGGGGGCGCAGCCCCTCCCCTTCCCCTATATATAGTTGAGGTTTGGGCTGCCCAATACACACGAGTTGCTCTCCTTCTTGGCGCAACCCTACCCCTCTCCCTCTTCGTCTCTTGCGGTGCTTGGCGAAGCCCTGCTGAAGTACCACGCTCCTCCACCACCACCACGCGGTTGTGCTGCTGCTGGATGGAGTCTTCCTCAACCTCTCCCTCTCTCCTTGCTGGATCAAGGCATGGGAGACGTCACCGGGCTGTATGTGTGTTGAACGCGGAGGTGCCGTCTGTTCGGCACTAGGATCTCCGGTGATTTGGATCACGACGAGTACGACTCCTTCAACCCCGTTCTCTTGAATGCTTCCGCTTAGCGATCTACAAGGGTATGTAGATGCACTCTCCTTCCCCTTGTTGCTGGTCTCTCCATAGATAGATCCTGGTGACACGTAGGAAAATTTTGAATTTCTGCTACGTTCCCCTACAGTGAGATGGAGTTGTTTTCAATGGTGAACATCACTATGTTGATCATATCTACTATATGATTCACGCTTGACCTTTCGGTCTCATCGTTCCGAGGCCATATCTGCATAGTTTAACCCGAGTATTCTGCATGGGCAAAACTGGCTTGCACCCGTTGTATGTGAACGTAGAGCTTATCACACCCGATCATCACGTGGTGTCTCAGCACGAAGAACTGTCGCAACGGTGCATACTCAGGGAGAACACTTATACCTTGAAATTTTAGTAAGGGATCATCTCATAATGCTACCGTCGTACTAAGAAAAATAAGATGCATAAAATATAAACATCATATGCAATCAAAATATGTGACATGATATTGCTATTATCATCTTGTACCTTTGATCTCCATCTCCAAAGTACTGTCATGATCTCCATCGTCATCAGCATGACACCATGATCTCCATCATCTTGATCTTTATCAATGTGTCGTCACATGGTCATCTCGCCAACTATAGTTTTTGCAACCATTGCTATCGCATAGCGATAAAGTAAAGCAATTATATGGCGCTTGCATATTATGCAATAAAGAGACAACCATAAGGATCCTGCCAGTTGCCGATAACTTTAACAAAACATGATCATCTCATACAACAATTTATATCTCATCACGTCTTGACCATATCACATCACAAGATGCTCTGCAAAAACAAGTTAGATGTCCTCTACTTTGTTGTTGCAAGTTTTACGTGGCTGCTACGGGCTTCTAGCAAGAACCGTTCTTACTTACGCATCAAAACCACAACGTAGTATAGTGATTGCTTTTTGATCTTCAGAAAGAACCCTGTTCATTGAAACCGATTCAACTAAACTTGGAGAAACATGCACCCACTAGCCACCTGTGTGCGAAGCACGTCGGTAGAACCAGTCTCACGTAAGCATATGCGTAATGTCGGTCTGAGCCACTACATCCAACAATACAGCCGAATTAAGAATCAACTAGTGACGGTAAGCACTATGTATATACCCACGCCCACAACTCCTTTGTGTTCTACTTGTGCATATAATATCTACGCATAGGCGTGGCTCTGATACCACTGCTGGGGAACATAGTATTTCAAAAAATTTCCTACGATCACACAAGATCTATCTAGGAGAAGCATAGCAACGAGCGGTGAGAGTGTGTCCATGTACACTCGTAGACCGAAAGCGGAAGCGTTTAGTAACGCGGTTGATGTAGTCGAACGTCTTCGCGATCCAACCGATAAAGTACCAAACGCACGACACCTCCGCGATCTGCACATGTTCAGCTCGGTGACGTCCCTCGAACTCTAGATCCAACCGAGGCCGAGGGAGAGTTTCGTCAGCACGATGGCGTGGTGACAGTGATGATGAAGTTACCGACGCAGGGCTTCGCCTAAGCACCACGACAATATGACCGAGGTGGAAAACTATGGAGGGGGGCACCACACACGGCTAAGAAATCAACTTGTGTGTCTATGGGTGCCGCCCTGCCCACGTATATAAAGAAGGGAGGAAGAGGAGGCCGGCCTAGGAGGGGCGCGCCTATAGGGGAGTCCAACTAGGATTCCCAATCCTAGTTGGATCCCCCTTCCTTTTCCAAGAGAGGAGAGAGGGAAGGAGTAGGAGAGGAAGAAGGAAAGAGAGGGGGCGCCGCCCGTCCCTAGTCTAATTCGGACTTGCCATGGGGGGGACCCCTTGAGGCCCTTCTCTCCTTTCCCTATGGCCCATTAAGGCCCACTACTTCCCCCCGCGTATTCCCGTAACTCTCCGATACTCCAAAAAATACCCGAATCACTTGGAACCTTTCCGATGTCCGCATATAGCCTTCCAATATATCGATCTTTACGTCTCGACATTTTGGAGACTCCTCGTCATGTTCGTGATCTCATCCGGGACTCCGAAGAATCTTCAGTACATCAAATCACATAACTCATAATACAAATCGTCATCGAACATTAAGCATGCGGACCCTACAGGTTCGAGAACCATGTAGACATGACCGAGACACATCTGCGGTCAATAACCAATAGCAGAACCTGGATGATCATATTGGCTCCTACATATTCTACGAAGATCTTTATCGGTCAAACCGCATAACAATATACGTTGTTCCCTTTGTCATTGGTATGTTACTTGCCCGAGATTTGATCGTCGGTATCATCATACCTAGTTCAATCTCGTTACCGGCAAGTCTCTTTACTCGTTCCGTAATGCATCATCCCACAACTAACTCATTAATCACATTACTTGCAAGGCTTATAGTGATGTGCATTACCGAGAGGGCCCAGAGATACCTCTCCGACAACCGGAGTGACAAATCCTAATCTCGATCTATGCCAACTCAACAAACACCGTCGGAGACACCTGTAGAGCATCTTTATAATCACCCAGTTACGTTGTGACGTTTGATAGCAGACAAGGTGTTCCTCCGGTATTCGGGAGTTGCATAATCTCATAGTCAGAGGAACATGTATAAGTCATGAAGAAAGCAGTAGCAATAAAACTGAACGATCATTATGCTAAGCTAATGGATGGGTATTGTCCATCACATCATTCTCTAATGATGTGATCCTGTTCATCAAATGACAACACATGTTCATGGCTAGGAAACTTAACCATATTTGACTAACGAGCTAGTCAAGTAGAGGCATACTAGGGACACTCTGTTTGTCTATGTATTCACACATGTACTAAGTTTCTAGTTAATACAATTCTAGCATGAATAATAAACATTTATCATGATATAAGGAAATATAAATAACAACTTTATTATTGCCTCTAGGGCATATTTCCTTCAGTCTCCCACTTGCACTAGAGTTAATAATCTAGTTCACATCGTCATGTGATTTCACACCAATAGTTCACATATTTATGTGATTAGTTCACATCTCCATGTGACTAATACCCAAAGGGTTTACTAGAGTCAATAATCTAGTTCACATCGTTATGTGATTAACACCCAAAGAGTGATCTTGTTTTGCTTGTGAGAGAAGCTTAGTCAACGGGTCTACCATGTTCAAAGCCGTATGTATTTTGCAAACTTTCTATGTCTACAATGCTCTGCATGGAGCTACTCTAGAAAATCGCTCCCACTTTCAATATGTATCTAGATTGAGACTTAGAGCCCTCCAGATTGGTGCCAAAGCTTGCATCAACGTAACTCTTTACAACGAACTATTTGTCACCTCCATAACCGAGAAATATTTCCTCATTCAACTAAGGATAATTTTGACCGCTGTCTAGTGATCCACTCCTGGATCACTATTGTACCCTCTTACCAAACTAATGGTGAGGTACACAATAGGTCTGGTACACAGCATAACATACTTTATAGAACCTATGACTGAGGCATAGGGAATGACTTTCATTCTCTTTCTATTTTCTGCCGTGGTCGGGTTTTGAGTCTTACTGAACTTCACACCTTCCAACACAGGCAAGAACTCCTTCTTTGACTGTTCCATTTTGAACTTACTTCAGAATCTTGTCAAGGTATGTATTCATTGAAAAAATCTTATCAAGCATCTTGATCTATCTCTATAGATCTTGATGCTCAATATGTAAGCAGATTTACCGAGGTCTTTCTTTGAAAAATTCTTTCAAACACTCCTTTATGCTTTCCAGAAAAAAATTCTACATTATTTATGATCAACAATATGTCATTCACATATACTTATCAGAAAGGCTGTAGTGCTCCCACTCACTTTCTTGTAAATACAGGCTTCACTGCAAGTCTATATAAAACTATATGGTTTGATCAACTCATCAAAACGTATGTTCCAACTACGAGATGCTTGCACCAGTCCATAGATGGATCACTGGAGCTTGCACACTTTGTTAGCACCTTTAGGATTGACAAAACCTTCTGGTTGCATCATATACAACTCTTTTTTAATAAATCCATTAAGGAATGTAGTTTTGATATCCATTTGCCAGATTTCATAAACTGCGGCAACTCCTAACATGATTCGGATAGACTTTTAAGCATCGATACGAGTGAGAAAATCTCATCATAGTCAACACCTTGAACTTGTCGAAAACCTTTTGCGACAATTCGAGCTTTGTAGATAGTAACACTACTATCAGCGTCCGTCTTCCTCTTGAAGATCCATTTATTTCCAATGGCTTGCCGATCATCGGGCAAGTCAATCAAAGTCCATACTTTGTTCTTTATACATGGATCCCAAATCAGATTTCATGGCCTCAAGCCATTTTGCGGAATCTGGGCTCATCACCGCTTCCTCATAGTTCGTAGATTCATCATGGTCAAGTAACATGACCTCCAGAACAGGATTACCGTACCACTCTGGTGCGGAACATACTCTGGTTGACCTACGAGGTTCGGTAGTAACTTGATCCGAAGTTTCATGATCATCATCATTAACTTCCTCACTAATTGGTGTAGGCATCACTGAAACTGATTTCTGTGATGAACTACTTTCCAATTCGGGAGAAGGTACAATTACCTCATCAAATTCTACTTTCCTCCCACTCACTTCTTTCGAGAGAAACTCCTTCTCTAGAAAGGATCCATTTTTAGCAACACAGATTTTGCCTTCGGATCTGTGATAGAAGGTGTACCCAATAGTTTCTTTTGGGTATCCTATGAAGACACACTTTTCTCCAATTTGGGTTTGAGCTTATAAGGCTGAAACTTTTTCACATAAGCATCGCAACCCCAAACTTTAAGAAATGACAGCTTAGGTTTCTTGCTAAACCACACTTCATATGGTGTCATCTCAACGAATTTTTAGACGGTGCCCTATTTACGTGAATGCAACTGTCTCTAATGCATAACCCCAAAACGATAGTGGTAAATCGGTAAGAGACATCATAGATCACATATCTAATAAAGTACGGTTATGACATCCGGACACACAATTACGCTGTGGTGTTCCAGGTGACGTGAGTTGCGAAACTATTCCACATTGTTTCAAATGAAGACCAAACTCATAACTCAAATATTCATCTCCATGATCCGATCGTAGAAACTTTATTTTCTTGTTATGATGATTTTCCACTTCACTATGAAATTCTTTGAACTTTTCAAATGTTTCAGACTTATGTTTGATTAAGTAGATATACTCATATCTGCTCAAATCATCTGTTATGGTGAGAAAATAACGATACCCGCCTTGAGCCTCAACACTCATCGTATCGCATACATCAGTATGTATTATTTCCAATAAGTCAATTACTTGTTCCATTATTCCGGAGAACGGAGTCTTAGTCATCTTGTGTAACACCCAAGATGTGGCTACATCGCCCACGTGTCGAGGCACGACTTAGAGGCATAACCGCATGGTGGTTTAGTCACAAGTGGGGTAATCTTCACACAATCCCATGTACTGAATAAGAAAGGGATAAAGAGTTGGCTTACAATCGCCACTTCACACGAATAACAAGTTAAACATACATCATCCAGAGTACAATCAAGGTCCGACTACGGAACCAAAATAAAAGAAAGACAACCCCAAATGCTAGATCCCCGATCGTCCCAACTGGGCTCCACTACTGATCATCCGAAAAAGACACATAAGACGACCAAGATCTTCATCGAGCTCCCACTTGAGCTCGGTAGCATCACATGCACTAGTATCATCGACACCTGCAACTGTTTGGAAGTATCCGTGAGTCACGGGACTCAGCAATCTCACACCCGCGAGATCAAGACTATTTAAGCTTATGGGTAGGGTAAGGTAATGAAGTGGAGCTGCAGCAAGCGCTAAGCAAATATGGTGGCTAACATACACAAATAAGAGTGAGAAGAGAAGCAACGCAACGAACGAGAAGCTATAAGTGATCAAGAAGTCATCCTGAAACTACTTACGTTCAAGCATAACACAAGACCGTGTTCACTTCCCGGACTCCGCCGAGAAGATACCATCACGATTACACACGCGGTTGATGTATTTTAATTAAGTCAAGTGTCAAGTTCTCTACAATCGGACATTTACAAATTCCCATCTTCCACATAACCGCGAGCACGGCTCTCGAAAGTTTATACCCTGCAGGGGTGTCCCAACTTAGCCCATCACAAGCTCTCATGGTCAACGAAGGATATTCCTTCTCCCGGAAAGACCCGATCAGTCTCGGAATCCCGGTTACAAGACATTTCGACAATGGTAAAACAAGACCAGCAAAGCCGCCAGATGTGCCGACAAACACCGATAGGAGCTGCACATATCTCGTTCTCAGGGCACACTGGATAGGTCAAGCTACGAGTAAACCCAGCCCTCAAGTTGCCTCGAGGTGGCCCTGCAGGTTGCCTGGTTCGGACCAACACTTAGAGAAGCACT
>NC_041388.1:61389427-61436929 GCF_002162155.2 Triticum dicoccoides
CAGAAACCCAAGGGAAAAGGCTTAGGTTGTTAGGTAAATGTAAAACCAAGGTTCGGCCTTGCTGGAGGATTTTTATTCAAAGCGAACTGTCAATGGGGTCCCATAAATCCCCAACCACGTAAGGAACACAAAATCAAGGAACATAACACCGGTATGATGGAAACTAGGGCGGCAAGAGTGGAACAAAACACTAGGCAAAAGGCCGAGCCTTTCACCCTTTACCAAGTATATAGATGCATTAATTAAATAAGAGATATTGTGATTTCCCAACATATCCATGTTCCAACATGGAACAAACCTCAGCTTCACCTGCAACTAACAATGCTATAAGAGGGGCTGAGCAAAGCGGTAACTTAGCCAAACAACGGTTTGCTAGGAAAGGTGGGTTAGAGGCTTGACATGGCAATATGGGAGGCATGATAAACAAGTGGTAGGTAGCACGACATAGCGATAGAACGAACAACTAGCAAGCAAAGATAGAAGTGATTTCGAGGGTATGGTCATCTTGCCTGAAATCCCGCA
This sequence comes from Triticum dicoccoides, assembly GCF_002162155.2. NCBI lineage: Eukaryota > Viridiplantae > Streptophyta > Magnoliopsida > Poales > Poaceae > Triticum > Triticum dicoccoides. The sequence continues at coordinate 61,389,950 of NC_041388.1, forward strand.
AGGAAGAAGAACGAGTCCATGAAGAAGACAAGCGGACATAGTCGAACGAATCCTCACAACTCCGGAACGAAACCAAAGCTAACGAGAGAAGCAACCCGGAAAGAAGCAAGCAACATAGTAAACAACCATCACATAAACATGGCATGATGCGCAACCAAGTATGATGCATGTCTGGTTTAATGAGGCATGGCATGACAAAGTGCACAAACAATACTACAAATTAAGTGGAGCTCAATATACAACGAGTTGCACATTGACGAAACACCACATGACTTATTTAGTTCTCTCTCGGTTATGTACCCAACAATATTAAATGTTGTTAAACATGGCAAGAGGTGAAGCATAAGTAAACTACACATTTTAGGCAATTTAAATGAGGCTAGAAACATCAAACAATGATTTCGGTAAACCCCCACATGCAAATTTTAGAGTTGGTACTGTTCTGCCCTATACACAATTTTAGAGTTATTAAACATGCAAAGTAAAGCCACCATATTAAACTAGGCATTTTTCTATCCCATTTACATATAAAGTTTATTAAATTTGGAGCTACGGTTATTAAGTTATGAAATAAACCATTTAATCATGTCATATGAGCAAAATTTAATTAAACAACATTTTAAACGTTTTTAACACAGATGAAAGCATATTATGAAACTAGATGAAATTCTAAGCATTTTACATATAGAGATCATTTTAATCCGGTGCACGGTTCATGAGTTATTAAATGCATGATGTCTAGGGGGTTTTATGCAAATCTGTAATGCATTGGTTAATTAGCAAAAAATTCCGCGGAAAAAAAATTACTCAGGCCGAATCTGGCTGCACTGGGCTAACTCAGCAGTGAAAAAAGGCGCTGGGGGTGGCCTCACCATGGGCCCTTGGCCCGATCGGTGGAGGAGGCCCAAGAGGCCGGTAGGGGCGCGCAGCTGGGCCTTGGAGAGGCGGCTGGGCCTGACGAAGCCGGCTGGGCCTTGGCTCAGGCACAGCCCACGTGGGGTCGATGCCGGGGTCGAGAAGGACCCCGACGGCGGCGGCGGTGGACCCCGGGTGAGATAGGGGACCGACGGGGACGGACGGAACAACGCAGGGGGAGTCGGATCCGGGGGCGCCAAGATCGGATCTGATTGGAGCAGGGGCGGCGGGGCCGGCCTGTGGCTGGAGTCCGGCGAGGCAGTGAGGCAAAGTCCGACGTGCGGCAGCGACGGGCCGGAGGTGAGCAGGCGACATCGGACGGCGGAGCTTGAGGCGCACGAGGGTGGCGGTCGCCGGCGCGGGGCGAGGTCGCCGGAGGCGGCATGTCGGCGGGGTCGGGTCGTCGAGGCGGCGGTGCTGGAGAGGAGGCCGAGGCGATCGGCGGCGGCTCGAGAGCAGCGAGGCACATGAGGGAGGCGGCGGCGCGCGCGCGGGCCTCGTAGCCCAGATCGGGGCCCAGGCGGGCCTGGCGGCGTGGGACGGTGGGAGGTGGCGGTTGCGGAGTGGAGGAAGCTGGCGGCAGCGTGGTTTTCGAGGAAAACACTAGGGTTTCTAGATGAGGAAGGCTATGGCGTCCATATATAGCAGGTTTGCTAGGGTTTGGGGTCTAGGGTTTTTTTTGCACCCTCCGATGCTGATCGGACGGCACCGGTCGCAAGGGCGGGTTAGATCGGTCTAGTGGGTTGCAGGTGGGCTGTGGAGAGTGCGATGGGCTGAGAGGAGAGAAGAGAAGGCAGCCCGGCAACGGCTTCCGGAGACCGAAAACATCCGACGTGTGACCGGCTTATAGTGCCGCTATATGTTTAACGGTTGGGCTATCAAACGAGCTCCGAATGCGACGAAACTTGACAGACGTCTATCTACACTATAGTAAGACCGACGCCAACTTTCATCCCATTCCGAGAACATTTTTATGCCACTTATAAAATAATATTTCGAAGGTGTCGTGGGTGCGTGCAAGTGTGTGAAAACGGACGGAACTGGGGGAACCCGGACGGATGCAAGTTTTGAAAACATGATGATGCAATGCACATGATGACATGGCAAGATGCGACACGCAAGCAAATGACATGGCAACGATAGCAAACACTGGAAGACACCTGGCGCGTCGGTCTCGGGGTGTCACATCTTGCCCATGAGGCATGGTTCGCAAGCATCAAATGATTCATAATCAAGTGATTTCAAAAGCCCATCAGCATGGAGTTTCTTCATGCGGTTTACAACAATATGATCTAAACAGCAGTGCCACATATAAGTTGCACTATCATTATTAACTTTGCATCTTTTGGCTTCAATATTACGAATATGTGTATCACTATGATCGAGATTCAATAAACCATTTATATTGAGTGTATGACCATAGAAGGTTTTATTCATGTAAATAGAACAACAATTATTCTTTGACTTAAATGAATAACCGTATTGCAATAAACATGATCCAATCATATTTATGCTCAACGCAAACACCAAATAACATTTATTTTAGGTTCAACACTAATCCCGACGGTAAAGGGAGTGTGCGATGGTGATCTTATCAACCTTGGAATCACTTCCAACACACATCGTCACCTTGCCCTCAACTAGTTTCTGTTCATTTTGTAACTCCTGTTTCAATTTACTAATCATAGAAACTGAACCAGTATCATATACCCAAGGGCTATTATGAACACTAGTAAAGTACACACCAATAATCTGTATATAAAATATACCTTTGTTCACTTTGCCATCCTTCTTATACGCCAAGTATTTGGGGTAGTTCCGCTTCTAGTGACCATTCCTTTTGCAATAGAAGCACTCAGTTTCAGGCTTAGGTCTAGCTTTGGGTTTCTTCACGGGAGTGGCACTTGCTTGCCATTCTTTGAAGTTCCCTTTCTTTTCCTTTGCCCCCTTTTCTTGAAACTAGTGGTATTGTTAACCATCAACACTTGATGCTCTTTCTTGAATTCTACCTTCGTCGATTACAGCATCACGAAGAGCTTGGGAATCGTTTTCGTCATCCCTTGCATATTATAGTTCATCATGAAGTTCCGGTAACTTGGTGATAGTGACTAGAGAACTCTGTCAATCACTATCTTATCTGGAAGATTAACTCCCACTTGATTCAAGCGATTGTAGTACTCAGACATTCTGAACACATGCTCACTGGTTGAGCTATTCTCTGCCATCTTGTAGGCAAAGTACTTGTCAGAGGTCTCATACCTCTCGACTCGGGCATGAGTCTGAAATACCAATTTCAACTCTTGGAACATCTTATATGCTCCGTGGCGTTCAAAATGGGTTTTGAAGTCCCGGTTCTAAGCCGTAAAGCATGGTGCACTAAACTATCAAGTAGTCATCATACCGAGCTTGCCAAACGTTCATAACGTCTGCATCTGCTCCTGCAATAGGTCTGTCACCTAGTGGTGCATCAAGGACATAATTCTTCTATGCAGCAATGAGGATAATCCTCAGATCACGGACCCAGTCCCAATCATTGCTATTATCATCTTTCAACTTATTTTTCTCTAGGCACATATCAAAAAATAAAACATGGGAGCTATACGCGAGCTATTGATCTACAACATAGATATGCAAAAACTACCAGGACTAAGTTCATGATAAATTGAAGTTCAATTAATCATATTACTTAAGAACTCCCACTTAGATAGACATCCCTCTAATCATCTAAGTGATCACATGATCCATATCAACTAAACCATGTCCGATCATCACGTGAGATGCAGTAGTTTTCAATGGTGAACATCACTATGTTGATCATATCTACTATATGATTCACACTCGACCTTTTGGTCTCATTGTTCCGAGGCCATATCTGGATATGCTAGGCTCGTCAAGTTTAACCCGAGTATTCTGCATGTGCAAAACTGGCTTGCACCCGTTGTATGTGAACGTAAAGCCTATCACACCCGATCATCACGTGGTGTCTCAGCACGAAGAACTATCGCAACGGTGCATACTTAGGGAGAACACTTATACCTTGAAAGTTTAGTAAGGGATCATCTCATAATGCTACCGTCGTACTAAGAAAAATAAGATGCATAAAAGATAAACATCATATGCAATCAAAATATGTGACATGATATGGCCATTATCATCTTGTACCTTTGATCTCCATCTCCAAAGTACTGTCATGATCTCCATCGTGATCGGCATGACACCATGATCTCCATCATCTTGATCTTTATCAATGTGTTGTCACATGGTCGTCTCGCCAACTATTGTTTTTGCAACTATTGCTATCGCATAGCGATAAAGTAAAGCAATTATATGGCGCTTGCATATTATGCAATAAAGAGACAACCATAAGGCTCCTGCTAGTTGCCAATAACTTTAACAAAACATGATCATATGATACAACAATTTATATCTCATCATGTCTTCACCATATTCATACGTCTCCGTCGTATCTACTTTTCCAAACACTTTTGCCCTTGTTTTCGACTCTAACTTGCATGATTTGAATGGAACTAACCCGGACTGACGCTGTTTTTAGCAGAATTGCCATGGTGTTATTTTTGTGCAGAAATAAAAGTTCTCGAAATGACCTGAAAATCAACGGAGAATTATTTTGAAATATATAAAAAATACTGGAAGAAAGATCCACGTCAGGGGGCCCACACCCTGTCCATGAGGGTGGGTGGCGCGCCCTACCCCCTGGGCGCGCCCCCTGCCTCGTGGCCCCCCTGATGCTCCACTAACCTCAACCTTGACTCCATATATTCACTTTCGGGGAGAGAAAATCAGAGAGTATGATTCATCATGTTTTATGATACGGAGCCACCACCAAGCCCTAAACTCTCTTGGGAGGGCTGATCTAGAGTCCGTTCGGGGCTCCAGAGAGGGGAATCCGTCGCCATCGTCATCATCAACCTTCCTCCATCACCAATTTCACGATGCTCACCGCCGTGCGTGAGTAATTCCATCATAGGCTTGCTGGACGATGATGGGTTGGATGAAATTTATCATGTAATCGAGTTAGTTTTGTTAGGGTTTGATCCCTAGTATCCACTATGTTCTGAGATTGATATTGCTATGACTTTGCTATGCTTAATGCTTGTCACTAGGGCCCGAGTGCCATGATTTCAGATCTGAACCTATTATGTTTTCATCAATATATGAGAGTTCTTGATCCTATCTTGCAAGTCTATAGTCACCTATTATGTGTTATGATCCGTTAACCCCGAAGTGACAATAATCGGGATACTTACCAGTGATGACCGTAGTTTGAGGAGTTCATGTATTCACTATGTGTTAATGCTTTGGTCCGGTACTCTATTAAAAGGAGGCCTTAATATCCCTTAGTTTCCATTAGGACCCCGCTGCCACGGGAGGGTAGGACAAAAGATGTCATGCAAGTTCTTTTCCATAAGCACGTATGACTATATTCGGAATACATGCCTACATTACATTGATGAACTGGAGCTAGTTCTGTGTCACCCTATGTTATGACTGTTGCACGATCGATCGCATTCGGCATAATTCTCCATCACCAATCCAATGCCTACGAGCTTTTCTATATATTATTCTTCGCTTATTTATTTTTCCGCTGCTACTTTTACAAACACTACAATACCCAAAAATATTACTTTTGCTATCGTTACCACTACTATCATATTACTTTGCTACTAAATACTTTGCTGCAGATATTAAGTTTCTAGGTGTGGTTGAATTGACAACTAAGCTGCTAATACTTGAGAATATTCTTTGGCTCCCCTTGTGTCGAATCAATAAATTTGGGTTGAATACTCTACCCTCGAAAACTGTTGCGATCCCCTATACTTGTGGGCTATCAAGACTATTTTCTGGCGCCGTTGCCGGGGAGCATAGCTCTATTCTTTGAGTCACTTGGGATTTATATCTGTTTATCACTATGAAGAACTTGCAAGATCCAAGAACCAAGATTTATCCCTCAACTATGAGGGGAGGTAAGGAATTGCCATCTAGCTCTGCGCTTGATTCACCTTCTATTTTGAGTAAGCTTGCGACACCTAAACCTGCTTCTGCTATTAATTCTGATATGTCGCATCTTGTTGATGATGCCACTTCTGCTATGCATGATACTTATGATGAAACTACTTCTATGCTTGATACTACTGTGCCACTTGGTGAATTTCTTGATGAACAACTTGCTAGGGCTAGAGAGAATGAAATTATTGAAACTGATAATATTGATGAAAGTGATGATGAAGATTCTCCCCCTAGATATGAATTGCCTGTTGTGCCTGAGGGTTATGTTATGGATGAAGAAACTACTAGAGACTTTCTTGCCTGCAATGATAGAAGTGATCTTAAGAAACTATTAGCTAAGCTTAAAGAGAAGTCTTTGAATGCTAGAATGAAATATGATCCTGCTTATGGTACTTCACCTATCTTTATTACTGATAAGGATTATGATTTCTCAGTTGATCCTGATATAATTACTTTGGTTGAATCTGATCCTTTCTATGGCTAGGAATCTAAAACTGTTGTGGCACATCTTACTAAATTAAATGATATAGCTACCTTGTTTACTAATGATGAGAAACCTCGCTACTATTATATCCTTACATTATTTCCGTTCTCATTAAAGGGGGATGCTAAGATATGGTTTAATTCTCTTGATCCTGGTTGCGTGCGTAGTCCCCAGGATATGATTTATTACTTCTCTGCTAAATATTTCCCTGCTCATAAGAAACAAGCTGCTTTAAGGGAAATATATAATTTTGTGCAAATTGAAAAAGAGAGTCTCCCACAATCTTGGGGGAGGCTTCTCCAATTACTTAATGCTTTGCCTGATCATCCTCTCAAGAAAAATGAAATGCTTGATATCGTTTATAATGGACTAATCGATGCTTCCACAGACCACCTGGATAGTTGTGCTGGTTGTGTTTTCAGGGAAAGAATTGTTGATCAATGTAACATCCCAAAATTCTAAATTTTGGAATGTTATAATAAATAGATAGATTTGAATTGATTGTTTGTTTGTTGTGTGATTGATTGACATAAAGATTGTGAATTTGAAAGTTTTTGAAAGTTAAATGAGAGGGAATAAAAGGACTTTCCCAAACTTTCATTTTTGCATTTATGTTCTCCATGAATTCAAATTATTTTCAAATGCAAAACCCTAGAGAGAACATGACATGACTTCTTCCATTTATTTAAATGACAAGGGTTTTTGAAAACATTTGAATTTCATTTGAAAATATTTCAAATTCAGAAACTTTAGGCAACTCAATGATTTTCACGAGAGAAGATAATACGACTTATTTAAAATATAAGAAATATGAGTTAGAAGTTTTAAAATAATTAAATTCAAAGTCCTTTTGAAATTATTTTTCAATTTGGAGTTATTTGGGATTTATTCAAATTATTTTTCGCCAAAAATAAAATATATGGAAAATAGGGTAACATGATTCCCTACAATAGAAAATTGGATAGAAATAAAGTTGAAATCATTTTTGTATTTTTAAAATGATTTTTTTGGATTTTAATAGAGCAATAGCACTCTTTGCTTTCTTTAAATTTTTGTGGATTTTATTTGATGCTAGAAATATGTTCATGTCGTAGAAAATCTTTTTCTGAAATTTTTGATATATTATATGCCTATATAATATATTTATTAATTTTGGTTTTGTTATTTTTGTGGTGTGGAAAATAATGTTTTTTGAAAAAGAACTTCCTCCTCCGTCGAGCTGGGCCGGCCCAGTTTTCCAGGCCGCGGCCCGCTAGCCCAGCCCCGCGCGTCCCCGACCTCCAGCGGGAGACCGGACCCCGCACGAGTCCACCGGCCGCCGCCGTCTCCACCCCGGACTTCGCCGCCGCCTCGACCCCGCCTCCTCGTCCACGCCTCCCCGCCTATATAAGGCGAGGTTGGCTCTTCTCTCCGCCACCGCCGCATCTCACCGCCGCCACCGCCGGAAGCCGCATCCGCCGCCCTCGTCGCAGTCAACCGCCGCGGCGATGCCGCCACCGCAATCGCCGCTCCACGCCGCCTCTCCCCGTGCTCTTCGCCGCCTCTCCCCGTGCTCTTCGCCGCCTTCCCCGATGCCCGAAGCCACCGCCCCGGCCGAGACCGAAGCCGCCACCGCCGTCCTCCCCGACTCCGGCGATCGCCGCGGTAACCGCCGCCTCCCATCCGTTGGATCTGGATCCAACGATCTAGATCGCGTTTTTGTTTTTTCCATAACGTTTTTTTGTGAGCATTCACTAGTTCGATCTTTACAGCGAACATATTCATTAGATTAGGTACTGTGATGAACGTTCGTTGTTTAGTATTTTTTATTTTTTCTTTTTAATTTCCGCCAGGGACCCGTTTGTGAATAATTTTTTGCAGAATAGTCCCTAATCTTCAAACGACCACATCTTTTACACCGTTTGTCCAAATCCAACGAAACTAACGCCCACTTCTTCGTTATGATCCCCTCCATCCAGTAAAACAACTTAAACATGTTTTTTAAAATTTAAAATTTGTTTTCAAACAGATTTGAATTTGAATCTTCTTTTGATCATAACTTGAGTTTTATAACTCCGTTTGAGTTGATTCTTTTTGCAAATTGAAACCCTTGACCTAAACTTTCTGATAAGGCCAAATCTACCTAATTTTGGTACTGTTAGAAATTGTTTTATGTTGCAAGAGTTATTTTTTTTGGCTTTGATGTTTTTCGAATCGTCCTCTTCGCTTTTCCCGATCTTTTGAGTGATTGCTTATGTGTGGTTACTATTGCTTGCTCACGATAGATTGAACGGAGTGTGAGGAGTAGAACTATCAAGAGTTATGAGTGTGAATCATCTTCATCAACAGTACATGCAAGTTCACACTTTGATGATATCCCTTTTATACCCAGTTTTTATGCATTTGTTTCAACCCTCAAACATTGCATGGTTAGGAATTGATAACATGTGGGTTTTGGGAAGTAGTTGATGAGGTAGGAACCTATTGTCCTACATTCAAACCTTGGGAGTTACTTCTATGCTATGCTTTTATTGCCATGCTATGCTCGTACACGTGGATTGGGTTTGAGTGTATCCATGACAGATGTGAGTTTTGTTAATTGATGGTTAACTTAAGGTGGCAACTTTAATACACATTTGGGTGGATTGAGGCACCTGGGGAACCCAGTGATTGCCTGTATTTTTGGAAATCCCGGGGTACCGTGTGATTTTCCTATGGACTGCCACCCAGGCTCAAAGGGATCATAAGATTATTCATGCTAGAAACTTCCGTGTGCAGCCACATGCCAATATGGGATCTGGCATAGTTGAGTAAGTTGTGGGAAACCTTTCCATGATGGTCTAGCAGATGTAGGGGATTGTAGGTGTACCGGCCAATCTATCGGTTAAGGGGACCTCTTCGGAAAGACCGTGTCTCGGTCATCCGTGTCTCAAACATCATGTAGTGCGAGAAATTCAACGGAGGAGATCGAGTCTTGTGGGGAAAAGTGCACAAACCTCTGCAGAGTGTACAAACTAATCATGGTTAGCTGTGTCCCCAGTTATGGACATCTTGAGTATCTGGTTCTTGGATTATCATGTTGATCTCATCACTCTAAATTAATTTTTTGGGTTATTAATTACCTTTTAATTGGGATTGAGATGGGGTTTACCATTCTCAATGTTTTCAACCAACTTTGTAGTTAAATAAAATGTATTCTTTTGATGTAGGGAAAAATTGGCTTTTCGCAAAAACATTATAAGCATAGGGCTTTTCCACCAGCCAAATATGCATGTAGTGATAGCCTTTATTTAGCATTATCCTATGGTGTGAATTTGCCAGTACATTCAATATACTGACCCTTTGTGGCTGCAACATCTCATGTTGCAGGATTCCTTACGACGAGTAAGTGATACATTAGGGTTACGATTTCTACACTCAACTTTGCCGTTGGTGTTGATGGGAATCCACGACCTTGTTGTTACTTCTACTATATGGATTGTGGTAATAGTATTTACGTTACTTTATACATGTGATTTACCTCTGTTATAATTCCTCGAGTACTGTGTGCGTCAGCATACCGATCCAGGGATGACACTTAAGCACAGAGACTTTACCGTCTAAGGTCAGGTCGCTACAAGATGGTATCAGAGCACATGTTGACTGTAGGACTTGACCCCTAGAAACTGGCAAGCCCATGGGAAGGATTTTTTTCTCAACAACTTCATTTTCAAAAAGATCTTTTCCTCTCTTCTTTTCTGAGCTTATTCAAATATTCCCTTTTAGTGAGACCAAATACCCTTTTCCCCTTTTTGACCACACGAAGATTCAACTGATGAGACCACTCCAAGAAGTACAAGATATCAGACAACTAAGACCACTTCGGAATGAAGAGGATTTTACCGTGCATTATAATAATGGAAACTGCAACGGTTGAAGACTCCGAAGACTAGGAGAATTTGGAGGCTATGAAGAATTTCCAGAATTAGTATGACCTAGTAAGGCTACCCTTATGGAACTTGACAGACTATGGAAGCTGTCAATACCCGAGATCAAGGTGTGTTGCAGAAAGACTGGAACATGGAGCATTAGAACTCAAAGTTTTGTCAAGAAACCCTAAGGCAGGAGATATCAACTATGGAATGATAGCTTATGGAAATGGCAAGAACAGAAACACGGCTATCCATGATTTTAGCGCCTGCTTATGCTATTGCCGCCGTGCTAAGTTAAGCATGCATTTCTTTGGAAGGATTGGATGACAAGAAGGCCGATGGAGCACCTATCAGCAAGATGAAGTTTTAACCTTAGCTGTGTATCACCAGGATCTAGAGTGTTACATCAAGAAGTTAAGATGGACCTGTAGGAAGCAGTATTTGATAAGGAAGCATTTCGTGAAGAACTCAGGACCCAGAAGCTGAAAGTAGCCAAGCTAGAGGAGCAAAACATTGAGACATCAAAGATTCATCAGGAACTGAAGGACAGTAGGATCATGGTTCATGTCAAGGTTGATGAAACCCAGAAGTTTGGGACGCAACTCTAGAAATATTGAAGGACATCATGAGAGACTTCATGTTAATAGAGATGATCTGGCAAAAGAAGTTGAGAAGGACAAGCGCGGCCGGAAGAAGCCATCTGAGTCAGGAACAAGACTTGAAGAGTTTGGGGACGTTGAAGATTTATTGACCTTTAGAAGACCAAACCCCCGTTCTATACCTACGTTAGGTGCAACAATCGTGAGCTATCAATTGTTTGTTGTTTTTCCGATAGCCACAAAATAAAATCTGTCTTTTCAAAACTATTGTTTGTATTGTATGTATCCCTCTCTCTCTCTCTCTTATCCCACCCCAAACCCATGGACCCAATAGAGGATGAATGGAGATGAACCCATATTCTTCTGGACCGATGACTCAATTGGAGACGGACCAATGGATTCGGAACATGGAAGATTTCATGAAGAATAGCACTATAGCCAGAAAGAATATGACCCAGCATGCTCTTTAGTGTTTTGAAAGCGGTGCTGCTACTTGGTGGAGGATGTACCAAACCATCAATGGATGGCAAGGAGTAACCACTTGGAAAGATTTTAAGTTGACTTTGCTAAAGTCTTGGTTTGTGTCCCAGAAATTGAAGCCTTATGGAAATGATATGAAGAAACCTTGTGCATGCAAATAGGAGACGCCCATAAAGAACACAAGGATGAATGCCCTAATTGTGAAAGAAGTCACCCAGTTGAAGAATGCCCAACTAGGCAGATTACTTGTTTCTTGTGTGAAGGGACTACCCACTATCCTGCTCAGTGTCACATTTACCCGTACAACAGAAGAAAGAAGTAAAGAAAGGAGACTTTATGGAAATTTTAGAGGAATCTGTGATGAAGGAAGAGGTGGAGGACACACCCGAAGAAGACCCAATTAAACCCTGCACCAAGTCTTGCTATTCATGTGGAGAAGGAGGACACGTCTCCCAGAATTGTATGAATGGGGATCTAGTAGAATTCCCGACGGAGAAAGTAGAGTATGACCCATAGGATATAGAAGCCATGACTGGAATGGAAAAGTCCAGAAAGAGAAGTAGATTGGATTCCAGGAAGGATCTGAGTCATATCACCTGTTATAGGTGCAAGGAGTTAGGGCACTACTCCAGCAACTGCCGAAAAAGGAAGCCAAGGACCCAAGGAGGCTATATAATCACAAGGAAACCTCGAGACTTGTTAGAAGTAATATGTTTTCATTGTAATGAAGCAGGGCACTTTGCCAGGGATTGTCCCAAGGAGAAGGAGACTTGTGATAATTAGTTGTATCCGTGAGAAGTAATGTAGTAGTAGTAGAAGTAGTGGGAACAACTCTTTTGTATCAAGGTGTTGAGTTGAGACATGCAATGGAAAAGCGAGAGATTGTAATCATTAGAGAATAAATAAAGTTAGCATCGTTGGTACTGATATGGATTTTATGATTGTTACTCTATGAAGAAGATTTTTGACCATTTTCAAGGATATAAGAAATATGGTCTATGGATGAATTTGTGCATTTCAAGGGTGGTAGTACCCTGCGAGGACAATTGACCCCTAGAAAAGATAAGGATATTCCACTGAGTGGATTTCGGACAAAATGAATACAAGTTTTGTCTCGATATCTGTGATACCCCAAGAGTATGAAGGGATGAAGTACTATTTGATATAAAGGTTGTATGATGTTGGTAATATGGAGCAATGGTAATTACAGGATGAGTCTGAGTCTGAGTAATCACGTCTGAGTTTGGTGCCAATAGAAGGAAGGGAGACAGTATATTTGGATGGATTTAAAAATGCTAGGAAGCTGGATGTTGGAATAGTGATCAGTTGCCCCAATGATGAGTTCAAGGATTTCAAGTGATGAGATGGGCCATAACCCATAGGCCCCAGGACCTGCCAAGAAGCAAGCACACTCTTGCTGAAGGAAAAACCCTGGAAGAAGTTACGACTTTATCGACAGACGATTTTATAGGAGTTTACGCAAAAACTAAGAGTTATGAAGAAATGATAGATTTTTGTTTGGCTTGCAGAATCCATGGATTTATCCCAACTTGGTTCGCCGACAAGAGAAATTCTGCAATGCTTGTGAGGATGACCGAGTGTTAGAATGCGAGATTCGCTAAATCATGTACAAGGTAATGATTTGGGTGCGGGATGGATTGATCACCATAACGACTTACTCTTATTATTCGCCTTGCTATATGGGATGGTAAATCTGAGTGACTTACCTATAGTAGAGAGACGACGATATTAAACCTTGTTTGGAACTTAGAATGGTATAGCAAATTTTCCCCTTGTACCAGGCAGCTGTTGCCAATCGTAGGTTGTACGGTGAGGTTCAACCCAGACCAATTTCCTGCAGGAGAAACCATAAATTGTTGACCACCATGAGATGTCGATAGTTGTTTAGTATGGGCGTCAGACCTGTCAGCTAAGAAGATCAAGTCATAGAAGGACCTTACCCATATAAAAGGACAAAAGAATTAAGGAAACGGTTGTGCCACAAACGTAAGAGCCAGAGAAATTTTTTTCCCGAGAATCTGAGATAACCGACCCTGTCATCAATAAGGATGGAGTATATGAGTTTCGATAGAGCCGTAACAATGTTTCTAAGGGTGGTAGCACCCCAGACCCCCGGAGACGATCGATGGATTTTGAGAAGAGCCTGACCCTAACCTATTTCTTTCTAGCCTCTTCGAATCTCGAGGATGCGATTCATTTTAAGGGTGGTAGGCTTGTAACATCCCAAAATTCTAAATTTTGGAATGTTATAATAAATAGATAGATTTGAATTGATTGTTTGTTTGTTGTGTGATTGATAGACTGAAAGTGAGTGAATTTGAAACTTTTTGAAAGTTAAATGAGAGGGAATAGAAGGACTTTCCCAAACTTTCATTTTTGCATTTATGTTCTCCATGAATTCAAATTCTTTTCAAACGCAAAACCCTAGAGAGAAGATGACATGACTTCTTCCATTTATTTAAATTACAAGGGTTTTTGAAAACATTTGAAGTTCGTTTGAAAATATTTCAAATTCAGAAACTTTAAGCAACTCAATGATTTTCAGGAGAGAAGATAATATGACTTCTTCAAAATATATGAAATATGAGTTGGAAGTTTTAAAAGAATTAAATTCAAAGTCCTTTTGAAATTATTTTTCAATTTGGAGTTATTTGCGTTTTATTCAAATTATTTTTCTCCAAAAATAAAATATATGAAAAATAGGGTAACATGATTCCCTACAATAGAAAATTGGAGAGAAATAAAATTGAAATCATTTTTTGTATTTTTAAAATGATTTTTATTGGATTTTAATAGAGCAGTAGCACTCTTTGCTTTATTTGAATTTTTGTGGATTTTAATTGATGATAGAAATATGTTCATGTCGTCAAAAATCTTTTTCTGAAAATTTTGATATATTATATGCCTATATAATATTTTTATTTATTTTGGTTTTGTTATTTTTGTTGTGTGGAAAATAATGTTTAAAAAAAAGAACTTCTCCGCCGAACTGGGCCGGCCCAGTTTGCCAGGCCGCGGCCCGCTAGCCCAGCCCCGCGCGTCCCCGACCTCCAGCGGGAGACCGAACCCCGCACGAGTCCGCCGGCCGCCGTCTTCTCCACCTCGGACTTCGCCGCCGCCTCGACCCTGCCCCCTTGTCCACGCCTCCCCGCCTATATAAGGCGAGGTCGGTTCTTCTCTCTCTCTCCTCCACGCGTCATGCCACCATCGCCGCACCTTACCGCTGCCCTCTTCGCCGTCGACCGCCGCCGATGCCGCCACCGCAATCGCCGCTCCACACCGCCTCTCCCCGTGCTCTTCGCCGCCTTCCCCGACGCCCGAAGCCGCTGCCCCGGCCGAGACCGAAGCCACTGCCGACGTCCTCCCCGACTCCGGCGATCGCCGCGGTAACCGCCGCCTCCCGTCCGTTGGTTGGATCCAGATCGCGTTTTTTTTCAAAATGTTTTTTTGGTAGCGTTCACGAGTTCGATCTTTACAGCGAATATATTCATTAGATTAGGTACTGTGACGAACATTTGTTGTTTAGTATTTTCTTTTCTTTTTATTTTCTGCCAGGGATCCGTTTGTGAATAAATTATTTGCAGAATAGCCCCTAATCTTCAAACGGCCACATCTTTTACACCGTTTGTCCAAATCCAATGAAACCAACGCCCACTTCTTTGTTATGATCCCCTACATCCAGTAAAACAACTTAAACATGCTTTTAAAATTTAAAATTTGTTTTCAAACAGATTTGAATTCGAATCTTCTTTTGATCATAACTTGAGTTTTATAACTCCGTTTGAGTTGATTCTTTTTGCAGATCGAAACCCTTGACCTAAACTTTCCGATAAGGCCAAATCTACCTAATTTTGGTAATGTTATAAATTGTTTTATGTTGTAAGAGTTATTTTTTTGGTTTTGATGTTTTCCCGATCTTTTGAGTGATTGCTTATGTGTGGTTACTATTGCTTGCTCACGATAGATTGAACAGAGTGTGACGAGTAGAACTATCAAGAGTTATGAGTGCAAATCATCTTCATCAACAGTACAGGAAAGTTCACACTTTGATCATATCCCTTTGATACCTAGTTTTTATGCATTAGTTTCAACCCTCAAACATTGCATGGTTAGGAATTGATAACATGTGGGTTTTGGGAAGTAGTTGATGAACTAGGAACCTATTGTCCTGCATTCAACCCTTGGGAGTTACTTCTACGCTATGCTTATATTGCCATGCTATGCTCGTAGACGTGGATTGGGTTTGAGTGTTTCCATGACATATGTGAGTTTTGTTAATTAATGGTTAACTTAAGGTGGCAACTTTAATACACATCTGGGTGGATTGAGGCACCCGGGGAACCCAGTGATTGCCTGTATTTTTGGAAATCCCGGGGTACCGTGTGATTTTCCTATGGACTGCCACCCAGGCTCAAAGGGATCATAAGATTATTCATGCTAGAAACTTCCGTGTGCAGCCACATGCCAATATGGGCTCTAGCATAGTTGAGTAAGTTGTGGGAAACCTTCTCATGATGGGCTAGCAGATGTAGGGGATTGTAGGTGTATCGACCTATCTATCGGTTAAGGGGACCTCTTCGGAAAGATTGTGTCTCGGTCATCCGTTTCTCATACATCATGTAGTGCGAGAAATTCAACGGAGGAGATCGAGTCTTGTGGGGAAAAATTGCACAAACCTCTGTAGAGTGTACAAACTAATCATGGTTAGCTGTGTCCCCGGTTATGGACATCTTGAGTATCTGGTTCTTGGATTATCATGTTGATCTCATCACTCTAAATTAATTTTGTTGGGTTATTAATTACCTTTTAATTGGGATTGAGATGGGGTTTACCATTCTCAATGTTTTCAACCAATTTTGTAGTTAAATAAAATGTATTCTTTTGATGTAGGAAAAAATTGGCTTTTCGCAAAAACATTATAACCATAGAGCTTTTCCACCAGCCAAATATGCATGTAGTGATAGCCTTTATTCAGCATTATCCTATGGTGTGAATTTGCCAGTACATTCAATGTACTGACCCTTTGTGGCTGCAACGTCTCATGTTGCAGGATTCCTTACGACGAGTAAGTGATACGTTAGGGTTACGATTTCTACACTCAACTTTGCCGTTGGTGTTGATGGGAATCCACGACCTTGTTGTTACTTCCACTATATGGATTGATGTAATAGTATTTACGTTACTTTATACGTGCGATTTACCTCTGTTATAAATCCTCAAGTACTGTGTGTGTCAGCATACCGATCCAGGGATGATACTTAAGCGCAGAGACTTGAACGTCTGAGGTCGGGTCGCTACAATCAGCTGAATTGCTATTGAATAATATGTTGACTAATGAAAATAATTGGACACTTCCTGAACCAACTCCTAAGCCAACTCCGAAGAAAAGAGGTATTCTATTTCTTAGCCATGAAGATATGCAAGAGGCAAAGAAATCTATGAAAGAAAAATGTATAAAAGCTGAAGATGTTAAGAATTTACCTCCTGTTGAAGAAATACATGGTCTTAATTTTCCACATGTTGAAGAAATACATGGTCTTGATAACCCGACACAGGTAGTAAAGGTAAATTCTCTCTATAGATATGATAAAGCTGAAATCCCTCCTGCTAAGTTTGCTAGCCAATGTTTGAATGAATTTGATAACTTTTATGGTTAAGCAAGAAGATTTTAATGCTTATGTTGGTAGACAATTGAAACATAATGCTTACATGATTGAACACTTGAGTGATTATATGGCTAGTGTTAAAAGTGAACTTAAACTTATTAGTAAACATGCTTATATGGTTACCACTCAAGTAGAACAAGTACTTAAAGCTCAGAATGATTTGCTCAATGAATTGAATAGTAAAAATAATGACTTTGCTGTTAGAGTTGCAACTAGAGGAGGTAAAGTGACTCAGGAACCTTTGTATCCCGAGGGTCATCCTAAGAGAATTGAGCAAGATTCCCAAAGAATTAATATTGATGCACCTAGTCCTTCTAAGAGGAAGAAAAAGAAAAATGATAGGACTTTGCATGCTTCTAGTGAACTTGTTATTGACACACCTGAGAATCCCAATAATATTTCTATCTCCGATGCTGAAACACAATCTGGTAAGGAACATGAACCTAGTGATAATGTTAATGATGATGTTCATGTCGATGCTCAACCTAGCAATGATAATGATGTAGAGATTGAACCTGCTATTGATCTTGATAACCCACAATCAAAGAATCAACGTTATGATAAGAGAGACTTGGTTGCTTGGAAGCACGGTAAAGAAAGAGAACCATGCGTTCAGAAACCCATGCCTTTTCCTCCTAAACCATCCAAGAAAAAGGTCAATGAGGATTTTGAGCGCTTTGCTGAAATGATTAGACCTATCTTTTTGCGTATGCGTTTGACTGATATTCTTAAAATGAATCCTTATGCTAAATATATGAAGGAAATTGTTACTAATAAAAGAAACATACTAGAAGCTGAAATTTCCACCATACTTGCTAATTATACTTTGAAGGGTGGAATACCAAAGAAACTTGGAGATCCATGAGTACCAACTATACCATGCTCCATTAAAAGAAACCATGTTAAAACTGCTTTATGTGATCTTGGAGCCGGTGTTAGTGTTATGCCTCTCTCTTTATATCATAGACTTGATTTGAATAAGTTGACACCTACTGAAATATTTTTGCAAATGGCTGATAAATCAACTGCTATACCTGTCAGTATTTGTGAGGATGTGCCTGTTGTGGTTGGAAACATTACTATTTTAATGGACTTTGTTATTCTTGATATTCCCGAGGACGATAGTATGTCTATTATTCTTGGAAGACCCTTTTTGAATACTGCAAGGGCTGTTATTGATTGCACCAAAGGCAATGTCACTTATCATGTTAATGGTAATGAGCATATGGTACACTTTTCGAGGAAACAACCTCAAGTCCACAATATTAATTCTATTGGAAAAATTTCAACAATCACTATTGGAGGTTTTGAATTTCCTCTTCCTATTGTCAAGAAGAAATATGATATTCTTATTGTTGGGGATGTGCATATCCCCGTTGAGGTAACCTAGTGTTATTTGAAAATTCTCTGGTTTCATGTTATTCGAAATGAGTTTGTTAACAAGACGTGATCAATCTTGTTAGTGGATTCCTTTTGATGAGCATGAGATGGATGAATTTAGAAAACACAAGTTTCTGTACCCTCCTTTTACTTTCTGTTATTTATATTAAATAAAGAAAAAATAGTATTTTCTGTCTGTTTTCTGAATTATCCATGCAATAAAAATACCCCAAAAATAAAAGTTCTCCAAATGCCTGAAATTTAAATATGTTTTTTCTGGAATATTTGAGAATATCTGGCACTGAGAACACAGCAGGGGGAGCAAGCACCTGGCCACGAGGGTTCAGGGCGCGCCCCCTGCCTCGTGGGCCCATGGTGGCTCACCTCCACTTATTCCAGCTACCACACACTCCTTCTTCCTCCCAAAAAATCACTAACCAGTTCAAGCATGAGTTTTAGCTCATCTTGCTGCCATTTTCGATCTCCTAGCTCAAAGCTCCATTCAAAAAACTGCTTTGGGGATTGTTCTTTGGTATGTGACTCCTCCAATGCTCCAATTAGTTTTTGTTCTAGTGCTTTATTCATTGCAAATTTGTGCTGCTTAGATGACCCTGTTCTTGAGCTTGCATGTCAAATTTATTTGGTCAAAAGTAGTTTTAATGCATGATATTTCCTCCAGGCACTTGTAGGAGTAGTTGCTATCAATTTTGTTGAGTTTGGTTCACTTTTATTTTGAGTTACTAAAAATTTTAGAAATTTTTCAGAGGAAGAAATATGTTTAGGAAAATGTACCAAGGTGGTTCTTCAAGGAAGCAAGGACCCAGACATGCAATACGCGATGCGGACGAGGAACCACCAAGAGAAGCTCAAGTGCGGCCTTATGAATTGCCGTCAGAGGATTTCACGGTCCAAGCAGGAATTAAGGAGGAATTTGATGCATATGTGCGCGATGCCGATCTTGAGAGCTTCGAGGCAGATAAGTGCCGTCAATACCTCTATTTAACTGATTCATTCGTGAGAAGGTTTAAATTTTCATCATCACGCAATTCTCAAACTGTCCTGTTTGATCTTTATGATAAATCTTATACCATGGACTTAGAAGATTTTAACACTGCTTGTAAACTCCCACAGTGGGGTAATGTTAGTGAACCTCGCAAATATGAATTTAGAGATTTTCTTGCTAGTATTACAGTGGGGGAATCTAGAGATGTAACACAAGCCACCATAGGGAGCATTCATTTTTCCTGCTATACATTATTTTGCTGTCTTCATAGGAAGGTGCATAAAGGTAAAGATGAAGCATGTCACATGTGTGTACCTGATCTTAGGGTTCTCAGGAGCGCTGTTTTAGGAGATAAACAATACAACTTGGAGGCTATTGTTGCATGTAGGTTGCATAATAATCGTATTCATGGAGATTTATTTGTGCAAATCATATAGCTAACTTTCTTGAGATACCCATACGTGGAGATGATATTGAGTTGCCTCCTTATCTAGATTATGATGCTATGGTTCGTCATCAGTTTGTTGAGAGGAACGATCAGTTCCTCCAGTATCGACTAATCTTTGACAGACGACGAACCTATCACGTCGCTCTCCCTGCTCCTACTTTCTTTGACTTTCAGGCAAAGGGGAGATATGTTATAATCAGGGAGGAGGCGACCGAGTACGAGAGGAGGGCGGAGACAACTCGCCTCCAAGATGCAGCTCATCAGGCAATTGCCGCTGCATCTTAGTACGAACCTAGCTACAACTTTGGATATCCGCCAGGCCAGCCATGGCCATAGACCAACTTAGGCCAAAAGCCTAAGCTTGGGGGAGTATGTATCTCTCACCGACATTACATTCCTGTTCACACACTCATGCTAGTTGTCGGTGCTCATACTTTTTCATTGTATGATCCATGCTAGTTTACTTCCCTTTTTATGCTTTCTTCTTGTGTGTTTGATAAACTTTAGAAAAAACCAAAAACATTAGTTGTAGCTTTTAGTTAGTTTACTTTCCATGCCTGTAGTAGTAATAATTAAAAAGAAAACCCCAAAAGATTTCTCGTTCTTCTTTTGCTTGTTGGGAGCTTTCCCGTGTAAATAGTTTTGTTTCTTTTCTTTCCTTTGGGGGTCGAGAGGAGAAGACCATGATGAAAATGTTGAGTGGCTCTCTTATGCATTATTGTTGATCCAACAAAGAGCCCATATTACCTTGTCTTCTCTCTTGAATTGAATTCTTGTAGATTCCAGCTTAGTCCAATGCACGTGCACTATTATTATTATCCACACTATTCGGTCATGCAAGTGGAAGGCAATAATGATGATTATATGATGAACTTATTGAGATGAGAAAAGCTGGTATGAACTCGACCTCTCTTGTTTTTGTAAATAAGATCAGACCATCATTCCCGATTCATCCTATTATGAAAGAAACATGTTTGCAATGACAATTAGAGATTGTAGTTGCTTATGCCATGCTTATTAGCTAGGAGCTTATAATGGTTTACCTTGCATGCCAACATGCTATTAAAATGGTTGTGATGTGGTATGATAGGGTGGTATCCTCTTTTGAATGATTCAAGTGGCTTGACTTGGCACATGTTCACGCATGTAGTTGAAACAAAATCAACATAGCCTCTACGATATTTATGTTCATGGTGCATTATATCCTACTCATGCTTGCATTCGGTGTTGATTAATTTTAATGCATGTTCATGACTGTTGTCGCTCTCTAGCTGGTCGCTTCCCAGTCTTTTTCTAGCCTTCACCCTGTACTAAGCGAGAATACTGCTTGTGCATCCAATTCCATAAACCCCAAAGTTATTCCATATGAGTCCACCATACCTACCTATATATGGTGTCTACCTGTCGTTCCAAGTAAATTTGTATGTGCCAAACTCTAAACCTTCAAATAAACATTCTGTTTTGTATGCTTGAATAGCTCATGTATCAACTAGGGTTGTCTATATCTTCCATCCTAGGCGGGTTATTCTCAAGAGGAGTGGACTCCGCTCCTCACTCACGAGAAAATGGCTGGTCACCAGGATGCCCAGTCCCATGCTTTATGCAAATCAAATCAAAATAACTGCAAACAAAACTCCCCCAGGACTCTTGTTAGTTGGAGGCACTCATTGTTTCGAGCAAGCCATGGATTGATGCTTGTTGGTGGAGGGGTAGTATAAACTTTACCATTCTGTTTGGGAACCGCCTATAATGTGTGTAGCATTGAAGATATCGAGATCTCTCGGTTGTTATGTTGACAATGAAAGTATACCGCTCAAAATTTCATTCATATCTATTTCAAAACCTAGCTCTGGCACCTCTACAAATCCCTGCTTCCCTCTATGAAGGGCCGATCTATTTACTTTTACATTGAGTCATCATCCTCTTATTAAAAAGCACCAGTTGGAGAGCACTGCTGTCATTTGCATCCATTACTGTTAGTTTACATTGAGTATGACTTGACTGGATCTCTTTTACCATGAATTACAATGTCTAGCCAGTCTTTGATCTTTAAAGGTGCTCTGCATTTATGTTTTGCGGTCTCAGAAAGGGCTAGCGAGATACCATCTTGTCATATCATATTATGATTATTTTGAGAAAGTGTTGTCACCCGAGATTTATTATTATTGCTCGCTAGTTGATTATGCCATTGATATGAGTAAACATGAGACCTAAATGTTGTTGCGAATGTGGTTAGTTCATAATCTTTGCTGAAAACCTGAATGCTGGCTTTACATATTTACGACAACAAGAGCAAACCGAGTTTGTAAAAGTTTTTCTTTATCACTTTTAGTTTATCAACTGAATTGCTTGAGGACAAGCAAAGGTTTAAGCTTGGGGGAGTTGATACGTCTCCATCATATCTACTTTTCCAAACACTTTTGCCCTTGTTTTGGACTCTAACTTGCATGATTTGAATGGAACTAACCCGGACTTACGTTGTTTTCAGCAGAATTGCCATGGTGTTATTTTGTGCAGAAATAAAAGTTCTCAGAATGACCTGAAAATCAACGGAGAATTATTTTTGAATATATAAAAATATTGGAAGAAATATCCACGTCAGGGGGCCCACACCCTGCCCACAAAGGTGGGGGGCGCGCCCTACCCACCTGGGCGCGCCCCCTGCCCCGTGGGCCCCCTGATGCTCCACCGACCTCAACCTTGACTCCATATATTCACTTTCGGGGAGAAAAAATCAGAGAGAGGGATTCATCGCGTTTTACGATACGGAGCTACCGCCAAGCCCTAAACTCTCTCGGGAGGGCTGATCTGGAGTCTATTCGGGGCTCCAGAGAGGGGAATCCGTCACCATCGTCATCATCAACCTTCCTCCATCACCAATTTCATGATGCTCACCGCCGTGCATGAGTAATTCCATCATAGGCTTGCTGGACGATGATGTGTTGGATGAGATTTATCATGTAATCGAGTTAGTTTTGTTAGGGTTTGATCCCTAGTATCCACTATTTTTTGAGATTGATGTTGCTATGACTTTGCTATGCTTAATGCTTGTCACTAGGGCCCGAGTGCCATGATTTCAGATCCGAACCTATTATGTTTTCATCAATATATGAGAGTTCTTGATCCTATCTTGCAAGTCTATAGTCACCTATTATGTGTTATGATCCGTTAACCCCGAAATGACAATAATCGGGATACATACTGGTGATGACCGTAGTTTGAGGAGTTCATGTATTCACTATGTGTTAATGCTTTGGTCCGGTACTCTATTAGAAGGAGTCCTTAATATCCCTTAGTTTCCATTAGGACCCCGCTGCCACGGGAGGGTAGGACAAAAGATGTCATGCAAGTTCTTTTCCATAAGCACGTATGACTATATTCGGAATAAATGCCTACATTACATTGATGAAATGGAGCTAGTTCTGTGTCACCCTATGTTTTGACTGTTGTGTGATTGATCGCATCCGACATAATTCTCCATCACCAATCCAATGCCTATGAGCTTTTCAATATATTGTTCTTTGCTTATTTATTTTTCCGCTGCTACTGTTACAATCACTACAAAACCCCAAAAAATTACTTTTGCTACCGTTACCTTTTGCTATCGTTACCACTATTATCATATTACTTTGCTACTAAATACTTTGCTGTAGATATTAAGTTTCCAGGTGTGGTTGAATTGACAACTCAACTGCTAATACTTGAGAATATTCTTTGGCTCCCCTTGTGTCGAATCAATAAATTTGGGTTGAATACTCTACCCTCGAAAACTGTTGCGATCCCCTATACTTGTGGGTTATCACATATCACATCACAACATGCCCTGCAAAAAGAAGTTAGACGTCCTCTACTTTGTTGTTGCAAGTTTTACGTGGTCGTTACGAGCTTCTAGCAAGAACCGTTCTTACCTACGCATCAAAACCACAACGTAGTATAGTGATTGATTTTTGATCTTCAGAAAGAACCCTGTTCATTGAAACTGATTCAACTAAAGTTGGAGAAACAGACACCCACTAGCCACCTATGTGCGAAGCACGTCGGTAGAACGAGTCTCGCGTAAGCGTACGCGTAATGTCGGTCTGAGCCGCTTCATCTAACAATACCGCCGAATCAAGAATCAATTAGTGACGGCAAGCAATATGTATATACCCACGCCCACAACTCCTTTGTGTTCTACTCGTGCATATAACATCTACGCATAGACCTGGCTCTGATACCACTGTTGGGGAATGTAGTATTTCAAAAAATTTCTTACAATCACGCAAGATCTATCTAGGAGAAGCATAACAACGAGCGGGGAGAGTGTGTCCACATACCCTCGTAGACCGAAAGCGGAAGCGCTTAGTAACGCGGTTGATGTAGTTGAACGTGTTCGCGATCCAACCGATCAAGTACCGAACACATGGCACCTCCGCAATCTGCACATGTTCAGCTCGGTGACGTCCCTCGAACTCTAGATCCAACCGAGGACGAGGTAGAGTTTTGTCAGCACAACAACGTGGTGACAGTGATGATGAAGTTACCGACGCAGGGCTTCGCCTAAGCACTACGACAATATGAGTGAGGTGGAAAACTTTGGAGGGGGGACCCACACAAGGCTAAGAAATCAACTTGTGTGTCTATGGGTGCCCCTAAAGGAGGGAGGAAGAGGAGGTCGGCCTAGGAGGGGCGTGCCTATAGGGGAGTCCAACTAGGATTCCCAATCCTAGTTGGAGTCCCCTTCCTTTTCCAAGAGACGAGAGAGAGGGAAGGAGTAGGAGAGGAAGAAGGAAAGAGAGAGGGGCTCCGCCCCTCCCTAGTCCAATTCAGACTTGCCATGGGGGGGGGGGGCGGCCACCCCTTGAGGCCCTTCTCTCCTTTCCCGTATGGCCCATTAAGGCCCACTACTTCCCCCGGAGAATTCCCGTAACTCTCCGATACTTCGAAAAAACCTGAATCACTCGAAACCTTTCCGATGTCCGAATATAGCCTTCCAATATATTGATATTTACGTCTCGACCATTTCGAGACTCCTCGTCATGTCCGTGATCTCATCCGGGACTTCGAACAACCTTCGGTACATCAAATCACATAACTCATAATACAAATCTTCATCAAATGTTAAGCGTGTGGACCCTATGGGTTCGAGAACCATGTAGACATGACCGAGACACATCTCCAATCAATAACCGATAGCTGAACATGGATGCTCATATTGACTCCTACGTATTCTACGTAGATCTTTATCGGTCAAACCGCATAACAATATATGTTGTTCCCTTTGTCATCGGTATGTTACTTGCCCGAGATTCGATTGTTGGTATCATCATACCTAGTTAAATCTCGTTACCGGCAAGTCTCTTTACCTGTTCCGTAATGCATCATCCCGCAACTAACTCATTAGTCACATTGCTTGCAAGGCTTATAGTGATGTGCATTATCGAGAGGGCCCAGAGATACCTCTCCGGCAATCGAAGTGACAAATCCTAATCTCGATCTATGCCAACTCAACAAACACCATCGGAGACACCTGTAGAGCATCTTTATAATCACCCAGTTACGTTGTGATGTTTGATAGCACACAAGGTGTTCCTCTAGTATTCGGGAGTTGCATAATTTCATAGTCAGAGGGACATGTATAAGTCATGAAGAAAGCAGTAGCAACAAAACTGAACGATCATTATGCTATGCTAGTGGATGGGTCTTGTCCATCACATCATTCTCTAATGATGTGATCCCATTCATCAAATGACAACACATGTCCATGGCTAGGAAACTTAACCATCTTTGATTAACGAGCTAGTCAAGTAGAGGCATACTAGGGACACTTTGTTTGTCTATGTATTCACACATGTACTATGTTTCCGGTTAATACAATTCTAGCATGAATAATAAACATTTATCATGATATAAGGAAATATAAATAACAACTTTATTATTGCCTCTAGGCCATATTTCCTTCAGGTTCCCCTTGTGTCACTAGGATCAAGCACCGTAAGATCAAACCCATCACAAAGCACCTCTTCCCATGACAAGAAAAATCGATCCAGTTGGCCTAACTAAACCAAAGATTTGAAGAAGAAATACGAGGCTATAAGTAATCATGCATATAAGATATCAAAGACTCAAATAACTTTCGTGGATAAAAACATAGATCTGATCATAAACTCAAAGTTCATCGGATCCCAACAAATACACCGCAAAAAGAGTTACGTCAAATAGATCTCCAAGAGACCATTGTATTGAGAACCAAAGAGAGAGAGAGAGGAAGCCATCTAGCCACTCACTACGGACCCGTAGGTCTACAATGAACTACTCACGCATCATCGGAGAGGCACCAATGAGGATGATGAACCCCTCCGTGATGGTGTCTAGATTGGATCTGGTGGTTCTGGAACTTGTGGCTGCTAGAATTGATTTTCGTCGACTCCCCTAGGATTTGTGGAATATTGGGGTATTTATAGAGTAAAGAGGCGGTGAGGGAGGCCACCGAGGTGGGCACAACCCACCAGGGCGCGCCTGGGCCGGTGTCTTCTGGTCCAGAAAAAATCACCAAAAATTTTCGTTGCGTTTGGACTCCGTTTGGTATTGATTTTCTGCAAAGTAAAATAAAAATAGCAACTAGCACTTGGCACTATGTCAATAGGTTAGTCCAAAAAAAGATATAAAATGATTGTAAAACATCCAAGAATGATAATATAACAACATGGAACAATAAAAAATTATAGATACGTTGGAGACGTATCAACATCCCCAAGCTTAATTCCTGCTCGTCCTCGAGTAGGTAAATGATAAAAACAGATTTTTTGATGTGGAATGCTGCCTAACATGTTCATCACATATTCTTTTCTTTGTAGCATGGACATTTGGACTTTTATATGGTTCAAAGCAATAGTCTAGTTTTGACATGAGGACTTTAATACTCAAGCATATCAACAAGCAACCATGTCTTTTAAAATATCAACACTAAAGCAAGTTATCCCTAGCCCATTTTGCTCAATCATTGATCCATTCATGAAACACACTCGCATATTAGTTACACCCAATGCTCAAGCACGATCATAGTGCCCTTAGTTGGTGCTTTATAAGAGAATATGGAGACTCAAGTAAAAAAATTGCATAAAGTAAATAGAAAAGGCCCTTCGCGGAGGGAAGTAGGGATTTGTAGAGGTTCTAGAGCTCAAAGCGAAAATGATAGAGATAAAACATTTTGGGTGGCATGATTTTCCTATGAACGAAAACGATCGAGTAGTTCCCAATACTTTCCATGTTAGATATATCATAGGAGGTTCCCAAATAGAAAATAAAGTTTATTTATTTTTCCACCATACTTTCACTTTCCATGCCTAACCATATCCATGGATGCCTTCCATACCTACACTTTCCAAAGAATTTATTATTTGACAACATAAAGTAAATTCATTTTTTATTTCGGGACTGGGCATCCCTAATACCTTTGTCGCATGCAATGACAAGTGAATAAACACTCATCTTAAGAATAACACATCTAGCATGGAAATATATCAGCCACCCCCTACCATTTCATGAGCGGTACAAGCACACAAAAGAGAAATTTATTTTGAAAATTAGAGATGGCACATACAAATTTGCTTAGAACGACAAAAGAATACCGCATATAGGTAGGTATAGTGGACTCATGTGGCAAAAACTGGTTTGAAGGATTTTGGATGCACAAGTAGTGATGATACTTAGTGCAAATGAAGGCTAGCAAAAGGTTGAGAAGCATCCAACCAAGAAATGAAAAATCTCATAAGTGAGCATTAAGCATAACTAACACCGAATAATGCACCACAAGTAGATGTAATTTCATTGCATAATTGTTGACTTTCATGCTTGCATAGGGAATCACAAACCTTAACACCAATATTTTTACTAAAGCATAATTACTCATCAACATGACTCACATATCACTATATCATATCTCAAAACTATTACAAAGAGTCAAGTTTATTTTGTCCAATGATCTTCATGAAAGTTTTTATTATATCCTCCTTGGATATCTATCACTTTGGAACTAGTTTCATATGTTGCTTTTAATAAGCTCAAACAAATATAAGTGAAGAACATGAGCATCATATTTCTTTCTCTCAAAATAATTTGAGTGAAGAAAGAGATAATTTCTTCAATTTTTTACTAACTCTCAAATAAATCTAAGTGAAGCATGAGAGCATTTCTTCAAAAATACTAAAGCACACCATGCTCAAAAAGATATAAGTGAAGCACTAGAGCAATTCCATAGCTCATAAAGATGTAAGTAAAGCATATAGAGAAATTCTAACAATTCATAGCATAATTTTGGCTCTCTCAAATAGGTGTGTCCAACAAGGATTCATGACTTAAAATAAAAAGCAAAACAAGTAAAGATTCATACCATACAAGACGCTCCAAGCAAAACTCATAATATGTGATGATTAAAAATATAGTTTCAAGTAAAATACCGATGGTTGTTAGAAGAAAGAGGGGATGCCACTCGGGGGCATCCCCAAGCTTAGTTTCTTGATACTTTTTTTATATTATCTTGGGGTGCCATGGGAATCCCCAAGCTTAGCCTTTTTCTAATCCTTATTCCTTCATCCATCATGATCTCACCAAAAACATGAAAACTTCAATCACACAAAACTCAACAAAACTTTTGTGAGATCCGTTAGTATAAGAAAGCAAATCACTACTATAAGTACTGTTGAAAACCCTTTAATATTTTATTTTTGCATTATATCTACTGTATTCCAACTTTTCTATGGCAAAAACTCTTCAAAGGAAACCATTTAATCATAAAAAAAACACACTATGCAAAGAAAATAGAATCTATCAAAAACAGAACAATCTGTAGCAATCTGGATATTTCGAATACTTCTGTAACTCCAAAAACTTTGAAAATTAGGACAACATGAGCAATTTGTATATTAATCTTCTGCAAAAAGAATCAGTATTTTATCACACTTCTGTTAAAAATAAGAATTGTTTTCGTGAGTGCAAAAGTTTCTGTTTTTCAGCAAGATCAAATCAACTATCACCCAACATGATCCCAAAGGCTTTGCTTGGCACAAACACTAATTAAAACATGAAAAACACAATCATAATAGTAGCATAATTGATTATTTTATTGAGAACAACAAGAAAACCAAAATGCAAAAAGATACAAGTTGGGTTGCCTCCCACGGGCGCTATCGTTTTACGCCCCTAGCTAGGCATAACACATAGATTCAAGTATTGTCATCTTTATTCTCCAACTCTTCAATAAAACAGTTAGAATTCTTCAAAGATTACCATATAAATTTTCAATAACAATACTTCTAGGAACAAGTTTGAGGAATTCATTCATGCCGATAGGGTCTCTTATTACTTCAATAAAATCGGGGTCAATACTAATCTTCTTAAGGTCTTGTTTATTACTAGAAGTTGCACCGTTGTTCTTAGTAACTTGAGTAATCTTGGAATTTTTACGACAATTTTTTCAATAGTTTTAGCGGAAGCAAAAGCTGTGCTTATATTACTAAAGATTACTTCCAGTTTATCAATTCAAGACAGGCTTTCTTCAATTCTTTCAAGAATTATAGTAATCTTTTCTTTTAACAACTTAAAAACTTCTGCCGCTTTTCAACCAAATTTAGTAGCAAAATTTTGCATCTTTTTATCCATGTTTTCAATATGTTCTTTGGCAAGCATTTTATTTTCAATAACATCTAGTCTTTCCATAACATGCTCGAGAGTTAAAGTTGTTTCGTTAACCAAAACAGGCGGTGATCCCACAAGATTTCCCATAGCATTAAAAGCATCTGGAGAAGGACACATCAAGAAATTACCGACGGTAATCGTATCAAGGACGAATCTATACCAAGTGGTTATGCCCACATAAAAACAACAAAGAAAAACAACATTAGATTGCTTGTGAATATATCTATTATGAGCATTGCAAATCCTGTACCAAGCATCTTTTAGATTCTCCCCTCACCTTTGTTTGAAATTAAGAACTTCGTTCTCGGGTGTGCATGCAATAGAGGAAGAACTATCCATAATGACAAAAGATGAAAAACAAAGTTGCACACAAAATAGATCTGACGGGAAAACGACGAACAAAAAAGAGGGTGAATAAAACGACAACTTTTTGTGAAGTGGGGGAGGGAAAAAAGAGAGGCAAATGGAAAATAATGTAAATTGCAAGGAGATGAGATTTGTGATTAGGAACCTGATAGATGTTGGTGATGTCTCCCCGGCAACGGCGCCAGAAATTCCTTTTGATGCGGCTTGAACTACGTCGGTATTTCCCCAAAGAGGAAGGGATGATGCAGCACAACTAAGGTAGGTATTTCCCTTAGTGATGAGACCGAGGTTATCGAACCAGTAGGAGAACCACACAACACCATGTAAACAGCTCCTGCACACAAAGAGCAAATACTCGCAACCCGACGTTAGAGAGGGGTTGTCAATCCCTCACGGGTAAAAAGATAGGTAAAATTGTGGAAGATTGGATAAATAGATCTCGCGGGAATGCGAGATAAAATAAATAAATAAAAATTGCAGCAAGGTATTTTTGTATTTTTGGATTAATAGATCTAAAAAAGCAAATAAAAATAGATCGCGAAGGAAAATATAACGAAGAAGAGACCTCGGGGTCGTAGATTTCACTAGTGGCTTCTCTCGAGAAAAATAGCATACCGTGGGTAAACAAATTACCGTTGGGAAATTGATAGAACTTCAAATAATCATGACAATATCCAGGCAATGATCATTATATAGGCATGACATCCAAGATTAGTAAACCAACTCTGCCTGCATCTACTACTATTACTCCACACATCGACCGCTATCCATCATGCACCTAGTGTATTAAGTTCATGGAGAAACAGAGGAATGCAATAAGAATGATGACATGATGTAGACAAGATCTATTTATGTAGAAATAGACCCCATCTTGTTATCCTTAATAGCAATGATACATACGTGTCGGTTCCCCTTTTGTCACTAGGATCAAGCACCATAAGATCGAACCCATCACAAAGCACCTCTTCCCATGACAAGAAAAAAACGATCTAGTTGGCCTAACTAAACCAAAGATTCTAAGAAGAAATACGAGGCTATAAGTAATCATGCATATAAGAGATCAAAAGACTCAAATAACTTTCATGGATAAAAACATAGATCTGATCATAAACTCAAAGTTCATCGGATCCCAACAAATACACCGCAAAAAGAGTTACATCAAATAGATCTCCAAGAGACCATTGTAGTGAGAATCAAAAGAGAGAGAGAGAGAGGAAGCCATCTAGCCACTAACTACGGACCCGTGGGTCTACAATGAACTACTCACGCATCATCAGAGAGGCACCAATGAGGATAATGAACCCCTCCGTGATGGTGTCTAGATTGGATCTGGTGGTTCTAGAACTTGCGGCGGCTGGAATTGATTTTCGTCGACTCCCCTAGGGTTTCCGGAATATTGGGGTATTTATAGAGAAAAGAGGTGATGCGGGAAGCCATCGAGGTGGGCACAACCCACCCAGGCGCGCCTGGGCCCCCCAAGCGCACCCTGGTGGGTTGTGCTCCCCTCGTGTACTTTCTTGTCCCAACAGGTGTCTTCTGGTCCAGAAAAAATCACCAAAAAGTCTCGCTGCGTTTGGACCCCGTTTGGTATTGATTTTCTGCGAAGTAAAAAACAAGCAAAAAGTAGTAACTGGCACTTGGCACTATGTCAATAGGTTAGTCCCAAAAACTGATATAAAATGATTGTAAAACATCCAAGAATTATAATATGACAGCATGGGACAATAAAAAAATTATAGCTACATTGGAGACGTATCAATGAGGTATCGTGTTGGTAGGAAATTTGCGTCTGGACCAAATGATCCAGACGCTTACGAGTGGTTTGACCTAACCAAGAATCAGTCGCCGATGACCAAGAATCCAAGAGCAGTAAGCTAAGCTAGGCTGACGTCTACAAGCTGTGACCTGAAAAATAACATCAGTCATTTTCTTTTTGCACCATCTGATTTGCATCCAATGGCTGAAAATAGATCAATCGTTGTTCATCTTCTTCCTCCCTTCCTCCTTCCTTCTCACACAACCGCCGGCTCACCCAGGCCTATCCACCTACCTCCGCCCCCTTTGTCGGCGGCTATCGCCGCCTCACCCTCCCCTCGACCTGCCCCCACTACCGTGCTAGTCGCCGCCCCAGCCATCCCTTTAAGCCCCCCGCACAACTCCGGCGATCCCCTGCATCCCTAATACGTCCATTTTGCATCATGTTTACCTACTGTTATTTATAATGTTTTTATCCATAATAATGCTTTTTGGAGTAATTCTAATGCCTTTTCTCTCATAATATGCATTGTTCACACAAAGAGGGAGAATTCCGACAGCTGCAAATCTGGACCTGGAAAAGCTACGCCGGGCCACCTATTCTGCACAACTCCAAATGAACTAAAACTTCACGAGGAATTTTTATGGAATAAATAAGAAATACTAGAGCAAATAACTACCGAAGGGGGGCCACCTGGTGAGCACAAGACACTGGGGCACGCCTGGCCCCCCAGGCATGCCCTAGTGAGTTGTGCTCAGCCCAGCCCACCTTCCGTGCCCCTCTTCTGGTATATAAGTCATTTTGACTTGGAAAAAATAATGAGAGGTCTTTCAGGACGGAGCACCATCATCTCGAGGCGGAACTTGGGCAGGAGCACTTTTTCCCTCCGGCGGAGCGATTCAGCCGGGGGAACTTCCCCCCCGGAGGGGGAAATCATCATCATCCTCATCATGAACAACTATCCCATCTTGGGGAGGGAAATCTCCATTAACATCTTCAACAACACCATCTCCTCTCAAACCGTAGTTCATCTCTTGTGTTCAATCTTTGTACCCGAACCTCAGATTGGTACTTGTGGGTGACTAGTAGTGTTGATTACATCTTGTAGTTGATTACTATATGATTTATTTGGTGGAAGATTATATGTTTTTTAGATCCAGTATGCTATTTAATACCCCTCTGATATTGAGCATGATTATCATTTGTGAGTAGTTACTTTTGTTCTTGAGGTCACGAGAGAAATCTTGTTGCAAGTAATCATGTGAACTTGATATGTGTTCGATATTTTGATAGTATGTATGTTGTGATTCCCTTAGTGGTGTCATGTGAATGTCGACTACATGACACTTCACCATATTTGGGCCTAAGGGAATGCACTGTGGATTAGTAATTAGATGATGGTTGCGAGAGTGACAGAAGCTTAAACCCTAGTTTATGTGCTATTCCGTAAGGGACCGATTGGATCCAAAAGTTTAATGCTATGGTTAGAATTTATTCTTAATACTTTTCTCATAGTTGCGGATGCTTGCGAGGGTGTTAATTGTAATTATGAGGCTTGTTCAAGTAAGAACAACAACTAAGCACCGGTACACCCACATATCAAATTATCAAAGTAGCAAAGACAAATTGAACCAACATGATGAAAGTGACTAGATGAAATTCCCGTGTACCCTTAAGAATGCTTTGCTTATTATAAGAAACCGTTTTGGCCTGTCCTTTGCCTCAAAAGGATTGGGCTACCTTGCTGCACTTTTGTTACTATTATCTTCACTTGCTCGTTACAAATTATCTTGCTATCAAACTACTCTATTACTTACAATTTTAGCACTTGCAGACATTACCTTGCTGAAAACCACTTGTCATTTCCTTCTGCTCCTCGTTGGGTTCGACTCTCTTACTTATCGAAAAGGCTACAATAGACCCCATATACTTGTGGGTCATCAATCCCCCACACACTAAGATAGATAATGAGGCAATGACTTTCCCCTAAGATAGATACTGGGGTCATGGCTTCCCCTAAGATAGATAGTGAGGCTATTTCTTCTCCGGCGAGCTTGGATGGACTAAGAAAAAGTGACTGTGCTTTGGAAAATTTCACGCTCCCGAGAAATAGCAAATCCGCTACAAGTTCCATGAAGATATTTCATGCAGCACAGATGTCATCATCACAAGATCTAAGAAAAGTGTTCAAATCAGCTGGCTGATTTCTTCGGACACATGGGCCGCATGCTCCCCGTCAGATCAGCTAATCACTATTTTCCTTGGATGCGTGGGTGATATGTCTCCAACGTATCTATAATTTTTGATTGTTCCCTGCTATTATATTATCTGTTTTGGATGTTTTATATGCATTAATATGCTATTTTATATGATTTTTGGGACTAACCTATTAACCTAGAGCCCAGTGCCAGTTTTAGTTTTTTCCCCTATTTTAGAGTTTCACAAAAAAGGAATACCAAACGGAGTCAAAACGGAATGAAACTTTTGCGATAATTTTTCTTGGACCAGAAGACATCCAGAGGACTTGGAGTGCAGACCAGGGAAGCCACGAGGCGGCCACAAGGACGGAGGGCGCGCCCCCACCCTTGTGGGCCCCTCATGACTCCATCGACCTATTTCTTCCGCCTATATATTCTCAAATATTCCAACTAATCAGGAGAGCAACAAAAACACTTTTCCACTGCCGCAACCTTTTGTACCCGTGATATCCCATCTAGGGGCCTTTTCCGGCGTCTTGCCGGAGGGGGATTTGATCACGGAGGGCTTCTACATCAACACCATGGCCTCTCTGATGAAGCGTGAGTAGTTTACCTCAGACCTACGGGTCCATAGCTAGTAGCTAGATGGCTTCTTCTCTCTTTTTGATTCTCAATACCATGTTCTCCTTGATGTTCTTGGAGATCTATTCGATGTAATACTTTTTTACGTTGTGTCGTGGAGTTGACACGGCAGATGTCATAGCGGAAGGACTTAGTCGTGGATCCATCGCAACTAGGTTAGCCTAAAGGGGTTAATCGGGACAAAGGACACAGGAGTTTATATTGGTTCGGCCCCTTGCGGTGAAGGTAAAGGCCTACTACAGTTCGGGATTGTGTTGCTTGGGTTTTGATTACCAAGGAGCGAATACGCTTGACCTAGTTCTCGATCTATTGTTTCTTGCCCTAAACCGCCGCTGGGTCGCCCCTTTATATACATAGGAAAACACCCAGCGGCTCACGGAGTTCTGGCCGGCTCATACACAACGTGTCCGGCTTGGTGACTAACTGCCCTTGCCTTACAAAACAAGTCATACACATATGGCGGTTCATCCTCTTGGGCCTCAAGTCGCCTCTAGGTCTTGGGCCGTCAATGGGCTTGTATGAGCCGCCATCTTCATTGATAAGTCACTAGTGGTATAACCCGGCCCCTCCCAGGCGATTCATACCCAGTAGTTATCTCCCCAACAATAGGCCCCAGGTTGATTTGAACTTGTTCATATCAATCTTCAATACCTGACTTGTCAACATCTGTCATTGCTTGTTTGATAAACCTTTCCATAACCTGCCATGACGTCAGCTCACAAAATCTTCTTAAACCGCCATGACGTCATTTTGCATTCATTTCGCGCGTGGCCCAGAATATCTTAACCAATCCTTATCTTAATGAGCATCTCGAAAACCGAGGCCTCCATATAGACACGTGATGATTTCGACCTCCTCGATTCCCGTGCATGCCTTGTATCCACCCCTATAAATAGTGACAGGGGTCTTTATCATTTCCCCTCGCTCGCTCATCTTAGTCTTCCTCCCTCGCATAGCCGCACCTGCGCTCGAGCTCCGCCGCCATCAACCTCCGTCTGCTGCATCAGCCGGGCTGCATCACCCTGACCGGACCAGAAAACGCTGGCACACAATCGCTGCTCCTTGGCATCTGTAAGTCTCATTTCCCTAATCCTTAGATCTGCATTAGGGTTTTCTCTATTCATCGGTGTTCTTGGCCGTTCTTCATTGTTTTCTTCAACTCGAGCAACCTTTAATCCCAAAAAGTTATGAACCTTGTGTGTTAGTAGTTTAACATTCATTTTTACCATCAAAATAGCATTTCTTCATAGAAAATCTCATCGGGGCACATGAACTTTTTCTGCTGCCGCCACCTTAGGTTTATATTTTACTGTCTTTTCTGCATTGCTGTAGATCCACAATTATAGCTCCAGTTTGTCAAACCTGTTTGTCCATCACTTAGTAAAATTTTCACTGATGAATTTGAAGTACCATAACTGCTATGGAGGCTTATACTGTAAACCATGATCCACCATATAGAACCTCTTTTAAACCGCCATCATATGCTTCATAACCATTTAAACTCTATCCGGCTTAATAGCAGAATCCTTAATCCGACAGGTACCATTAGTCCCCTTTTAAGCCGCCAATATGAATATCTCCGTACTTCAATGTTCAATCCCCGGCTTAAACTGTTAGTCTGCTTATAGCACTTTTACCTCTGAATCAATTGTCCGGCTTAATAGCATAACCTTAAGCCGATAATATTTCTCTCTTTTAGGCATTTTCCCTCAAAAATGGTCAAGACCGTCACCGCCTGCAACTGGGTCGTTTCCTGGGTCACCGAGGAAGATCTGAACGAATATGTTCAGACTAGCGTTTTAGCCAAAAAAGATGACATCAATTGGAGATTTCCAGGCAATGAAACTCGTCCTGAGACCAAGGACGGTGAAGTGGTCATTCTCCTGGCTCAAAATTCTTCCGTGATGTGCTGAATTTTTTCAAACTCCATCCGCAAGATATTGGGCCCAACTCTGTTTCAAACATCTGCAACTTCCAAGTCTTCTGCGAGGTGTACCTTCAATAGGAGCCCACTGTAGAATTATTTAGAGAGTTCTATTACTTGAACCGGCAGAACGAGTTCACAGACGGGTCCAACCTAGAGCGAGGCGGCATTTCTATACAGCGTCAGAAAGAAGCCACCTTCCTAGCTACCACTCTTCTCAGTTATCCGAAAGACCGGAACCAGACTTGGTTTTATTGCCAAGATACTTCTCTAGAAGGGGAAAATGCCTTGTCGGGTTATCGCCCCAGTCGGCTTAGCAACAGACATCATCTTCCAGACCATATTAGCACAACAGAGCGGAAGAAATACATGCCAGTTTTTTCAAAGATCCAGGCCTTGATGGCCAATGGCTTGATTGGGATTGATCTGGTTTGATGCTGGGTCGCCTGGAGAATCTTGCCTCTAAGCCGCTGGTCTGGCTTAATGTGCGGGTACACCGGCGTGTTAACAGATCCGGAAGGCCACTGTTAGATTGAAATAACTAACAAAAATATCAATAATATGACCAAAACTCTATTGAATGAGAGCTTGGAAGACTGCAGCCAAGTCGGATTGAGCCATTTCTGCGTCCTTAATAAACCACCACCTGTAAGTTTTGAATCAAGTTCGTACTTGAATCATGTTTTCATTAGTACTGTCTATTCATATCCATTCAATTTTTTATAGGCCGATTCACCTTTTTGGACCAAGAAGCTGCAAGATAAGCCAGCCAAGAAACCCCGGACGAAGAGCAAGGCTATCAAAAAGCCTACTAAGAAGAAGACAAATCCTGCCGAATTATTCAATTTGGATGACAAAGATGATGATGACGAGTCAGAGGTAGAATTTGATTCCCTTGGCTCGTTTTTTGTGCATCTTATTGACAATGACTATTATCAGGATGAAGCAGAGGCCAGTCGTGCAGATGATGCAAAGGTAATTACTCTTTCCTCCGGCTCAGAACCTCTGCCAACACAGAGAACTCGACAAGCAAGCTGGAAAGTAAGATTTTCTCACCCTTTAGCTCACTTGGATCCCAACTTTCTTTTGAGGAAGCACCAACATGAAGCTCGCCGCAGAACCCAGAGTAGCGGCGGTGGAGTTTTATCCTCTGGCTTACCGAACACCCCAGCACCTCACAAACGTCGACTGGAGGATTCAAATATTTCTGACTTATCTTATCCCAAGGTGGGTCTTTTTCGACAACCTCTGAACCCATCTGATTCAAACTATTAGGGAACATCCCATTCCTCCTCTGGCGACTCAACGGGGACTCATATCCCAGCCTTCAAGATTGTGCCTGGGTAAGGGTGCATTCCATCACTCGAAATTCCATGCTTGATTAATATGCTGACATGATTGTATTTCTTATTGCTAGTGGCATGGCCAAGCCTAGCAAGAAGGCAAAATTGAACAAACCGGCTGAAGATTCCAACCCTTCTGAGCCGGAAAAGCAAACGCTAGAGGCCTCTCATCCAACCGTTGAAGCTATCATTGATGAGCCACCGCTAGAAGATCACAATGTCACTATAGACCGTACAAATGTTGAACCGGTCATCACTAAGTCGCCAAGTCCCATCAAGCCCACCGAAGAGAAAGCTGCCGATGTCATCATCACCGGGCTTGGTTATACAATGCCGGGTAACCCTACTGCCTTATCCAAGCACAACGCCAAAGAAGAATTTTCTGCTGCTAATAAAGGCAAGTGGAAGGTAGACTTGGAAAGCTACGCTCAATTCGGTGCCCAAGAGATCCACTCCGGTTACTTGAACTGTTTGTATAACAACCGTGATTTTGAAGCCGGCTTGGTCAACTTGATGAAGGAGCGCTATGAGGTAATACACCAAAATCCTCTTCATAAATATATCTCTATCAACCGCCAAGTCTATAAAATATGATAGAATTGAATATACTGTAGACTTTTCAAATAGTCACAAATAAATGAACATCATCACTAGTAGTCCCCAAGGGACGGCTTACCTATCAAGTTAAGCCGGGACTTTAATTAACAGTAATCAACTTTGCATCTGTAGCCCCCAAGTGTCGGTTTAACCTGTATGAATAAACCAAGACTTATCATCATGGCTAAGACCAATATCCCAATATGTAGCCTTTATAAACCAGATCATATCATTTTGCCTGGATCATCAGATAAATTTGTCTTGAAAATAGAAATAGGCATTAGCCCCCAAGTGCCAAGGAAAGTACTTGTATTGTGCTTGGGACTTCGGAAAATAATCATGATCATAATACCTTCCATGTTTGTTCCTGTGTCAGGCTGAACTAACTGAGAAGGATTCCCAAATCAATGATCTGAAGGCCAATATTAAAACTCAACAATTTGAAACATCCAAGGACAAGTTAGAACTGAAGACTGCATTGGAGAATATTGAGAAGTTGAAACAGAACTTCAACGCTGACAAAACCGGCTTGCAGACTGAGACGGCAGCTCTATTAAAGAGAGCAGAAGATGCCGAAGCAGCTCTTAAACCGGTGACTAATGAAATGTCTGGCTTAAAACAACAGATCAATAGCATGACTTCAGCCATCTTCGGTAAGTAATAAAATGAACTTCTTTACACCAGCAGGCATATCATAATCATCTGCCGGTTTATCAATAACTTTACTGATGCAGGCTCCCGAAGTGTCAAATTGGGCTCTGATATGCGCATCAAGCTGAAGGCTCTATATACTCTAGGAGAATAGCTATACACTGGTGCTCAACGGACCATTGCTACTGCTATACATAAAAAACATCCTCCTACTCACATGAAGGATACATTGGAGAAGTTATAAGTGCTTCCCCAAAGGATTGATGATTTAAAGCGAGCATCTGCCAGAGCCGGTGCCTTGACTGCTTTAAGCCGGGCAAAGGCATGGCAAGCCGATCTTGATCCGGAAGACTTGGCCAGTGGTTGCCCGAATGTATAAGAAGACGAGTCTCCCTTCAGCGCTGATGACTTTGCTGAAATAGCAAGAGCAATGCGTCCGTTAGCAAGAAAACTGGCTGAGGAGACCAATTGTCGGTGTCAAAACCGGCGAATCTCGAGTAGGGGGTCCCGAACTGTGCGTCTAAGGCTTATGGTAACAGGAGGCAGGGGACACAATGTTTTACCCAGGTTCGAGCCCTCTTGATGGAGGTAAAACCCTATGTCCTGCTTGATTAATATTGATGACATGGGTAGTACAAGAGTAGATCTACCATGAGATCGGAGAGGCTAAACCCTAGAAGCTAGCCTATGGTATGATTGTATGTTGTCCTACGGACTAAAACCCTCCAGTTTATATAGACACCAGAGGGGCTAGGGTTACACAAGGTCGGTTACAAAGGAGGAGATATACATATCCGTATTGCCTAGCTTGCCTTCCACGCCAAGTAGAATCCCATCCGGACATGAGATGAAGTCTTCAATCCTGTATCTTCATAGTCTAACAGTCTGGCCAATGGAGATAGTCCGCCTGTCCGGAGACCCCCTAACCTAGGACTCCCGCAGTAGCCCCTGAACCAGGCTTTCAATAACGATGAGTCCGGCGCGCAGTATTGTCTTCGGCATTGCAAGGCGGGTTCCTCCTCCGAATATACCACGGAAGAATTTGAATATAAGGATAGTGTCCGACCCTGCAAAATAAGTTCCACATACCACCGTAGAGAGAATAATATTTCCACAAATCCAATTTGCTGACTTGTTTTGGCAACACGACATTATGTCATGGCCCGGTGATTATTCGAACCATTTCCTTTAACTAGCCCCGCACATAACGCAAGGCAGTTTTTTGGCATGTCTTGTCAAAGCAGTGATCGTGTCCCCTTATCACGGGATTCTCATCAATACGGGTGTGGGTAACCCAACCGCGCCATCGATTACGGCGCTTGGGGGATAAGCAAGTTTTACCAGGCTAGTGGGGACGCTTAGTTTCGTCCACCCATATAAAGGGATAAGGATTCACCTTTTCATCCACGCCTTCTTCCTCCTTTGCTCATCCATTTTCGTGCACTCGAGCTCCAGCGCCCAAGTCCGCACTTCCTACCTCAACCTTCTCCAACCATGTCCGGAGCGGGAGGTAGGTGGATGGTCTCCTCTGTCATAGAGGGACACATCAAGAAGCTGAGGAGAGCCGGATACCTGCCCGACGACATCGCGCACCGGCTCCCAGATGAGGGGCAGCTGATACCCACCCCCAGGCCCCATGAGAGGGTAGTGTTCCTTACCCATTTCCTCCGCGGACTGGGATTCCCACTCGACCCATTCGTCCGGGGGCTCATGTTCTACTACGGCCTGGATTTCCAGGATCTGGCCCCGAACTTCATCCTCAACATCTCGGCGTTTATCGTCGTGTGCGAGGCCTTCCTCCGCATCAAGCCCCACTTCGGCTTATGGTTGAAGACCTTCAATGTCAAGCCGAAGGTAGTGAGCGGCCGCCAGGCGGAGTGCGGAGGCTCCATGGTGGGCAAGATGCCCAACGTTACATGGCTCGAGGGCTCCTTCGTGGAGACCATAAAGGGGTGGCAATCGGGGTGGTTCTACATCACCGAGCCGCGTGACCCTGCATGGGCAGCGCCCCCCGAGTTCCGATCTGGCATCCCCACGCGTCTCACCTCCTGGAAAGAGAAGGGCCTGTCCTGGGGTAGTTCGGAAGAGCTGACCGGACTCCAAACATGTATTCAAAACATGGTGAACAAGAAGCTCAAACTCGTCAACGTAGTTCAGGTCATGCTCGTCCGCCGAATCCTCCCGTGTCAACAACGGGCCTTCAACTTGTGGGAGTTCGACCCAGCCCAGCACCAAACTCTGAACATGCTCTTCAATACAACACACGAGGATGCCTGGAAGGTGCTATTCAAGGGCGCTGAGGTTTCTCCTCCTACTACCGAGGATCGCGGATTCTGCGCGAAGCGCCAAGCCAGCGCGGTAAGCTGTTTTACCTCTTACAGGATACTCGTTTTTCATAGTTCGACTCTATGCGGGATCTAAGCTCCCGTTCCTTTGACATGACTGACAGGAAATGGCCGGACAGATTGACTGTCCGGCTCCCTTGCCCGAAGGTCCAG
Organism: Triticum dicoccoides; assembly: GCF_002162155.2. Classification (NCBI taxonomy): domain Eukaryota; kingdom Viridiplantae; phylum Streptophyta; class Magnoliopsida; order Poales; family Poaceae; genus Triticum; species Triticum dicoccoides. The sequence goes on from NC_041388.1 coordinate 61,431,514, forward strand.
CGAACGCTCTCCTGATGGAGATGCTGACTCCGGCTCCTTACAAGGTGCCAGAGAAGACCAAGAAGGCCAAGGGAACCCGAAAGAGTTCCCGATGCCAGGTGTTATCAGACTCACCGTCCGATGACTCTGCGGCACACTCCTCCCCCGAAGACGAGGAGGAAGAAGAAGATGCTCCCCCTTCAGTTGGGGGAGACAAGAAAAGAAAGACCACCCCAACTGGGGGGCCGAAGGGTCAAAGAAGGGAAGGACTCTCCTTCCGGACAGCTCCACCGCTGCCGCCGAAGGCGAAGACGAGTGGTTGCCCAGGTCCAAGCCCCTGGGGAGGTCGTAAGTATTCGGACACCAGAGTAACTCATAGTATCCTTTTGCGCACTGCTTCCCCTAACGCGAATATGATTATGAAGGTCGCCACGAGCCAGTATCGATGTATCATCGGACGGATCCCTGGGCTCGTCAGATATGGATAGCGATCCACTTCCGACCGCCACCTCCCCTTGCCATGCGGACAACACCGAGGTATTGTCTCAAGAGGCACCGGATCGAGGGGAGACAGTCCCGGAGGCGCCTTAAGGCGACCTTCCGGACTCCGGGAGCAAAGGGGACAAGGCCCCTGAGGGCTCCGAGTTTGGCCCTCAGCCAAACACCGCGTCGGAACCTCCAGCGGTTCCGGGTTCGGGCAGGCAGCCTCCTTCCAAGAGGGGCAAGACGCCCGTGCCGGTGACCTCTGTCCACCCAGAGGCACTGGATAATCTGTTGGGAGCGCTTCGCAGCGCTTCCATCGACGAGGAGCACCGCACTATTATGAGTGCGGTGGTCTAGAAGGTTCAGTCCGCCAAGAGCGGATTGACTGAAGCCTGTGCCAGCCTTCTAACAGGCTTTGAGGTAAGTGTTAAAATATAGGAAAACTATTACCGCATAGACAGTAGCCCCTGATGCTCTGTTCGGTGTTCACGAAGAAAAGTTGAACAGAGGATCAAACAACATCGCAGGAGTCTAATATAAGTATGTCAATATGCGTATGCAGGCTTCGCTGCTGGCCTCAGCCGCACTGACTGTGGAGGTCGCCACACTGAAGCAGGACCTCGAGGGGTCCAAGAAAGAGCTCGGACTTGCCAAGAGACAGCTCGAGGAGAACAAGGGTAAGTGTTGGGGATATAATTATTTACGTAAGCCGCCCAGGAGGGGCCGGGTTACGCAAAGAGAAGCCCATCTGAAGCCCAAGACCAAGATGTGAAGATGGCGGTTCAGTAAAGGGTCTAAAGGCCCACAGACGATTTAGGGCCCATGGTGATAAACCACCATGAGGGCGCGACTTGTATTGTAAGGTAGAAATAACTAGTCACTGAGCCGGACACTATTTATGAGCCGCCCGGGACTCTGTAAGCCGTAGGGCGTCGACCCGTGTATATAAGGGGACGACCCGCTGGCGGCTTAGGGACAGAAAAAACAAGAGATCGAGAACCGGGCATAGCGTATCTTGCTCCCTGGTCATCGAAACCTCAAGCAATTCCAACCCAACTAGACGTAGGCCTTCCTTCACCGTAAGGGGCTGAACTAGTATAAACCTCGCATGTCCTTTGTCCCGATTAACCCCTTTAAGCTTCCTAGTTGCGATGGCTCCACGATCAAGTCCTTGCAAGAGGACATCTGCCATGACAATTCCATGATAGTTGGCGCCCACCGTGGGGCCAGCGCACGGTGGATTTGAGTTCTTGAAGGGCAGCTTCGAAGGGCTCAAGGGATACGTAGTTGGCCGGATGACCAAGAGTCGTCACGGCAAGATCTACATCGACGACGAAGGCTGGGCCCCCGACGCCGGCTCAATTGAGTACGGCTACCGGGTCCCCTTTGGCGGAATTCACGTCTTCATCGGCCGGATTGGTGAGCCGGGCCCTGAGCCGGACAGCTGCACCGACCTCGTCGAGACGGTTCAGCGTGTGAAACCCGCCCGAGCTCAACCCGCCGTGAAGCATGCCTTTGTGGGTTGCATCCATGGAGGTGAACTTCCTGAAGGATCTGAAGGTGATGGTGAGCCAGCCGTCCTTTCTGACGGTGATTCATCCGCCGGCTCAACAGATTCGCTGTATCAAGTTCAAGATGGTGTGCTTGGGGGCTGTTCCGATGGCAGCACTATTTCAGACCTCTCAGAGTCGCCAAACTGGGCAGGAGTCTTCATGGCTGGTACTAAACCTGGCCAAAATTCTACGGCCTCAGCGGCGATAACGTCTGGGTTAGGAGCAGCCGGGGCAGGAGGCCCCGTGCGCTCACCGGCTCAGGTGCTGATGGATCTCATGGATAAGCTTACGGCTTTGTTAACTGTTACAGTCATCCCTGCGAACCAATCCGAGCATGAGGCAAAGGTGGCACAGGTTCGCGACGAGATCGCCCGAGTCAAGGAAACCTTAGCAGCTGAGGACGCTAGATTAGCAGCAGAGCAGGCGGCTTTGGACGTACGGGCGCAGCAACTTCAGGCAGAGGCCTTGCAGCTCACGTTGAGCTTAAACGCATCTAATGAGGTAATGAGGAGGAGACATCAGAAAACTCAGTCCCGTTTACCTCAGAATTATGATCCTCGGAATCTCTTTGCTACACTCGGGGCCGGCCCAAGTAACCCGCCAGGTGCGAATCAGCTTATTACATCCGGAGCGGGAGGTCCAGTCCAGCCTCAGGGGATGGCACCTCCTCACGGCAATATGGCACCACCCAATTATGTACCAATACCACAGGGTCACTTCTCCAACCCCATGGAGAACTTAATCGCAGCATCAGCATGTTTGGCAGCTCTCCCAGTAGATGGGGATGATCCGACAGTAGTGGAAACCCGGAAGATCAGAGAACTTGTCCAAACAGCCCTGGCTCAGCAAGAGACCTACTCGTACAGCCGGGATAGGATTCACTCGACTCCTCCGCCCTGGTTAGCCCTGCCTCGTCAAAATCGGAGCCCGAGTTACAGTAGACACATGGAGTCAAAGGCCTTGTCAAGTAACGCTCAGCGCCGGAACCAGCCCGGCGGGTATAACCTGGTTCAAGATCGGATACGTCAGGAGGACGAGCGGGCGGCTCAGCTAGCGGCTCAGCTAGCAGCCCAACAGAACTCACTGGCTTACCCGACGACTTCCATTGAGGCGGGAGTTACTACTAGAACCGGAGGAGTTCCTTGTCTGGTACCGGCTCTACGTAATGTACGTCTGCCCAAGGATTTCAAGGGACCTCGGAAGGTGCCGAATTATACGGCCAATTTACAGCCTGGGGCGTGGATTGAAAGTTACGAGATGGCTATGGAGCTGCTGGAGGTTAGTGATGAAGCGATGGCTAAATATTTCACCATGATGTTGGACGGAACATCCCGTTCTTGGTTAAAGGGTTTGCCACCCAACTCCATTAGTTCATGGGCGGAGAAACCTTTGACAATCTCCGGGTTTACAAAATGATGCTTAACCCGGAGAAGTGTGTATTTGGTGTGCCTGCAGGCAAGCTTTTGGGATTCTTGGTCTCAAACAGGGGCATCAAGGCTAATCCGGAGAAGATTAAGGCAATCACTTCTTTGGCTAAACCGGAATGTATTAATGATGTTCAGCGATTGGCAGGCCGTGTTGCCGCTTTAAGCCGGTTCATAAGCCGGTTAGGTGAGAAGGCCCTACCGCTGTACCAATTAATGAAGAAGGCAGACACCTTTGTCTGGAGTGATGCTGCTAATGCTGCTTTTGAGGATTTGAAGAGGCAGTTATCTGAGCCGCCAGTTCTTGCGGCTCCCATTGACAAAGAGCCTTTGCTATTATATGTGGCTGCTAATTCACGAGCCGTCAGTGTGGCAATTGTGGTAGAGCGCAAGGAGGCTGGTAAGGAACATCCGGTTCAATGACCGGTTTATTATGTCAGTGAGGTACTCATCGAGTCAAAACAAAGATATCCTCATTGGCAGAAACTTGTTTACGGGGTGTTCATGGCAAGCCGGAAGCTGAAGCAGTACTTCCAAGGTCACCCTATCACTGTGGTAAGTTCTGCCCCCTTGGGAGACATTATTCAGAACAGAGAGGCTACAGGACGAGTCGCCAAATGGGCCATCGAGCTCGGGCCTCATGGTCTGAAGTACGTACCGCGTACTGCCATTAAGTCTCAAGCTTTGGTGGATTTCATCAACGACTAGACAGAGCTACAGGCACCTGAGGAGAAGCCCGATAACACTTATTGGATTATTCACTTTGATGGGTCTAGACAGTTGGAAGGCTCGGGGGCTGGAGTTGTATTAACTTCCCCTCGAGGTGACAAATTTTGTTATGTGCTCCGGCTTATGTTTCCTTGCACTAACAATGCAGCTGAGTACGAGGCCCTGCTCCATGGTCTCCGGATGGCCAAAGAGATGAACTTGAGCCGGGTAAGATGCTTAGGAGACTCAGACCTTGTGGCTCAACAGGTGTCAGGCAAGTGGGACTCTAAAGATCCCCTCATGGCGGCTTACCGTCGTGAAGTCGATGATGTGGCTGGATATTTCAAGGGTTACGTAGTGGAACACATTGATCGAAGAAAGAATGAGGCAGCTGATGCCTTAAGCCGGCTGGGGTCTTAGTGTAAGCCGGTGCGGCCTAACACCTTTCTTGATGTTTTGCATAATCCTTCTGTTAAGTTACCTACAGAAGAAGATCTGGCAATACCAGACCCGGAGGCACAGCTGGTGGCGGCTATCCACATTATCCCGGATTGGACATTGCCTTATTTGGCTTACATGACCCCGGGAGAGTTGCCTGAAGACGAGACCTTGGCAAGACGGATTGTCCGGCGGTCTAAGTCCATGACAATTGTCAATGACGAGTTACATCATTACAGCGTCACTGGCGCGATTCAACGTTGCATGTCACCTGCAGAGGGTCAGGAGATCCTTCGTGAGATTCATGAAGGCAATTGTGGTCATCACGCCGGCTCAAAATCTCTTGTGGCCAAAGCTTTTCGTCATGGGTTTTATTGGCTGACAGCTCATGCTGATGCAGAAGACCTGGTCAGTAAATGTGACGGATGTCAGAAATTCTCACGACGAGCCCATGTGCCGGCTCAAGAATTGAGGATGATTCCAATTACCTGGCCATTTGCAGTCTAGGGGCTTGATATGGCCGAGCCTTTCAAAAGATCTAAGGATAAAAAGACTCACCTCTTGGTGGCGGTTGACAAGTTCACAAAGTGGGTGGAGGCGGAGCCAGTGAGTAAGTGTGATGCAGCCACAACAGTCCAGTTTATGAAAAAGGTGATTTTTCGCTTTGGTTTTCCACACAGCATCATAACTGATAATGGTACTAACCTTTCCAAAGGAGCTATGGAAGAGTTCTGTCAACAAGAGCATATTCGGCTTGACATTTCAGCTGTAGCTCACCCTCAATCAAATGGTCACGCAGAACGAGCCAATCAAGAAATCTTGAAGGGTATC
>NC_041388.1:61470183-61526459 GCF_002162155.2 Triticum dicoccoides
TTGTGCCATCGTATGATTCAATATTTACAGGTTTGAAACCTTCTGGAATTTGATGATCCATTACTTTGTCTGTGAAGCATAAGGGGTGTGCGGTGCCTCTGTATTGGGCTATATCGCGACGCAGCTCGAATGGGTCTTGCCCGCTGTGTTCGGCCCGGCTGGATTTACTTTTACTGTATCCGGTGTGACGTTTATCGTCTCGCATAGTGGCGCGCCCTCATGATCCCTAGATCGATCTTGCATGCTTTTCTTTGTCCTCCAATATGTCGCAGGTCTGGCGTATCTCCCCATGCCTTTTTATTTGAATGGCGTTGGGGTGCAGGCTGAGTTTTTGGCTGGAACGCCTCTCTATCGCGGCCACATGGTGGCCGATCAGCCGCGTCATACGCTTCTTCCTCCAGTCGGGGTAGCAACCTGCATTTTGGGTAACTCTTGGAGGGGCGCTCGAGTTTGTAATCCTCGGCCGCGAGGACTTCAGTCCATCTGTCAGCTAGCAGATCTTGATCAGCTTGAAGCTACTGCTGCTTTTTCTTAAGGCTATTTGCCATGGCTATAAGCCGGCATTTGAAGCGCTCTTGTTCGACGGGATCTTCTGGTACGGCGAATTCATCGTCGTCGAGGCTTGCCTCGTCTTCGGAGGGGGCATGTAATTATCATCCTCCGCCTCTCCATCTGCCGCTCTCTCAGGAGGACTGGCTCTTCCATCCTCCTGCTCTAAATCTTGCTGGAGGGGATTGTTGTTGTCTTCGGCACTATCCGGAGTGTTATTATCTCCTGTGCCGATATCACCACTTTTTCTTTGGCGGGACTTAGAGCGGGGCCGTTGACGTCGGCACTTGGGTTCCTTCTTGGAGGGGTCATCCTCCGCTATCTCGTCGCCATTCCCTTCTTTGGGTCTATCCACCATGTATATATCGTATGATGAGGTGGCTGTCCAGTGCCCTGCGGGCAGTGGTTCCTCTTCGTCTCCCACATCATCGTCCATACCGTCGATGTCTTCGGAGTCGAAGTCGAGCATGTTAGTTAAGTCATCGACAGTGGCTACTAAGTGGGTGGTGGGTGGGCCGTGAATTTCTTCATCGTCCGCATCCCAGTCCTATTGGACATAGTTCGGCCAGGATCCTCCTGACAAGGAGAGAGACCTTAATGAGTTCAGTATGTCGCCAAAGGGCGAGTGCTGAAAATTATCCGTGGAGGTAAACTCCATGATCGGCGCGCAATCGGATTCAATAGGAACGGGCGCAGGCGGTTCGGAGTCCGTGGTCGGAGAAGGATCCGACAGTTTAACAACACGGCTCTCGTGCAAGGTAAGGTCGATGTTTGGCTCGATTGCCGTTGAGGGTAAGGCCTCCGTGGCGTGGTCCATCCACCCGTCCATGGACGGCGCAACTGGCTCCGAATTGAGGGTCAGAGCGGCTGCCTGTGCGATCTCCTGAACACTGTCCGACGGTAGAGCTAAATCGTACTCATCGTGACCGCGTGACGCACAAGGTAGAGGCTCAAATCTGTCGAAGATCAAGTCTCCATGGATATCGGCCGTGTAGTTTAAGCTTCCAAACCTGACCTGGTGGCCAGGGGCGTAATTTTCAATCTGCTCCAGATGGCCAAGCGAATTGGCCCGCAGTGCAAAGCCGCTGAACACGAAGATTTGTCCGGGGAGAAAAGTCTCACCCTGGACTGCATCACTATCGACGATAGTAGGAGCCATCAAGCCTAACAGTGACGACACAGAGGAACTCTCAATGAAAGCACCAATGTCGGTGTCAAAACCGGCGGATCTCGGGTAGGGGGTCCCGAACTGTGCGTCTAAGGCGGATGGTAACAGGAGGCAGGGGACACATTGTTTTACCCAGTTTCGGGCCCTTTTGATGGAGGTAAAACCCTACATCCTGCTTGATTAATATTGATGATATGGGTAGTACAAGAGTAGATCTACCATGAGATCGGAGAGGCTAAACCCTAGAAGCTAGCCTATGGTATGATTGTATGTTGTCCTACGGACTAAAACCCTCCGGTTTATATAGACACCCGAGGGGCTAGGGTTACATAAGGTCGGTTACAAAGGAGGAGATATACATATCCGTATTGCCTAGCTTGCCTTCCACGCCAAGTAGAGTCCCATCCGGACACGAGATGAATTCTTCAATCCTGTATCTTCATAGCCTAACAGTCCGGCCAATGGAGATAGTCCGGCTGTCCGGAGACCCCCTAATCTAGGACTCCCACACCAATCTATCCCAATACTAGGCGGCTTATGATGCCAAGAACAAGAAGATAAAGGCGCCGGTTCATCAAGAGGTGGATCTCATCCCGCCGATGCGTAAGCACACCTTCGCTCCTAATATTGATCCATCCAACCTTATTGATGACGAGGCTGTGTTTAGAGCTTTTACCGGTATCAACTGGTCTAAGCTTGACTTCCAGCCAATGGATAATCAAGGAGCTGAAGAAGAAGAGGCGCGGGATGATCCGGAGGCTTCAACCCGGCAAGACACATGAGCTGGCTTACCAGTCATAGCGTTTTGATGCTATGTCCCATAAACAATTGTCCTTTTGGGCCGTCAGATGCCGTGTAATAGGCTAGTTAAACAATTCTGATCTATCACGCCATCGTGCGTGTTTATTTGCATAACACTGCCGATCCATCATTGAAAGATCCTCCACTTATGCTTTTAGAATATTATCAATTATGCAGGTTAGACTTATTATTTGTCTTGCACATAAACAAAGAACAAGTGCCCTGGCGGTTTATCCCAAGGCGGGTCACAATACCCCATATAAAAACCACCGATGACTAAATAGTCCATAACTAGGGTCGGTTTAACAAAACCTTATATAATCATAACAAAAATATCATACCTATGATATTTGTTCACACTGCCGGCTTATCATACCTTCTGCAGTAAGGGTTACATCCCAAAGCTTGAGAGCACAACGCCCTGTTCAATTTATTCATACCGCCGGCTTACAATGCCAAAGGCAGCAAGGGGTAATATCCCAAAACTTAGAGCCAGTACTCCAAGCACATAATCATCATAGACCGACAACTTAAAGTCCAAAACCGGGCCGGGTTACTGAAAACTCTGGTTAGATTCATATATGAACCATAAGGCAAACATGGCCTTTATCAGTTGTAAACCATGTATCAACACGGCAGAAAAGATTAATCTCCAAAAAATCAAATAAAAACCAGAACAAACAGAAAACAAGGCATTCATAGGTTGCCAAGCCTGCATAACAAGCGTTATTCAAGGGCCACGCAACCGCTGAGTTAAACCTTAATTCAAACCTGTAAGCCGGACCTCACATGACCAATCACTGTTTTAACTTTGACAAACTCGGGGTCTTCTTAGAAGATTGATTGTCAAGAGTACAGTGAGTCATTGCAGGATTACATGGTCGGAGTGGTAGGCAAACAAAGGCAGGATAACCCAGATTTTTTGGTGAATACACTTGGCGTCCAAGCCTATTACAAGGGTCAACAAAGCTCTGTTCATTAACAAGGAGCCCCCAAGTAATAATTGAGTCCAGATGTATAAGTCATATCAGTAGGGTAGTCATAGCTATGCTCAATGAGCAGGAAGCCCCCAAGTATTTGGTAATCATGGCATGCAAGCCGGATCAAGAGGGTAATCATAGCTATGCTCAAATGAACAAGAAGCCCCCAAGTGATCATATGAAGTGACAATAAAGACTCATTATTCTCAGAAATGAAATGACAGAGGCCCTGAATTATCAGGGATGGCGGCTTTATTATATTCATCATAATATATACATGGACAAAATATGTACATCAGAAGAGCCGGTGGCTCAAGTGTAATAAGGCCGAAGATGAGCAATATTCCACGGCCGGTAGGTCTCCTCCTCTGACGTGCGTGAGTCCTTGTGGTCTCGAACATTGATAAGGTAGTATGACCCATTGTTCAGATTCTTGCTGACCACAAAGGGTCCTTCCCAAGGTGGGGATAGCTTGTGCATATCAGTTTGATCCTGGATAAGCCAGAGCACCAAAACGCTTTCTTGAAAGGTTCTGGTTTTAACCTAGCGGCTGTGATAACGACGCAAATCTTGCTGGTAAATTGCCGAACGAGCCACCGCACGGTCACGCTCCTCATCCAACAGGTCAAGAGCATACTGATGTGTTTTTTCATTATTAGCTTCAACACAAGCCACCACACGGGGTGAGTCATGAAGAATGTCACTAGGGAGAACCGCCTCTGCTCCGTAAACCATGAAAAAGGCGTGTAACCCGTAGATCTGTTGGGGGTAGTATTGATACTCCATAGCACTGAGGGCAATTCCTCCACCCAACAACCTGGTGTCCTCTACAAAGGGACCATAAGCCGGGGCTTGATGCCTTTCAGAATTTCTTGATTGGCTCTTTCAGCTTCACCATTGGACTGGGGGTGAGCCACTGATTATACATCCAGACGAATATTCTCTCGTTGACAAAATTCTTTCATAGCACCCCTAGACAGATTAGTGCCATTATTAGTTATAATGCTGTGAGGAAAGCCAAACCAAAAAATCACTTTTTTGATGAACTGAACCGCTGTTGCAGCGTCACACTTACTGACCGGCTCTGCCTCAACCCACTTTGTGAATTTGTCAACTGCCACCAAAAGGTGGGTCTTTTATCTTTGGACCGCTTGAAAGGTCCAACCATATCCAACCCCCAGACTGCAAATGGCCAAGTAATTGGAATCATCCGTAATTCTTGAGCCGGCACATGAGCTCGTCTTGAAAATTTCTGAGAGCCATCACATTTAGTGACCAAATCCTCTGCATCAGCATGAGCCGTCAGTCAATAAAACCCATGACGGAAAGCCTTGGCTACAAGAGACTTATAGCCGACATGATGACCACAATCTCCTTCATGAATCTCTCATAGAATCTCATGACCTTCTTCAGGAGAAACACAACGTTGAAACGCCCCTGTGACACTTCGATGATGCAACTCTCCATTGACAATAATCATTGAGTTAGACCACCGGGTTATCTGCCTGGCTAAAGTTTCATCTTCAGGTAACTCTCCCTGGGTCATATAAGCTAAATATGGAACTGTCCAATCAGGAATAGCATGAAGAGCCTCCACCAATTGTGCCTCCGGGTCAGGAATAGAAAGATCTTCCTCCGTAGGCAACTTGACTGAGGGGTTATGCAAAATATCAAGGAAAATGTTAGGCGCTGGGACCCTAACCGGCTCAAAGCATCAGCCGCCTCATTTTTCCTGCGATCAACATGTTCCACTTGATAACCTTTGAAATGACCAGCAATAGCATCAACCGCGCGGTGATAAGCCGCCATGAGTGGGTCCTTAGAATCCCAAGTGCCTGAAACTTGTTGAGCCACCAAATCTGAGTCGCCAAAACACCTCACCCGGCTTAGATACATCTCTTTAGCCATCCGAAGACCATGGAGTAAGGCTCCATACTCAATTGCATTGTTAGTACAAGGGAACGTCAACCTTAAAACATAAGAAAATTTATCACCTCGTTGGGAAGTCAAGACAACTCCAGCCCCTGAGCCCTCCAATTGCATGGATCCATCGAAGTGAATAGTACAATAGGTGTTATCCGGCTTCTCCTCAGGCATCCGCAACCCAGTCCAGTCATTGATAAAATCCACAAGATCTTGAGATTTTATGGCCGTCCGAGGCATATACTTCAAACCATGGGGTCCAAGCTCAATGGCCCATTTAGCTACCCGACCTGTGGCCTCTCTGTTCTGAATGATATCCCCTAAGGGAGCCGAACCAACCACAGTGATGGGATGACCAAGGAAATATTGCTTGAGCTTTTGACTAGCCATGAACACTCCATACACCAGCTTCTGCCAATGCGGATACGTCTGCTTTGACTCAATGAGCACCTCACTGATATAATAAACCGTCCGCTGAACCGGATATTCCTTGCTTGATTCCTTCCTTTCGACAACAATTGCCACGCTGACAGCTCGGCTATTGGTAGCCACATATAACAACACGGGCTCCTTATCAATAGGAGCAGCAAGGATCGACAGCTCAGCTAACTGTTTCTTCAAATCTTCAAACACTTGATCAGCAGCATCACTCCAGACAAAGTGATATGTTTTCTTCATCATCTGGTATAAAGGGATAGCTTTTTCTCCCAACCGGCTTATGAACCGGCTTAAGGCCGCAATATGACCCGCCAGACCCTGAACATCATTGATACATGCCAGTTTAGCCAAGGAAGTAATAGCCTTGATCTTTTCCGGGTTAGCCTCAATGCCTCTTTCAGAAACCAAAAAACCCAAGAGCTTGCCTGCTGGTATGCCAAAGACAACTTGGCCGGGTTAAGCATCATCTTGTAGACCCGGAGATCATCAAATGTCTCTTTCAAATCATCTATCAAGGTATCTTTCTTCCTTGATTTCACTACAATGTCATCCACATAATCATGAACATTGCGCCCAATTTGATCGTGAAGGCAATTTTGCACACACCGCTGGTAAGTCAACTGGGAACTCTTGAGCCCAAAAGGCATAGAAACATAACAAAAGGCTCCAAAAGGAGTGATCAAGGTTGTCTTATCCTAGTCCTTAACTGCCATCTTGATATGATGATACCTAGAATAAGCATCTAAGAAACTCAAACGCTCACAACCCGCCGTAGCATCCATGATCTAGTCAATACAAGGGAGAGCAAAAGGATCAGCCGGGCAGGCCTTATTAAGGTCTATGTAGTCCACACACATGCGCCAAGTACCATTTTTCTTAAGTACCAGCACCGGGTTAGCCAACCATTCAGGATGAAAAACTTCAACAATGAAACCAGCTGCCATGAGCCAGGCCACTTCTTCACCAATGGCCTTACGCCTCTCTTCATTAAAATGACGAAGGAATTGCTTGACTGGTTTAAACTTTGGATCAATATTCAGAGTGTGCTCAGAGAGTTCCCTTGGTACATCCAGCATGTCTGAAGGTTTCCATGCAAAGATGTCCCGGTTCTCATGGATGAACTCGATGAGCGCGCTTTCCTATTTTGGGTCCAGATTAGCACTGATACTGAACTTCTTGGATGAATCACCAGGAATAAAATCAACCAGCTTGGTGTCATCCGCCAACTTAAATTTCAACAGAGGGTCATGTTCTGTGGTTGGCTTCTTCAAAGGTGTCATATCCGCCAGGTCAACATTATCCTTGTAAAATTTCAACTCCTCTATTTCACAAACAGACTCAACATAAACAACATCGCCCTCTTCACTCCAAGGCTATCTTCCGGCTCCCATGCACCGTGATAGTACCCTTATGACCCGGCATCTTAAGCTGCAAATAAACATAACAAGGCCTTGCCATGAACTTAGCATAAGCCGGCTGCCCAAACAGAGCATGATAAAGACTGTTGATTTTAACCACCTCAAAGGTCAACGTCTCGGATTTGGAATCATGACCATCACCAAAAGCCACTTCCAAAGATATTTTTCCCACTGGATACTCCGACTTACCAGGCACCACGCCATGAAAAACAGTGTTTGATGGCTTAAGATCTTTGTCAGTTAAACTCATGCGACGAAAAGTTTCGTAGTAGAGGATATTGATACCGCTGCCTCCATCCATCAGCACCTTAGTGAATTTGTAACCTTCGACCTGAGGCGCAACCACCAAAGCTAAATGACCCGGATTATCAACCCGCAGCGGGTGATCCTCACGACTCCAAAGAATAGGATGTTCAGACCATCGCAAGTAGTGAGGAACCGCCGGCTTAACTGCGTTCACCGCCCTTTTATGAATCTTTTGGTCTCGTTTACACAAACTCGTAGTGAACACATGATGCTATCCACTATTCAACTGCTTCAGATTACTTTGATAATTAGAGCCCAAGTTCCGATCATGTCGCTGCCACCACCACCGCTGGCGCTTTCCAGCGGCTCCACCGCGCCAATGACGACGACGCCATCCCTCACCGTGCCGATGCTACCGGTGCCGCCCCTCACCGCGCCGACGACGTCCGCAGCCGGGTCAACCGCGCTGGCGGCCCCCATCTCCACCGCAACCCCAGTCGTGCCGTCCTCCACGATTCCTCCTGCGCCACCGCCGTCCGCCGTCCTCACCCCGGAGCAGGTCATGGCCACCCTGTGGGACCTCGTCACCGCCGTCCAGAGCCTCCACCTACAACAGCAGCAATACGCGGCCGGGCCCTACATACCCCTGCTGACGGTGGACGCTGTCGCCTATGGCCACACGCGGTGGCCGGCCCAGGGTGCCTCCCTGTACGGCGCCCCTCTGATGCTGCCGCCCTAGGCGGCTCCACCAGGCGGCCCTCCGGCTTCCGTGGCGCCCCTCTGGCCCCTGGCCGCTCCAGCAGATGCCGCAGGCAGCGGTCACCGGACAGCTGCAATCATTCTCCGCGCCGACTTGCATGGATCCATCGAAGTGAATAGTACAATAGGTGTTATACGGCTTCTCCTTAGGCATCTGCAACCCAGTCCAGTCATTGATAAAATCCACAAGAGCTTGAGATTTTATGGCCGTCCGAGGCATATACTTCAAACCATGGGGTCCAAGCTCAATGGCCCATTTAGCTACCCGACCCGTGGCGCCTCTGTTCTGAATGATATCCCCTAAGGGAGCCGAACTAACCACAGTGATGGGATGACCAAGGAATATTGCTTGAGCTTTTGACTAGCCATGAACACTCCATACACCAGCTTCTGCCAATGCGGATACCTCTGCTTTGACTCAATGAGAACCTCACTGATATAATAAACCGTCCGCTGAACTGGATATTCCTTGCTTGATTCCTTCCTTTCGACAACAATTGCCATGCTGACAAATCGGCTATTGGTAGCCACATATAAAAACAAGGGCTCCTTATCAATAGGAGCGGCAAGGATCGACAGCTCAGTTAACTGTTTCTTCAAATCTTCAAACTCTTGATCAGCAACATCACTCCAGACAAAGTGATATGTTTTCTTCATCATCTGGTATAAAGCGATAGCTTTTTCTCCCAACCGGCTTATGAACCGGCTTAAGGCCGCAATACGACCCGCCCGACCCTGAACATCATTGATACACGCCGGTTTATCCAAGGAAGTAATAGCCTTGATCTCTTCCGGGTTAGCCTCAATGCCTCTTTCAGAAACCAGAAAACCCAAGAGCTTGCCTGCTGGTATGCCAAAGACAACTTGGCCGGGTTAAGCATCATCTTGTAGACCCGGAGATCATCAAAGGTCTCTTTCAAATCATCTATCAAGGTCTCTTTCTTCCTTGATTTCACCACAATGTCATCCACATAAGCATGAACATTGCGCCCAATTTGATCGTGAAGGCAATTTTGCACACACCGCTGGTAAGTCAACTGGGAACTCTTGAGCCCAAAAGGCATAGAAACATAACAAAAGGCTCCAAAAGGAGTGATCAAGGTTGTCTTATTCTAGTCCTTAACTGCCATCTTGATCTGATGATACCTAGAATAAGCATCTAAGAAACTCAAACGCTCACAACCCGCCGTAGCATCAATGATCTAGTCAATACAAGGGAGAGCAAAAGGATTAGCCGGGCAGGCCTTATTAAGGTCTATTTAGTCCACACACATGCGCCAAGTACCATTTTTCTTAAGTACCAGCACCGGGTTAGGCAACCATTTAGGATGAAAAACTTCAACAATGAAACCAGCTGCCATGAGCCGAGCCACTTCTTCACCAATGGCTTTATGCCTCTCTTCATTAAAACGACGAAGGAATTGCTTGACTGGTTTAAACTTTGGATCAATATTCAGAGTGTGCTCAGCGAGTTCCCTTGGTACAACTGGCATGTTTGAAGGTTTCCATGCAAAGATGTCCCGGTTCTCACGGATGAACTCGATGAGCGCGCTTTCCTATTTTGGGTCCAGATTAGCACTGATACTGAACTACTTGGATGAATCACCAGGAATAAAATCAACCAGCTTGGTGTCATCCGCCAACTTAAACTTCAACAGAGGGTCATGTTCTGTGGTTGGCTTCTTCAAAGGTGTCATATCCGCCAGGTCAACATTATCCTTGTAAAATTTCAACTCCTCTGTTGCACAAACGGACTCAACATAAACAACATCGCCCTCTTCACTCCAAGGCTATCTTCCGGCTCCCATGCACCATGATAGTACCCTTATGACCCGGCATCTTAAGCTACAAATAAACATAACAAGGCCTTGCCATGAACTTAGCATAAGCCGGCCGCCCAAACAGAGCATGATAAAGACTGTTGATTTTAACCACCTCAAAGGTCAACGTCTCAGATCTGGAATCATGATCATCACCAAAAGCCACTTCCAAAGATATTTTTCCCACTGGATACTCCGATTTACCAGGCACCATGCCATGAAAAACAGTGTTCAATGGCTTAAGATCTTTGTCAGTCAAACTCATGCGACGAAAAGTTTCGTAGTAGAGGATATTGATACCGCTGCCTCCGTCCATCAGAACCTTAGTGAATTTGTAACCTCCGACCTGAGGCGCAACCACCAAAGCTAAATGACCCGTATTATCAACCCGCAGTGGGTGATCCTCATGACTCCAAAGAATAGGATGTTCAGACCATCGCAAGTAGTGAGGAACCGCCGGCTTAACTGCGTTCACCGCCCTTTTATGAATCTTTTGGTCTCATTTACACAAACTCGTAGTGAACACATGATGCTATTCACTATTCAACTGCTTCAGATTACTTTGATAATTAGAGCCCAAGTTCCGATCATGTCGCTGCCACCACCACCGCCAGCGCTTTCCAGTGGCTCCACCATGCCAATGACGACGGCGCCGTCCCTCATCGCGCCGATGCTACCGACGCCGCCCCTTACCGCGCCGACGACGTCCGCAGCCAGGTCAACCGTGCTGGCGGCCCCCGTCTCTACCGCAACCCCAGCCGCGCCGTCCTCCATGATTCCTCCTGCGCCACCGCCGTCTGCCGTCTTCACCTTGGAGCAGGTTACGGCCACCCTGCGGGACCTCGTCGCCGCCGTCCAGAGCCTCCACCTACAGCAGCAGCAATAGGCGGCTGGGGCCTACATGCCCCTGCTGACGGCGGCCGCTGCCGCCTATGTCCACATGCGGTGGCCGGCCCAGGGGGCCTCCCCGTACGGCGCCCCTCTAATGCTGCCGCCCTAGGCGGCTCCACCGAGTGGCCCTCCGGCTTTCGTAGCGCCCCTCTGGCCCCTGGCCGCGCTAGTAGATGCCGCAGGCAGCGGCCACCGGACAGCTGCAATCGTCCTCCCCGTCGCCACTTCCAGCGTGGGCGGCTGGGCCTTCATCTTCGCCAGTCTACACCATGGTCCCCGAACAGCTTACTCCGTTCCCGCAGTTCGGGGGGCGATCTGGTTCCTCCGGTCCCTACCCGGAGTACTCCGACCAGGCGCCACCCGCCTCGCTGCTTCGCACCTCCGAGCTAGTTCGCCACGGTGTTCCTGCCCAGGCACCGCCGCGGTTCGCCAAGATCGACTTCGCCACGTATGATATCACGGAGGACCCCCTTAACTGGCTCAACTAGTGTGACTAGTTCTTTCGCGGGCAGCGCACACTCGCTTCGGAGCGGACCTGGCTTGCCTCTTATCACCTCCGCCGCACGGCATAGACGTGGTACTATGCTCTCGAGCAGGACAAGGGTGCCATGCCTACTTGGGAGCACTACCGTGAGCTATGCCTCCTCCGTTTTGGGCCCTTGGTTCACGGGAGCCGCCTGTCGGAGCTCGGCCGCCTGCCCTTGACCTCTACGGTGCAGGTCTTCACCGACCGCTTCCAGGCCTTGGCGTGCCATGCGTCGGGCGTAACGGTGCAGTAGCGCGCCGACCTCTTCGTTGGTGGCCTCCCGGATCACATTCGCGTCGGAGTGGAGCTTCGCGGCTCTCAGGATCTCCAAACGGCCATGTATTACGCCCGGGCCTTTGAGGCTCGCGCCTAGGCCATGCTGCCGGCTGCCCCGGCCCGAGGAGGCCGGCAGACCAGCCGCCCGCCTCTTGCACCAGGCTGGCCACCCCCGGCCACACCGGCGCCCACTACCTCGGCCACGACATGCCCCTTCCCGCACCTCTCTCCGGCGGAGCAGATGGAGCGGCGGTGCCAGGGCCTCTGCTTTAACTGTGGCGAGCCCTATACGCCGACACATGTGTGCCTACGCCTCTTCTACTTGGAGACGGTCGACTTCACCAAGGGAGACGCTTTGGCCGATCAGGCCGCATCACTACCACCCACAGCGGCGGCTGAGGGCGCACCCGCGGCTGCCCCGGCGACGGCCCTTGTGGTCTCCCTCCACGCGCTCGCGGGGATCCGTGATGAGGACACCATGCTCTTGCCAGTGACGATCCACGGCGAGCTCTTGGTGGCCTTGGTGGATACAGGCTCCACCCATAACTTCCTGCCCAAGGCTACCATGCGTCGCTTAGCATTTCAGCCGACGGGCGGGGAGCAACTTCGGGTCACGGTGGCAAACGGAGATCGCCTCCCATGTCATGGCCTCGCGCGGGACATTCCCATCACCATCGGCGAGGAACACTTCTCCATCACATGTGCGGGCATCGACTTGGGCTGCTTCGACTTCATCCTTGGCGTCGACTTCTTATGGACTCTCGGTCCCATTCTCTGGGACTTCGATGCGCTGACGATGACCTTCTGGCGCCTGGGCCGCTGCATTCAGTGGGACGGTGTTGGGGGAGCCACGCCCATAGCACCTCAGCTTAAGCTGGCCGAAACCACCTCCGAGGCTGAGCACCCGCTCTTGGAGAACCTTCTGCAACAGCACGACGACCTCTTCACCGAGCCACAGGGTCTTCCGCCCACCCGGGCATGTGATCACTTTATACATCTCTTGCCGGGCTCTGCGCCGGTGGCGGTGCGTCCTTACCTCTACCCGCAGCTGCAGTAGGATGAGTTGGAGTGGCAGTGTGCACTTATGCTCGCAGCAGGCATCATCCGGATCTCCACCTCGCCGTTTACCACGCCAGTGCTTCTTGTTCACAAGTCGGACGACACGTGGCATTTTTGCATCGATTACCGTGCCCTTAATGCTGTTACGCTGAAGGACAAGTTCCCTATTTCGGTGGTTGATGAACTCCTGGATGAGCTACACTAGGCGCGTTTCTTCACCAAGCTCGATCTCCGGTTGGGGTACCACCAGGTGCGCATGCACCCAGATGACCTCGCCAAGACGGCGTTTCGGACTCACCATGGCCACTTTGAGTTCTTGGTGATGCCCTTTGTCCTCACCAATGCCCCGACAACCTTCCAGGCCCTGATGAATGACGTCCTCCGGCCCTACTTATCTTGGTTTGTGGTCGCTTTCTTTGATGATATTCTGATCTACAACGCCTCTTCGGCAGAGCACCTCCAGCACGTCGCCATCATCTTCACCGAGCTTCGGGCGCACCATCTTCATCTTAAGCGCTCGAAGTGCTTGTTCGGGACGCCTTCCGTCACCTACCTTGGCCATGTCATCTCGGCCAATGGGGTGGCTATGGAAGCCGACAAGGTGGCGGCCGTCGTAGCCTGGCCGACGCCGCACTCGCCGCGGGCTCTTCGCGGTTTTCTCGGCCTCGCCGGATACTACCGGAAGTTCATCCGGGTGTTCGGCCTCATTGCGTCGCCCCTCACGTGGTTGCTGTGCCGCGACTCCTTCTCCTGGGACAAGGAGGCGACAGCGCCATTTGAGGCCCTCAAGGGGGCCCTCACGACGGGGCCCGTTCTTCAGATGCCGTATTTTAACCGCCCCTTTGTGGTGGACTGTGACGCCTCGGGTGCGGGGTTCGGCACCGTGCTTCATCAGGGCGATGGTCCTCTCGCCTTCTTCAGCCGGCCCTTTGCTCCGCGCTATCTTAAGCTCGCGGCGTACGAGCGGGAGCTCATTGGCTTGGTGCAGGCCGTGCACCATTGGCAGCCCTAACTGTGGGGCCGGTCTTTCCAGATTTGCACGGACCACTATAGTCTCAAGTTCTTGCTGGACCAGAGGCTCTCGACCGTGCCACAGCACCAGTGGATTAGAAAACTCTTTGGCTTCGACTTCTCCATCGAGTATCGCCCTGGTCGTCTTAATACCGTGGACGACGCCTTGTCACGTCGTGATAAAGACCTCGACTCCACTGATGGCGCCTCCGAGGGGACAACGCTGTGCATCCGCTCCGGGCCCACCTTCGGCCTCTTCGCCGAGATTCGTCGGGCGACCGCTGACGATGCGGTCCTCCCTCCACAGCAGCTAGCTGCCGGCGACCTGGAGGAGCCTTGGCGTTTCACTGACGGCCTCCTCCTCCATGGGCGCCGCGTCTTTGTTCCAGCACATGATGATCTCTGTCACCAGGTCCTGTTGCTGGCTCACTCGGCTGGTCATGAGGGTGTGCATAAGACCCTCCATCGTCTACGCGCCAACTTCTACATTCCTGGTGATCGCGCCTTGGTCCGTGACTGGGTGCGATCTTGCATGACTTGCCAGCGCAACAAGACAGAGACATTACGGCCGGCTGGTCTGCTTCATCCTTTGGACGTGTCGTCTCAGGTCTGGACAGATATCTTCATGGACTTCATGGAGGGCCTCCCCAAGGTGGGCGGCAAATTAGTCATTCTCACTGTGGTTGACCGCTTCTCCAAGTATGCTCACTTCATCGCACTGGGGCATCCGTATACTCCCGCGTCCGTGGCCCGTGCCTTCTTCAAAGGGATCGTTCGCCTTCAAGGGTTCCCCTCTTCGATCGTCAGTGATCGGGACCCGGTGTTCACCGGCCATGTTTGGTGCAACCTCTTCCGGATGGCGGGCATCAAGCTCCGCCTGAGCACGGCCTTCCACCCATAGACGGACGGCCAATCAAAGGTGGTTAACAAGGTGATTGCCATGTATTTGCGCTGTATTACAGGTGATCGCCCTCGGGTTTGGGTGGATTGGCTCGCGTGGGCGGAGTACTGCTACAACACCTCCTATCACTCCGCCCTGTGTGCTACACCATTTGAGGTGGTCTACGGTCGGCCACCGCCGCCTATCTTACCGGTGGACCCGGCAACGGCGCGGACGGAGGCCACGGGCGCACTTTTCCGCACCCGTGACAAGATGCTTGCTGAGGTCCGTCAGCGTCTCCTCTAGGCCCAGCAGCTGGCCAAACATTACTATGACGGCAACCATCGCGAGGCGGAGTTCGCGGTGGGTGATTGGGTGTGGCTGCGTCTTCTCCACCGCTCTACGCAGTCACTCGACCCGCGCGCGAAACGCAAGCTCGGCCCTCGCTACGTCGGGCCCTTCGCCGTCTTGGAGCGCATTGGGCAGGTGGCCTATCGCCTTCAGCTTCCAACCGGTGCTCGCATCCATGACATTTTCCATGTGGGGCTGCTCAAGCCTTTTCGTGGAGAGCCACCGGCCGCTCCACCCGCGCTGCCTCCGACTGCCGACGGACGTCTTCTTTCGGAGCTGGAGAAGGTGTTGTAGGCGCAGCTCCGTCGCGGGCTGTGGTTCGTTCTGTTCCAGTGGGCAGGCCTTCCGGAGGAGGAGCTACTTGGGAGTAGCATGACGACTTCCGCCAATACTATCCAGACTTTCAGCTCGAGGACGAGCTGTTTGCGCAGGCGGGGAGAGATGTTATGACCGGTTTAGTGTATAACTAGAGGAGGCCCACTAGGCAGTAGTTAGGGGCTTGGCCCACAAGTTATCTTAGGTTAATTATTATGCAAGTTATCTAGGTTCTAAATATAGGCTGTAAGACTCTATTCGGAATTAAGTAATAAAGATATTTTCTATTCCTATTGCCCGCCTCCCAAAGGAGCCGGAACCCTAGCCGCTGCAAGCCCTAACCGCCGCCGCCCTCCTGCTTCCTCGCGACGGCGCCAACACGCCTACGCACGCGCCCTCGCCCCCAACCTCCATTGTTCTACCCTTATAACCTAAGGAGTAGAGCCGGTAGGAACCCTAGTCCTACCAATTTGGTAATCAGAGACCAAGTTACGACCATGTCGTCGCCACGACCACTGCGGACGCTTTCCAGCGGCTCCACCGCACCGATGACGACTGCGCCGTCCCTCACCATGCCGATGATTATGGCGCAGCCCCTCACCACGCCAACGACGTCCGCCTCCGGGACAACCGCGCTAGCGGCCCCCGTCTCCACCGCGACCCCGCCCACGCTGCCATCCTCGGGTCTTCCTGCGCCAACGCCGTCCGCCGTCTTCACACCAGAGCAGGTCGTGGCCTCCCTGAGGGACCTCGTCAC
The DNA here is from genome assembly GCF_002162155.2 of Triticum dicoccoides. Lineage (NCBI taxonomy): Eukaryota > Viridiplantae > Streptophyta > Magnoliopsida > Poales > Poaceae > Triticum > Triticum dicoccoides. Next base: position 61,486,352 of record NC_041388.1, read on the forward strand.
TGCTGTCCAGAGCCTCCACCTGCAGCAGCAGCAGTACGCGGCCGGGCCCTACATGCCCCTGCCAACGGCACCTGCTGCCGCCTATGGCCACACGCCATGGCCGCCCCAGGACGTCTCTCCGTACGGCGCGCCCCTCTGGCCCTTGGCGCTGACGCTGTCCTCGGGCGCTTGGCCGCTGCAGCAGATGCCGTAGGCGGCGGCCACCGGACCGTTGCAGCCGTTCTCCGTGCCGACCTGCACCGGGCAGCCCCTGCTGCCGTTCCCGGCGGGACTACGCAGGCCGTGACCCCTCTATGGTACCTGCATCCACCCCCTCACGCGGCCACTGACGCCCCCGCCCACCCCCCGTCATTGATGCTACAACCACCGACACCGCCCCTGCCTAGCTCGAGGGCACCCTCGCCGACCGGCCTCCTGATTCATCAGGTCCAGTTCCCGCCCTCTCCGTCGCCACTTCTAGCGTGGGCGGCTGGGCCTTCGCCGTCACCAGTCTACACCACGGCCCCTGAATAGCCGACTCCATTTCCGCAGTTCGGGGGGCCATCTAGTTCCACCTGTCCCTACCCGGAGTACTCCGACCAGGCGCCACCCGCCTCGCTGCTCCACACCTCTGAGCCAGCTTGACACGGCGTTTCCGCCCTGGCACCGCTGTGTTTCGCCAAGATCGACTTCGCTACTTATGACAGCACGGAGGACCCCCTCAACTGGCTCAACCAATGTGACCAGTTCTTTCGCGGGCAGCGCACACTCGCTTCGGAGTAGACCTGGCTTGCCTCGTATCACCTCCGCGGCGTGGCACAGACATGGTAATACGCTCTTGAGCAGGACGAGGGTGCCATGCCTACTTGGGAGCGCCTATGCGAGCTCTGCCTCATCCGTTTTGGGCCCCCGGTTCACGGGAGCCGCCTGTCGGAGCTCGCCCGCCTTCCCTTCACCTCTACGGTGCAGGACTTTGTCGACCACTTCCAGGCCTTGGCGTGCCATGCGTCGGGCGTGACGGTGCAGCACCGCGCCGACCTCTTTGTTGGTGGCCTCCTAGATCACATTCGCGTCGACGTGGAGCTTCGCGGCCCTCAGGATCTCCAGACGGCCATGTATTACGCCCATGCCTTCGAGGCTCGTGCCCAGGCCATGCTGCCGGCTGCCCCGGCCCGAGGAGGCCAGCAGACCAGCCGCCGGCCACCTGCACTAGGCCGGCCACCCCCGGCCACACCGGCGCCCACTACCTCAGCCACGACGCACCCCTTCCGGCGTCTCTCTTCAGCGGAGCAGATGGAGCGGCGGCGCCAGGGCCTCTGCTTTAACTGTGATGAGCCCTATACGCCGACAGGCATCATCCGGATCTCCACCTCGCCATTTACCATGCCAGTGCTTCTTGTCCGCAAGTTGGACGGCACATGGCGTTTCTGCATCGACTATCATGCCCTTAATGCGGTTACGCTTAAGGACAAGTTCCCTATTCCGGTGGTTGATGAGTTCCTGGATGAGCTACACGGGGCGCGCTTCTTCAACAAGCTCGATCTCCGGTCGGGGTACCACCAAGTGCGCATGCACCCAGATGACATCGCCAAGACGGCGTTCTGGACGCACCATGGACACTTCGAGTTCTTGGTTCTGCCCTTTGGCCTCACCAATGCCGCAGCGACCTTCCAGGCCCTGATGAACGACGTCCTCTAGCCCTACTTATGTCGGTTTGTGCTCATTTTCTTTGATGATATTCTGATCTACAACGCCTCTTGGACAGAGCACCTCCAGCACGTCGCCATCGTCTTCAACGAGCTTTGGGCGCACCATCTTCATCTTAAGCGCTCGAAGTGCTCATTCGGGACGCCTTCCGTCGCCTACCTCGGCCATGTCATCTCGGCCGATGGGGTGGCTATGGACGCCGACAAGGTGGCGGACGTCACAGCCTGGCCGACGCCGCACTCTTCGCGGGCTCTTCGTGGTTTTCTCGGCCTCGCCGGATACTACCGAAAGTTCATCCGGGAGTTCGGTCTCATTGCGTCGCCACTCACGCGGTTGCTGCGCCGCGACGCCTTCTCCTGGGACGAGGAGGCGACAGCGGCATTCGAGGCCCTCAAGGGGGCCCTCATGACGGGGCCCGTTCTTTAGATGTCAGATTTTGACCGCCCCTTCATGGTAGACTGGGACGCCTCGGGTGCGGGGTTCGGCGCCGTGCTTCATCAGGGCGATGGTGCTCTCGCCTTCTTCAGCCGACCCTTTGCTCCGCGCCATCTTAAGCTCGCGGCATACGAGTGGGAGCTCATTGGCTTGGTGCAGGCCGTGCGCCATTTGCGGCGCTATCTGTGGGGCCGGTCTTTCCAGATTCGCACGGACCACTACAGTCTCAAGTTCTTGCTGGACCAGAGGCTCTCGACCGTGCCGCAACACCAGTAGATTAGCAAGCTCTTTGGCTTCGACTTCTCCGTCGAGTATCGCCCGGGACGTCTTAATATCATGGCCGACACCTTGTCACGCCGGGATGCCGACCTGGACTCCATCGACGGCGCCTCTGAGGGGACATCATTGTGCATCCGCTCTGGGCCCACCTTTGGCCTCTTCACTGAGATTCGCCGGAAGACAGCGACCGCTGACGAGGCGGTCCTCCTTCGGCAGCAGCTAGCTGCCGGCGACCTGGAGGAGCCTTGGCGCTTCACTGACGGCCTGCGCCTCCATGGGCTCCGCGTCTTTGTTCCGGCACATGATGATCTCCGTCACCAGATCCTATTGCTGGCCCACTCGGCTGGTCATGAGGGTATGCAGAAGACCCTCCATCGTCTATGCGCCGACTTCTACATTCCACGTGATCGCGCATTGGTCCGTGACTGGGTGCGATCTTGCATGACATGCCGGCACAACAAGACGGAGACATTACGGCCGACTTGTCTGCTTCAGCCTTTGGACGTGACGTCTCAGGTCTGGGCAGATATCTCCATGGACTTCATCGAGGGCCTTCCCAAGGTGGGCGGTAAATCAGTCATTCTCACTGTGGTCGACCACTTCTCCAAGTATGCTCACTTCATCGCGCTGGGACATCCGTATACCGCCGTGTCCGTGGCCCGTGCCTTCTTCGAGGGGATCATTCGTCTTCACGGGTTCCCCTCTTAGATCATCAGTGATCGGGACCCGGTGTTCATAGGCCATGTTTGGCGCGACCTCTTCAGGATGGTGGGCGTCAAGCTCCACCTGAGCATGACCTTCCACCCTCAGACGGATGGCCAATCAGAGGTGGTTAACAAGGTGATTGCCATGTATTTGCGCTGTGTTACAGGTGATCGCCCTTGTGCTTGGGTGGACTGGCTCGCTAGGGCAGAGTACTGCTACAACACCTCCTATCAGTCCGCCCTGCGTGCTACACCATTTGAGGTGGTCTACGGTTGGCCGCCTCCACCTATCTTGCGGGTGGACCCAGCAACGGTGCAGACGGAGGCCGCGGGCGAGCTTATTCGCACCCGTGATGAGATGCTTGCTGAGGTCCATCAGCATCTCCTCCAGGCCCAGCAACTGGCCAGGCATTACTACGACGGCAACCATCGCGAGGCAGAGTGCACGGTGGGTGATTGGGTGTGGCTGCGTCTTCTCCACTGCTCTACGCAGTCACTAGACCCGCGCGCGAAGCGCAAGCTCTGCCCTCGCTACGCCGGGCCCTTCGCCGTCTTGGAGTGCATTGGGCAGGTGGCCTATCGCCTTCAGCTTCCGGCCGGTGCTTGCATCCAAGACGTTTTCCATGTGGGGATACTCAAGCCTTTTCGTGGAGAGCCCCCGGCCGCTCCACCCGCGCTTCCTCCGACCACCGATGGACGTCTTTTGCCGGAGCCGGAGAAGGTGTTGCGGGCGCAACTCCGTCGTGGGGTGTGGTTCGTTCTTATCCAGTGGGCGGGCCTTTCGGAGGAGGAGGCTACTTGGGAGCAGTGTGACGACTTCCGCCAACACTATCCAGACTTTCAGCTCGAGGACGACCTGTTTGCGCAGGCGGGGAGAGATGTTATGACCAGTTTAGCTTATAACCAGAGGAGGCCCACCAGGCAGTAGTTAGGGGCTTGGCCCACAAGTTATCTTAGGTTAATTATTATGCAAGTAATCTAGGCTATAAATATAGGCTGTAAGACTCTTTTCGGAATTAAGAAATAAATATATTTCTTATCCATATTGCCCAGCTCCCAGAGGAGCCGGAACCCTAGCCGCCGCCAGCTCTAACCGCCACCGCCCTTCTCCTTCCTCGCGACGGTGCCAACTCGCTGGCGCACGCGCCCTCGCCCCCAACTACCGTTGTTCTTCCCTTATAACCTAAGGAATAGAGCCGGTAGGAACCCTAGTCCTACCAGATAACCAGATTGCTGCTGTGGATTCCGTTGACCGGACTGCTGATTGAAACGACCTTGATTGCCTTGGCCTTGGAAACCAGAGTATGAACCGCCACCACCAAAGCCAGGCCTGTGAGAGCTAGATCCTGAACCACCATTGGGGCTATGGTTATTCTGGAAAAAATGGAATTCCTATATTCCCTCATGATGAAACAATCCTTCCATAGATGATTGGCCGATTTCTCATGTGTACCATGCTTTTGGCAAGGCTGGTTCATCATAGCTTCAAGGTTGAACTTTGGCCCGCCAAACCGGGCCGGCTTTCCTTTGTGACGCTGATTATTACTTCACGTATTGGCGCTGGCTACAAAGTCTAAACTGCTGTCCGCCTTGCGCTTACCATTGCCACCGTGACCCGCCGTGTTATGCTGTTGGCCCTTCACACTGCCACTCTTCTTTACCTTACCCGGCTATTCTTCATTAGAGTCAGGGTCCTTGGTACTAATAGAATCAACATATTTGATGAGAGCCGCCATGAGCTCCCCCATGTCATTGCAATGGCGTTTAAGCCGCCCCCATTTCTGCTTAAGGGGGAGAAAACGGCAATTCTTCTCTCCAACATTAGGACTGCTGAACTGGCGTTGATACTATCCGATGAGTGTATAACAACTGAGATTGATGCACCCAATTGGTTGTTGACTCACCCTCACCTTGAACACAAGAATCAAAATCCAGGATTGACAAGGGCTGCTTGCACATGTCTTAAATTTTTTTTGGATAAAATGGGCTTTCAACTCTGCCCATGACCTTATGGAGTTAGCGGGTAATCCTTTCAACCAAGTACGAGCCGGCCCATCCAACATCATGGTGAAGTACTTAGCACATGCGGCATCACTAACATCCAACATCTCCATGGCCATCTCATAACTCTCAATCCAAGCTTCAGGGGGCTGATCCGCTGTGTAATTAGGTACCGTACGAGGACCCTTGAAATCCTTAGGTAAACACTCGTTACGCAGAGCCGGTGCTAAACACAGCACACCCAAGGTTCTAGAGGTCACCCTGCCTCTACAGACGCTGACGGATAAACCAGGGGTTGCTGCTGAGCCGCCAGCTGAGCCGCCAGCTCCGCCTCCCGACGCGCCCTGCCCTGATCAACCAAAGTTTGGGCATCAACACCGTGTGCTGGGTCATGCCCACGAGGCTGGTTACAGTGTTCTTCGCTCTTGAAACTTCTGGTGAATCAATGTGCCTGCTATAACTCCGGCTTGCACGAGCGGTTGTGTGAATCCATTCACGGCTATATGAATAACCCGCCTGTTGAGCCACGGCCATCTGAAGAAGTTCTCTGGCCCTTCGCATGTCTATTGCAACTGGAGTTTCACATTCAACCGGAAGAGCCACCAATCGTGACACTGCAGCGATCATGTTATCCAAAGGGTTAGAGTAATGACCCGACGGTGTCGGAATACGCTGAGGCAGAGTAACATCCAAACGAGGTGGATTCATAGCATGCAGCTGAACTGGCGCTCCAGTCACGGGTGCCTCAACCGTCCGGTTCGCCACGGGCAGGTCACTGGTCCCTACCCCTAGCGTGTTGAAAATGTTTCTCGCATCATACTCCAGAGGAAGACGACTCTGGTGCCTCCTTCTCATGATTTCATTTGAAGAGTTTTCGTCCAAAGTGAGCCGGAAAGAGTCTGCCTGAATCCGTTGCGCCTGGGCATCCAAAGCAGCTCGCTCCTTAGCCATCCTAGTGTTCTCAGCCACCAGTTCCTCTTTGGCTTGAGCTATCTCATCTCGTAACTTCGCAATATCTACTTTATGCTGTTCTTGAGTATCCGGGGTCACCTCTACCCCCATCAAAGTCGCCAAAGCCTCAAATAACTCTATCAGTACTTGAGCCGGCGGGCGCACAGGGCCGCTAGCACCAGCCGTCGCTGCAGCCATTGAACTGGAGTTCATAGCCGCAACGGTTGTTGAGCCAAGCACTGGCTGCATATCGGCCATGAAGATTGCAACCCTATTCAGCGGCTCATAGGGGTCTGGAATATTGTCGCCATCGGAACAACCCCCAAGCCGGCCATCTTGCACTTGATACATTGAATTAGTCTTGCTTTTGGATGATTCACCATTAGAGCAGATGGCCGTCTCACCGCCAGACACAGATCGTTCCTCAAATTCCGCACCATGGATGAAACCAAGAAAGGCGTGCTTCACGATGGGTTGAGCACGGGCGGGTCGTACACGCTGAGTTGTCTCAATGATGTCGGTGCAGGTGTATGGATCAGGGCCCGGTTCACCGATCTTGCCGATGAAGACGTGGATTCCACTAAAGGGGACCCGGTACCCGTACTCGATTGAGCCAGCCTTGGGGCCCTAGCCCGCGCCATCGGTGTAGAGCTTGCCACGACAACTCTTGGTCATCCGGCCCACAACATATCCCTTTATCCCTTCGAAGTTGCCCTTCAAGAACTTGAAACCAACGTGCGCTGGCCCCACGATGGGCGCCAACTGTCATGGAGTTGACACGGCATATGTCCTAGCAGAAGGACTTAGTCATGGATCCATCGCAACTAGGTTAGCCTAAAGGGGTTAATCAGGACAAAGGACACATGAGTTTATACTGGTTTGGCCCCTTGTGGTGAAGGTAAAGGCCTACTCCAGTTCAGGATTATATTGCTTGGGTTTCGATTACCAGGGAGCGAATACGCTTGACCTAGTTCTCGATCTATTGTTTCTTTCCCTAAACCGCTGCTGGGTCACCCATTTATATACACAAGAAGACGCCCGGTGGCCCTCGGAGTCCCGGCCAGCTCATACACAAAGTATCCAGCTCGGTGACTAACTACGCTTGCCTTACAAAACAAGTCATACACATATGGCGGTTCATCCTCTTGGGCCTCAAGTCGCCTCTGGGTCTTGGGCCGTCAATGGGCTTGTATGAGCTGCCATCTTCATTGATAAGTCAACGGTGGTATAACCCAGCCCCTCCTGGGCAGTTCATACCCAATAGTTATATCCCCAACACATTGTGTTTGCCGAGATCCGATGAATTGTGGATTTATGATCGGCTTATCTATGAATATTATTTGAATCTTCTCTGAATTCGTATGAGGATGATTTGATATCTTTGCAAGTCTCTTCGAACTATCGATTTGGTTTGGACAACTAGATTGGTTTTTCTTGCAATGGGAGAAGTGCTTAGCTTTGGGTTCAATCTTGCGGTGCTTGATCCCAGTGACAGAAGGGGAACCGACATGTATTGTATTGTTGCCATCGAGGATAACAAGATGGGGTTTTCATCATATTGCTTGAGTTTATCCACTACATCATGCCATCTTGCTTAATGTGTTACTCTGTTCTTATGAACTTAATACTCTAGATGTAGGCAGGAGTCGGTCGATGTGTGGAGTAATAGTAGTAGATGCAGGCAGGATTCAGTGTACTTGATACGGACGTGATGCCTATATTCATGATCATTGCCTTAGATATCATCATAACTTTGCGCTTTTCTATCAATTGCTCGACAGTAATTTGTTTACCCACCATAATATTTTCTATCTTGAGAGAAGCCTCTAGTGAAACCTATGCCCCCCAGGTCTACTTTCCATCATATAAGTTACCGATCTCCAATTTTAGTTTCCTATTTTACTTCCTCCACAATATTTTACTTTCCATTCCATAAACCAAAAATACCAAAAACATTACTTTACCGTTTATCCATCTCTATCAGATCTCACTTTGCAAATAACCGTGAAGGGATTGACAACCCCTTTATCGCGTTGGGTGCAAGTTGGTGTTTGTTTGTGCAGGTATTTAGTGACTTGTGCATTGTCTACTACTGGATTGATACCTTGGTTCTCAAAACTGAGGGAAATATTTACTCTACTTTGCTGCATCACCCTTTCCTCTTCAAGGGAAAACCAACACAAGCTCAAGAAGTAGCAGTGGGCCGCTTGCACCACCAATAGATTAATGGAGAAACCAAACTCTTTGTGTGCTTCTGTTCTTAGAGAGAAATATTCCCCGGAAGGAAATATGCTTAATGCAAAACCAAAGAAGAGTTCATCAATGACATGTTAATGTATTATCACTGGTGCGCGTCGGTCCTAAACAAATGGTTTTTATCCCCTTTCCGCGACGGCATATGGAACCGTCTCCAAGTGAGTGTGGGCGATAGGGGGGGTCCTTCCCACATGACCCAGAAACCGTCGGGGATAGGGAGCCTTGATGCATACAATTGTCCCTGTATAACCGTTTCCGATATATCGAATATCCCAAATGCTTCATCCTTGCTACTCGTTTGTGCTCGCATTGCCATCGCAGTTGGAGTTGTGTGGTTCTACCTAAAATCAGGCAGATTCTAGGCACGAGAGCTTTCCAGGCAGATTCTAGGCAGATTCCAGGCACGGGAGATTTACGATGCATGGCACATCATAAATAGTTCATGATTATAAACCATGTACGATAGGTAGACAATCACACACATTTAGTTTTCCGGCACCGTATGTGATAGTGTCTGACATCACACACGCTTTGCGAATGGCAACTGTGTGCATGCTTGCACACGTTTCCTCTTTGTGAACCATCTCGGATTATGGTGTATATCACAAACATTTGTGTTTTACCAAACGTGTGTGCCGTAATGACCTGCACAACATAATTTCGCCCGAATTTAATTGCCACTGTTTAAAATTGTACCTAATTTAAACTTGAAAGTAGGCTATAGCTTTATTCATGTCCATCAGGTTCAAACAACCAATGCATTATTCGATTCATAGGTACATATGTTTAAGAATTACAGAAGCACCCAACAAAGAATGATGTACCAGGGTTCTATACTTGTACTATTATAGATGGTAAAGAAAGAGGCGACAAACATTCCAGTTGTTGAACAAGGTGAAGAGGAATGGCCCTATTGTGCTCTCCTAGATGCAAAAGGCATGCAGTACTCTAGTCCAACCCCTTGTGATGGTCGGCCACCAATCATGTAGTTTGAGAGGTAATCTTGAGTAAACTGCTTCAGGATGCACTACAAAATAAAAAGATTCAGATATTGTCATCTAACACAACTCATTACAGGAAGTAAAAAGAAGGCTACAGGGTTCTTACTTACCATCCTACAGTTCACTGTTGTCTTGCATAAAGTGTAAGCAAATAGTTCGATTGACATCTTTTGACCCGTTTTAGTAACAATCTTTATCTGTTTCCTCACTTGATGCTGGTTCATGAATATCTCATTGCCCCATGCGCAGAAAGGGTCGAATTGTGCATGTTTGGCAATGATATATGTACCTAAAAGCACCAAGTAAATATTAGAAGCTAAACAACAATTGAAAGATGATGTAGTACAACATTCCATCCATCCCATTATATAAGATTTTATTACATGTATATCCAGACATCATCAGAACATTGTAACACTCTTCCTTGTTGATATGTAGCCTGGGATTGCATATTTAGTCATTCAGTACAATGCATGTTGCTAAACAACAATTGAAAAACGAAAAGGCATGTTAACTGCAATATCCTTAACATCAACCAAATATCATAATTCATAGTGGTATTGTTGAAACAGTTATTGATGAAATTGAACTGCACAACAAATAGTTGCACATATAGAGCATCACATTGTGAAGAACTCAAATATTAAAAATTTAAAGGACTAAAACCCTTAGTGGATATATATACTCCAGCAATTTTTGGCCTTTTCTAGTCGATCCCCTAAACTTAAGGTTGTAAACTTCAATTTGATCAAGTTCAAAGCAGGTTCAACTGAAAGTAGCATGCATTCAAACATAAACATAGATAGTTTTGCATAACCGAACATAAAACATAAATTTAAACTAAGATAAACAACTTTCGGTCGAAGTAGAGGTTGAGCCAATCCTTCCTTGTCATGTACGGTGTGCCGCGAGCCGGGTCCGGGCCAGTACCGTCGTTGGGGTCATTGGGGAAGGCACTCCTCCACTCATCGGCGTCGATCTCCTCATCCTGGGGTCCCACCTCGATGCCCTCCGCGCCACCGTCACAGCCTTCTTTGACCTCACCATTTGAGGAGAGCGTGATAACCTCGCCGCCCTCCGCGCCACCGTCCTCGCCGCCTTCGACCTCGTCATCAGAGGAGAGCGCGATAACCTCGCCGTCCGCCGTGCCGGCAAAGATCGCCTATTCCACCTCCATGAGCTCCAGGTGCTGCCGGTGGAGCTCTTGCATGTAGGCCTCATCGGCGGCCTCGACCTCGAGATGCTCCCACGCCTCGCGGTCCTCCCGCGCCATAACCGAGCTCACCACCCCTGGCTCCGGCAGAACGAGGTGGACCGGACATGTGCCGAAGGGGAAATTGAGCCTAGCCGCCGCGCCGTGGTAGCGGACCTGCCAACAGTCGTACCCCATGGCCACGAGCTCGGCCGTGTGGAAGCTATTGAGCCACCGGCGGGTGTGGGTCTCTCGATCTGTAATCTCGGCAACCCACGTCCCCCACCGCCGCTGCCGGACCCCGAGGTAGGACTTTGTCGGCTGCCGGGTCCGAGGGAGGACGGAGAAGTCCTCGAACCAGCGTAGGGGCGCGGCGACGGGTGGATCGGGGGACTAGCAACGGCGGATCAGGCCCGCGGAGGACGGCGGGGACACCTCGGTGGTAACCTCACCGGCGTCGGGTGAAAAGGCCGCGATAAACCTCTTTTTGGCCATTGGCTACTCGAGCTCCCCTGCACACAGACAGAGGTTGAGGATGGAGGCACTGGCGTTGGTGGCAACCTACCAATGGTTTCGAGGGTTGTGTGTGTCTGTGTGAGCGAAGGTTGTGTTTGAGGAAATACTGCCGCAACTAAAAATTTAACTAGGCGGGAGTAACATGGCGGGGCTACTGAAAATTTGGATCAAGGGCGAGTAGATATTTTTGAGATTGCGAGGGATGCAGAGGCGGGAGTAAAATGCCGGGGCTACTAAAAATTTGAATCAAGGACCCGAAGCAGGGAGGGATGCAGAGGCGAGAGTTTTGGGGGGAGCGGGCTAGTGTGCTTGACACGCTGGCTATGGATTGTAGTCGACGCACCTTCTCGCGTAAGTCATAGGCGTACTATACACCGACGGTGCTCTAAGATATTTTGTACTACATCTCACACGGTTCCTGATAATAAACTGTGTGCGATCTACTTGATTTTTCATCTTGATTTGAATTACATAATGGGGTCACAACGGCAATGGACGGTGTTTGAATTGCTAGACCTTTTATCTGAAGTGAACATGCAATTTTATGTGTGTCGTAAAAGAATTGGAATTATTCAAGGTTCGTTTGGACATTAAATACATTAAACTGGTTTTCTAGCCATTTCAGGTGCATAATTCAAAATTAAACTACATGCACATGCTCCGGTGCATACAAATTGGTTGAAAAGTTAAATCTATGTCCTTTACTGCATGCTTAGGTCCCATGGAAGAAATGGGAATGAATTTTTCGGGGTTCGTTTGGCCTTTTTTATACATTAACTGGGTTTTCTAGGCATTTTATGTGCATAATTCAAATTTGAAATACAAGCACATGCTCCAATGCACCAAAGTTGGTTGAAAAATCACATGTGTGTCCTTGGGTGAATTTCTAGGTCCCATGCAAGAGATGGGAATGAATTTCAGACACCATGGCACTGTTGATTGCCGGCAAAACATTGAGATGCCTGATTTTCAAATTCTAGTAAATCCAAAACTCGTCTGAGATTCATGAAACTTGGCATTCTATCATGGAGCGGCATGAACATACCGTGTTAAAAAAATTTGTCCCATTTGGGGCATGTTCGGGTATATGCTTCTCACAAACCAGAGCTTCTCACAACAAGCATGATGGTTTCGGTAGGGAACGTCCCACCTTTGGGGACGAAACGATGTCCATTACCTCTTATTGCTTTCAAAAAATTTCTCGTGTCAACATAGAACAATAGGAGTGTTGTGTCAATTTTTGGGATTTTTCAGGGTTCGTTTGGACATTTTTATGCATTAACTGGGTTTTCTAGGCATTTTATGTGCATAATTAAAATTTGAACTACAAGCACATGTTCCAATGCACCAAAGTTGGTTGAAAAATCACATGTGTGTCCTTGGGTGAATTTCTAGGTCCCATGCATGAGATGGGAATGAAATTCAAACACCATGGCACTGTTGATTGCCGGCAAAATGTTGAGATGCCTGGTTTTTAAATTCTAGTAAATCCAAAACTCGTCTGAAATTCATGAAACTTGGCATGCTATCATGGAGCAGCATGAACATGCCGTGGTGAAAATTTTGTCCCATTTGGGGAAGGTTCGGGTATAAGCTTCTCACAACAAGCATGATGGTTTCGATAGGGAACGTACCACCTTTGGTGACAGGACAATATCCGTTGCCTCTTATTGCTTTCAAAAAATTCTCGTGTCAACATAGAACAACAGGAGTGTTGTGTCAATTTTTGGGATTTTCAGGGTTCATTTGGACATTTTTATGCATTAATTGAGTTTTCAATGCATTTATGTGCATAATTCAAATTTGAACTACATGCACATGCTCCAGTGCATATAAATTGATTGAAAATCAAATATGTGTCCTTGGGTGCATGCTTAGGTCCCATGCAATGAATGGGAATGAATTTCAAACACTAGGGCACCGTTGATTGCTGGCAAGACATTGAGATGCCTCATTTTTAAATTCTAGTAAATCCAAAACTCGTCTGAAATTCATGAAACTTGGCATGCTTTCATGGAGCGGCATCAACATGCCGTGGTAAAAATTTTGTCCCGTTTGGGGCAGGTTTGGGTATATGCTTCTCACAAACCAGAGCTTCTCACAACAAGCATAATGGTTTCGGTAGGGAACGTCCAACATTTGGGGACAAAACGATATCCACTGCCTCTTATTGCTTCCAAATTTTTTCTCGTGTCAACATAGAACAACATGAGTGTTGTGTCAATTTTTGTGATTTTTCGGGGTTCTTTTGGACATTTTTATGCATTAACTGAGTTTTCAAAGCATTTATGTGCATAATTCAAACTTGAACTACATGCACTTGCTCCAGTGCATATAAATTGGTTGAAAAATCAAATCCGTGTCCTTGGGTGCATGCTTAGGTCCCATGCAATAAATGGGAATGAATTTCAAACACTAGGGCACCGTTGATTGCCGACAAAACATTGAGTTGCCTGGTTTTTAAATTCTAGTAAATCCAAAACTGGTCTGAAATTCATGAAACTTGGCATGCTATCATGGAATGGCGCCCGACATGATGTGGTATTTTTCGTGTCCATTTTGAGAGAAGGCGCACTTGAATAATCACAACCAACAAAGGCATTTGGAAAAAATAGCTACCACTTAATATCTCAAATGTTTGTATAATTCAAAACGTGTGCGTTCTGTTAACCATTCACATGACGCCACGTGTCTTCGTTTTTAATTGCCGTAGGAGGTGCCGTGCGGACAACTGCTTGACCTTGACTGAACAGGAGGCGTGCGAGCGCAGTCCTATGCACAGGCTGACCGAGACGCGTGCAAGCTGTCCTCCAATGCGCAGGCTCACTGGGAAGCGTGCGAGCTTTATGCTGCGCAGGCTCACTGGTAAGTGAGCCCTTTGACTTCCATGGCTGCCTTCCTTCCTCTCCATTAATGGTGCTAGAGCCGCTGTTTAATACGGGCGGCCTTACTGTTCGCCTCCCATTCCCCTCCCCCCATAGACCTCCACCAACATGGCGCAGAATGATCATCTGCCACTAGTCTTCAAGTTTGGTGAAGTCGACTCCGAGCCGGAGGAGATAGAAAATAAGGAGGAATGGGGCCTCATGGACATGGACCAGAACAAGCTGGCCGCGGTGGTTGCTGCCCCCGTTCCCGTCCCAGCTCCCATCCACGCGCCCGCGCCAGCGACCATCCCCGTAGCATCGACGGGCTGGTCGTCGAGCACTATCACTGAGCTGGAAGCCACGGGCGTCAGCGAGGTCTCCGCGGACCCGTGCGAGCTCGTGTACATGCCAGCGCCAGTGCCCGTGCCCGCCCCTCCACCCACCATCCCATCGGCCCTCGTGCGTTTGGCTGCATCCACCGCGCCCGTGCATGCCCCTCCGGCCACCCACCACGACGCCGGTCCCCGTGCGTTTGGCTGCACCCGCCGCGCCCGTGCCCATGCCCGTGCCCGTGCGCGCCCCCCTTAGCGGCATGGGATGCTGCCCTCGACCGCTACCTTTAAGAGAAGCCAGTTGCCGTCCTCCCGCGCCCCGTCCGTCGATGGCGCGACGACCTGATGTTTGATTTACAAGTGAAGAACATTTTGTGCTGCCTTGAAGACTTCAAGAACGGCGTCCCAGAGGACGACAACAACAACGACGGCGCGGCACGCCGCCTCCGCCACTGCCGAAAATAGTTTTTTTGGGGGTTTAATAATGTATCTCAAATTCTGGATCGTATGAATATAAATTCGCAGTGTGACTGAATGAAAGATATGGTTCGAACGAACTCGCGTTTTTCTCTCTTAATGTACAGACTTATCAAACGATTTTGTTTTGAAAAAAAACGTCAACGGTTTTTAAATATAAAACACCCGTCGCAAATGTTTTAGTTAGAACACCCGTATGCAAACCGACAGCTTCCCCAGGAAGCCAAGGGAAAATGTGCCGAGCAGGATTTCTGCATCCCTTCAACACAAACAGTTGTTTTGCATGACCCGTGTGCAACCACATACAAACAATTGGGTAAGATTTGCATATTTGTCATTTTGGGTATGTTGCCATTTCTCAAACTGGAAAGATTGACATTTGTTTATCCAGTAACATTGCCATTTGTCAACATTGTAACATTGCGATTTCTCAAAATATGCAGCTACAAATCACTAGCACTATCTAATTTTTGCAAGTAAAGTCACTGGCGCTATTCATATGGACACCACTAGCAGGCGTGAGTTCATGGACGCATACGCAAACGCACCATTGATTACATACAACAAGTCATCAACCCACAACGACAACGAGGATACACGTTGGATTATAGATCATTTCCAACAAAACATTCTAGTAAAGTTTTTCTCACACAACAAATAACAAAGCGATGAAATGAACTTCAGCTCAACCACTCGTCGGCGTTGGAAACACTTGCGTTGAACCAGAAGTGATTCTCTTTGAAGGGCCAGCTACTGTCAATCTCAAGACCAACACAGGACTAATCATCAATGCTGAAGCGGCCTATTTCAATACCCATATTGGGATGGTAGGGAAGCATAGTAATGTCCAAGGTATAGATAGAGTTGCTTCTCATAAATGGTAGTAGCGTTGTGTCAACAATAGCTGGATCGCCTTCCCCCATCATTGGATAGTTTTGTCCAAGGAAGAACGAGTTTCCTCCAAGACTTTCAATACTGAACCAGGGAGAAGGTGTTGGCGCTAGTAAAGTAGTATCCATCCCGAATACCTTGCAACGGATGTTGGAATAGGTCCAGAGAGTGCGACCATACGAGACAACACCTGCTTCCTTAGTAACATCAGCAGGGCCCCGTATACAGACATGAAGAGGGTGATCCATCGGAATAAGTTGCCAGGCGCCATTGAGTATATGTGATACGTCTCCAATGTATCTATAATTTTTGATTGTTCTATGCTATATTATATTCTGTTTTGGACATTATTGGGCTTTATTATACACTTCTATATTATTTTTGGGACTAACCTATTAATCGGAGGCCCATCCCAGAATTGCAGTTTTTTTGCCTATTTTAGGGTTTCGCGGAAAAAGAATATCAAACGGAGTCCAAACGGAATGAAACCTTCGGGAACATGATTTTCGGAACTAACATGATCCAGAGGACTTGGACCCTACGTCAAGACATCAACCAGGAGGCCACGAGGTAGGGGGCGCGCCTACCCCCCCTCAAGCCGCACACTCCACCCTCATGGGCCCCCTATTGCTCCACCGACGTACTCCTTCCTCCTATATATACCTACATACCCCCCAAACTACCAGATACGGAGAAAACCCCTAATTCCACCACTGTAACTTTCTGTATCCACGAGATCCTATCTTGGGGCCTTTTCCGGAGCTCCACCGGAGGGGGCGTCGATCACGGAGGGCTTCTACATCAACACCATAGCCTCTCCAATGAAGTGTGAGTAGTTTACCTTAGACCTACGGGTCCATGGTTATTAGCTAGATGGCTTCGTCTCTCTTTGTGGATCTCAATACAAAGTTCTCCCCCTCTCTTGTGGAGATCTATTCGATGTAATCTTATTTTGTGGTGTGTTTGTTGAGACAAATGAATTGTGGGTTTATGATCAAGTTTATCTATGAACAATATTTGAATCTTCTCTGAATTCTTTTATGTATGATTGGTTATCTTTGCAAGTCTCTTTGAATTATCAGTTTGGTTTGGCCTACTAGATTGATCTTTCATGCAATGGGAGAAGTGCTTAACTTTGGGTTCAATCTTGCAGTGTCCTTTCCTAGTGACAGTAGGGGCAGCAAGGCACGTATTGTATTGTTGCCATCGAGGATAACAAGATGGGGTTTATTTCATATTGCATGAGTTTATCCCTGTACATCATGTCATCTTGCTTAAAGCATTACTCTGTTCTCTTGAACTTAATACTCTAGATGCATGCTGGATAGCGGTTGATGTGTGGTGTAATAGTAGTAGATGTAGGCAGGAGTCGGTCTACTTGTCTCGGACGCGATGCCTATATACATGATCATACCTAGATATTCTCATAACTATGCTCAATTCTGTCAATTGCTCAATAGTAATTTGTTTACCCACCATGAATACTTATGCTCTTGAGAGAAGCCACTAGTGAAACCTATGGCCCCCGGGTCTATCTTCCATCATATTATTCTTCCAATACTTAGTTATTTCCTTTGCCTTTTATTTTACTTTGCATCTTTATCATAAAAACACCAAAAATATTATCTTATCATATCTATCAGATCTCACTCTCGTAAGTGACCGTGTAGAGATTGACAACCCCTTATCGCGTTGGTTGCGAGGATTTATTTGTTTGCGTAGGTGCGAGGGACTCGTGCGTGGCCTCCTACTGGAATGATACCTTGGTTCTCAAAAACTAAGGGAAATACTTACACTACTTTGCTGTTGGGGAACGTAGCATAAATTCAAAATTTTCTACACATCACCAAGATCAATCTATGGAGTAATCTAGAAACGAGGGAAGGAGAGTGCATCTACATACCCTTGTAGATCGCTAAGCGGAAGCGTTCAAGTGAACGGGGTTGATGGAGTCGTACTCGTCGTGATCCAAATCACCGATGATCCTAGTGCCGAACGGATGACACCTCCGTGTTCAACACACGTACAGCCCGGTGACGTGTCCTACGCCTTGATCCAGCAAGGGGAGAAGGAGAGGTTGGGGAAGACTCCATCCAGCAGCAGCACGATGGCGTGGTGGTGGTGGAGGAGCGTGGTACTCCAGCAGGGCTTCGCCAAGCACCGCAAGAGACGAGGAGGGAGAGGGGTAGGGCTGCGCCAAGAAGGAGATTGAATCGTGTCTATGGCAGCCCAAAACCTCAAGTATATATAGGGGGAGGGGAGGGGCTGCGCCCCCACCTAGGTTTCCACCCCTAGGGGTGGCGGCCAGCCCTAGATCCCATCTAGGGGGGGCGACCAAGGGGGGAGAGAGGGGGGCGCACCACTAGGTGGGCCTTAGGCCCATCTGAGCCTAGGGTTTGCCCCTTCCACTCTCCCTTGCGCCTTGGGCCTTGGTGGGGGGGCGCACCAGCCCACCAGGGGCTGGTCCCCTCCCACACTTGGCCTATGCAGCCCTCCGGGGCTGGTGGCCCCACTTGGTGGATCACCGGGACCCTCCCGGTGGTCCCGGTACATTACCGATAAAACCCGAAACTTTTTCGGCGACCAAAACAGGACTTCCCATATATAAATCTTTACCTCCGGACCATTCCGGAACTCCTCGTGACGTCCGGGATCTCATCCGGGACTCCGAACAACATTCGGTAACCACGTATATCTATTCCCTATAATCCTAGCGTCATCGAACCTTAAGTGTGTAGACCCTACGGGTTCGGGAACCATGCAGACATGACCGAGACAACTCTCCGGCCAATAACCAACAGCGAGATCTGGATACCCATGTTGGCTCCCACATGTTCCACGATGATCTCATCGGATGAACCACGATGTCAAGGATTCAATTAATCCCGTATACAATTCCCTTTGTCTAGAGGTACGATACTTGCCCGAGATTCGATCATCGGTATCCCGATACCTTGTTCAATCTCGTTACCGGCAAGTCTCTTTACTCGTTCCATAACACATCATCCCGTGATCAACTCCTTGGTCACATTGTGCACATTATGATGATGTCCTACCGAGTGGGCCCAGAGATACCTCTCCGTCACATGGAGTGACAAATCCCAGTCTCGATTCGTGCCAAGCCAACAGACACTTTCGGAGATACCTGTAGTGTACCTTTATAGCCACCCAGTTACGTTGTGACGTTTGGCACACCCAAAGCATTCCTACGGTATCCGGGAGTTGTACAATCTCATGGTATAAGGAAATGATACTTGACATTAGAAAAGCTTTAGCATACGAACTACATGATCTTTGTGCTAGGCTTAGGATTGGGTCTTGTCCATCACATCATTCTCCTAATGATGTGATCCCGTTATCAACGACATCCAATGTCCATGGTCAGGAAACCGTAACCATCTATTGATCAACAAGCTAGTCAACTAGAGGCTTACTAGGGACATGGTGTTGTCTATGTATCCACACATGTATCTGAGTTTCCTATCGATACAATTCTAGCATGGATAATAAACAATTATCATGAACAATGAAATATATAATAATAACTAATTTATTATTGCCTCTAGGGCATATTTCCAACAGTCTCCCACTTGCACTAGAGTCAATAATCTAGTTCACATCGCCATGTGATTAACACTCACAGGTCACATCGCCATGTGACCAACATCCAAAGAGTTTACTAGAGTCACTAATCTAGTTCACATCACTATGTGATTAATACTCAATGAGTTCTGGGTTTGATCATGTTATGCTTGTGAGAGAGGTTGTAGTCAACGGGTCTTGCCATATTCAGATCCCTATGTACTTCGCAAAACATTATGTCATATCGTAGATGCTGCTACCACGTTCCAGTTGGAGCTATTCCAAATTGTTGCTCCATCATACGTATCCGGTATCTCGACTCAGAGCTATCCGAATAGGTGTTAAGCTTGCATCGACATAACTCTTTACGTCGAACTCTTTATCACCTCCATAACCGAGAAACATTTCCTTATTCCTCTAAGGATAATTTTGACCGCTATCTGGTGATCTACTCCTAGATCACCTTTGTACCCTCCTGCCAGACATGTGGCAAGGCACACATCAGGTGCGGTACTTCAGCATGGCATACCGTATAGAGCCTATGACAAAAGCATAGGGGACGACATTCGTCCTTTCTCTTTCTTATGCCGTGGTCAAGCTTTGAGTCTTACTCAACTTCACACCTTACAACTCAGGTAAGAACCCCTTCTTTGACTGATCTATTTTGAACTCTTTCAAAAACATGTCAAGGTGTGTGTTCTTTGAAAGTATCATCAGGCGTCTTGATCTATTTCTATAGATCTTGATGCCCAATATGTAAGCAGCTTTATCCATGTCTTCCTTTGAAAATCACTCTTCAAACAACCGTTTATGCTTTCTAGAAATTCTACATTATTTCAGATCAACAATATGTCATCCACATATACTTATCAGAAATATTGTAGTGCTCCCACTCACTTTCTTGTAAATACAAGTTTCTAGTAAGCATTGTATAAACCTAAAAGCTTTGATCACTCTATCAAAGCATGTATTCTGACTCCGAGATGCTTGCTCTAGTCCATAGAAGGATTGCTGGAGCTAGCATACCTTTCAGCATCCTTAGGATCGACAAAACCTTTTATTGTATCACATACAACTTTTCTTACGAAAACTGGTAAGAAAACTTGTTTTGACATCCATCTGTAAGATTTCATAATCGAAAAATACAGCTAATGCTAACATGATTCCAACGGACTTAAGCATCGCTACGGGTGAGAAATTCTCATCGTAGTCAACTCCTTGAACTTGTGAAAAGACTCTTTCCCACAAGTCGGGCTTCATAGACGGTAACATTACCGCCCACGTCCGTCTTCTTCTTAAAGATCCATTTATCTCAATGGCTTGCCGATCATCGGGCAAGTCCACCAAAGTGCATACTTTGTTCTGATAGATGGATCCTATCTCGGATTTCATGGCTTCTAACCATTTGTCGAAATACGGGCCCACCATCGCTTCTCCATAGATCGTAGGTTCATTATTGTCTAACAACATGATATCCAAGACAGGATTACCGTACCACTCAGGAGTAGTACATATCCTTGTCGACCTACGGGGTTCGATAGCAACTTGATCTGAAGCTTCATGATCACTATTATTAACTTCTTATTCAACAGATGTAGGTTCCACAGAAAACATCTTTCTTTGTTGCATCACTCTCTGGTTGAAATAAAGGTTCGACAACCTTATCAAGTTCTATCTTCCTCCCACTCAATTCTTTCGAGAGAAACTCCTTCTCGAGAAAGGACCCGTTCTTAGTGACAAACAATTTGCCCTCGGATCCGAGATAGAAGGTATACCCAACTTTCACCCTTGGGTATCCTATGAAGATGTGTTTGTCCGCTTTGGGTTCGAGCTTCTCCGGCTGAAGCCCTAGCATCGCATCCCCAAACATTAAGAAATGACAACTTTGGTTTCTTGCCAAACCAATGTTCTTATGACGTCGTCTCAACGGACTTAGATGGTGTCCTATCTAAAGTGAATGTAGCTGTCTCTAACGCATAACCTCAAAATGAAAACGGTAGATTGGTAAGAGACGTCATAGATCGCACCATATCTCATAGGGTTCGATTACGACGTCCAGACACACCATTACCTTGTGGTGTTCCAGGTGGCTTCAACTGTGAAACAATTCCACAATGTCTTAAGTGATTGCCAAACTCATAACTCAGAAATTCTCATCGATCAGATCATAGCAACATGATCTTATTGTTATGATGATTCTTAACTTCACTCTGAAATCGCTTGAACTTTTCAAACGTTTCAGACTTGTGCTTCATTAAGTAGATATACCTATATCTACCCAAATCGTCAGTGAAGATGAGAAAATAGCGATATCCACGGCATGCTTCAATTCTCATTGGATCACACGCATCAGCATGCATGATCTCCAACAAGTCACTTGCCCGTTTCATTGTACCTGAAAACGGGGTTTTAGTCATCCTGCCCATGAGGCATGGCTCGCATGTGTCAAGCGATTCAAAATCAAGTGCCTCCAAACATCCATCGTCATGGAGTTTCTTCATGCATCTTACACCAATATGACTTAAGCGGCAGTGCCACGAGAAAGTGGTACTATCATTATTAACTCTACATCTTTTGGCGTGAACATGTGTATTACCACGACCAAGATTCAATGAACCATTCACATAGGGTGCATGACCATGAAAGGTATCATTCATGTAAACAGAATAACCATTATTCTCTAACTTAAATGAATGACCGTATTGCAATGAACATGATCTAATCATATTCACGCTCAACGTAGACACCTGATAACATTTATCTAGGTTCAATACTAATCCCGAAGGCAGATGGAGCGTGCGATGGTGATCTCATCAACTTTGGAAACACTTCCAACACACATCGTCACCTCGCCCTTAGCCACTCTCCGTTTAGTCCGTAGCTTTTGCTTCAAGTCACCAGTAATAGCAACTGAACCGGTATCCAATACCCAGGTGCTACCAGGAGTACTAGCGAGGTACACATTAATAACACGTATATACTTTGTTGAAGTTGACAGTCTTCTTATCTACCATGCATTTGGGGTAATTCCGCTACCAGTGACCTTTCCCCTTACAATAGAAGCACTTAGTCTCGGATTTGGGTTCAACCTTGGGTTCCTTCACTGGAGCGGCAACTGATTTGCCATCCATGAAGTTTCCCTTCTAGCCCTTGCCCTTCTTGAAACAAGTGGTCTTGTTAAACAATCAACACTTGATGCTCCTTCTTGATTTATACCTTTTGCGGTCTTAAGCACCGCGAACAGCTCTGGGATCAACTCCATCCCTTGCATGTCAAAGTTCATCATGAAGATCTAGTAGCTTAGTGATAGTGTCTAGAGAACTCTATCAATCACTATCTTATCTGGAAGTTTAACTCCCACTTGATTTAAGTGATTGTAGCACCCGGACATCCTGAGCACATGCTCACTAGCTAAGCTATTCTCCTCCATCTTGTTGGCAAAAGAACTTGTCAGAGGTCTCATACCTCTCAACACGGGCATGAGCCTGAAATCCCAGTTTCATCTCTTGGAACAGCTCATATGTTCTATGGCGTTCAAAACGTCATTGGAATCCCGATTCTAAGACGTAAAGTATGGTGCACTAAACTATCAGGTAATCATCGTAATGTGTCTGCCAGGTGTTCACAACATCCACAGACGACGTTGTAGGGGTTTGCACATCGAGTGGTGCATCAAAGACGTAAGCCTTCTGTGTAGCAGCGAGGACATTCCTCGGACTACGGAGCTAGTCCGCATCATTGCTTACAATATCTTTCAACTTAATCTTTCTCTAGGAACGTATTGAAACAGGGAGCTACAACGTGAGCTATTCATCTACAACATATTTGCAAAGACAATTTAGACTATGTTCATGATAATTGAGTTCATTTAATGAACTCCCACTCAGATAGACATCCCTCTAGTCATCTAAGTGAAACATGATCTGAGTCAACTAGGATGTGTCCGATCATCACGTGAGACGGACTAGTCAACATCGGTGAACATCTTCATGTTGATCGTATCTTCTATACGACTCATGCTCGACCTTTCGGTCTTCCATGTTCCGAGGCCATGTCTGTACATGCTAGGCTCGTCAAGTCAACCTAAGTGTTTCACATGTGTTCCGAGGCCATGTCTGTACATGCTTGGCTCGTCAACACCCGTTGTGTTTGAACGTTAGAATCTATCACACCCGATCATCACGTGGTGCTTTGAAACAATGAACCTTCGCAATGGTGCACAGTTAGGGGGAACACTTTTCTTGAAATTTTAGTGAGGGATCATCTTATTTAAGCTACCATCGTTCTAAGCAAATAAGATGTAAAACATGATAAACATCACATGCAATCAAATAGTGACATGATATGGCCAATATCATTTTGCTCCTTTTGATCTCCATCTTCGGGGCTCCATGATTATCGTTGTCACCGGCATGACACCATGATCTCCATCCTCATGATTTCCATCATCGTGTCTTCTTGAAGTTGTCACGTCATCTATTACTTCTACTACTATGGCTAACGCTTTAGCAATAAAGTAAAGTAATTACATGACGTTTATGTTGACACGCAGGTCATAAATAAATAAAGACAACTCCTATGGCTCCTGCCGGTTGTCATACTCATCGACATGCAAGTCGTGATTCCTATTACAAGAACATGATCATCTCATACATCACATATATCATTCATCACATCCTTTGGCCATATCACATCACAAAACACTTGCTGCAAAAACAAGTTAGATGTCCTCTAATTGTTGTTGCAAGTTTTTACGTGGCTGCTATAGGTTTCTAGCAAAAACGTTTCTTACCTACGCGAAAACCACAACGTGATATGCCAATTCCTATTTACCCTTCATACGGACCCTTTTCATCGAATCCGATCCGACTAAAGTGGGAGAGACAGACACCCGCTAGCCACCTTATGCAACTAGTGCATGTCAGTTGGTGGAACCAGTCTCACGTAAGAGTACGTGTAAGGTCGGTCCGGGCCACTTCATCCCACAATGCCGCCGAATCAAGATAAGACTAGTAACGGCAAGATAATTGACAATATCGACGCCCACAACTACTTTGTGTTCTACTTGTGCATAGTAACTACGCATAGACCTAGCTCATGATGCCAGTGTTGGGGAACGTAGCATAAATTCAAAATTTTCTACGCATCACCAAGATCAATCTATGGAGTAATCTAGCAACGAGGGAAGGAGAGTGCATCTACATACCCTTGTAGATCGCTAAGCGGAAGCGTTCAAGTGAACGGGGTTGATGGAGTCGTACTCGTCGTGATCCAAATCATCGATGATCCTAGTGCCGAACGGACGGCACCTCCGTGTTCAACACACGTACATCCCGGTGATGTCTCCTACGCCTTGATCCAGCAAGGGGAGAAGGAGAGGTTGGGGAAGACTCCATCCAGCAGCAGCACGATGGTGTGGTGGTGGTGGAGGAGCGTGGTACTCCAGCAGGGCTTCGGCAAGCACCGTAAGAGACGAGGAGGGAGAGGGGTAGGGTTGCGCCAAGAAGGAGATTGAATTGTGTCCATGGCAGCCCAAAACCTCAAGTATATATAGGGGGAGGGGAGGGGCTGCACCCCCACCTTGGTTTCCACCCCTAGGGGTGGCGGCCAG
Organism: Triticum dicoccoides; assembly: GCF_002162155.2. Lineage (NCBI taxonomy): Eukaryota > Viridiplantae > Streptophyta > Magnoliopsida > Poales > Poaceae > Triticum > Triticum dicoccoides. The sequence goes on from NC_041388.1 coordinate 61,511,133, forward strand.
CCCTAGATCCCATCTAGGGGGGCGGCCAAGGGGGGAGAGAGGGGGGGGGCACCACTAGGTGGGCCTTAGGCCCATCTGAGCCTAGGGTTTGCCCCCTTCCACTCTCCCTTGCGCCTTGGGCCTTGGTGGGGGGCGCACCAGCCCACCAGGGGCTGGTCCCCTCCCACACTTGGCCCATGCAGCCCTCCGGGCCTGGTGGCCCCACTTGGTGGATCACCGGGACCCTCCCGGTGGTCCCGGTACATTACCGATAAAACCCGAAACTTTTCCGGCGACCAAAACAGGACTTCCCATATATAAATCTTTACCTCCGGACCATTCCGGAACTCCTCATGACGTCCGGGATCTCATCCGGGACTCCAAACAACATTCGGTAACCACGTATATCTATTCCCTATAACCCTAGCATCATCGAACCTTAACTGTGTAGACCCTACGGGTTCGGGAACCATGCAGACATGACCGAGACAACTCTCCGGCCAATAACCAACAGCGGGATCTGGATACCCATGTTAGCTCCCACATGTTCCACGATGATCTCATCGGATGAACCATGATGTCAAGGATTCAGTTAATCCCGTATACAATTCCCTTTGTCTAGCGGTACGATACTTGCCCGAGATATGATCGTCGGTATCCCTATACCATGTTCAATCTCGTTACCGGCAAGTCTCATTACTCGTTCCGTAACACATCATCCCGTGATCAACTCCTTGGTCACATTGTGCACATTATGATGATGTCCTACCGAGTGGTCCCAGAGATACCTCTTCGTCACACGGAGTGACAAATCCCAGTCTCGATTCGTGCCAACCCAACAGACACTTTCGGAGATACCTGTAGTGTACCTTTATAGCCACCCAGTTACGTTGTGACGTTTGGCACACCCAAAGCATTCCTACGGTATCCGGGAGTTTACAATCTCATGGTCTAAGGAAATGATACTTGACATTAGAAAAGCTTTAGCATACGAACTACACGATCTTTGTGCTAGGCTTAGGATTGGTTCTGATCCATCACATCATTCTCCTAATGATGTGATCCCGTTATCAACGACATCCAATGTCCATGGTCAGGAAACCATAACCATCTATTGATCAACGAGCTAGTCAACTAGAGGCTTACTAGGGACATGGTGTTGTCTATGTATCCACACATGTATCTGAGTTTCCTATCAATACAATTCTAGCATGGATAATAAACGATTATCATGAACAATGAAATATATAATAATAACTAATTTATTATTGCCTCTAGGGCATATTTCCAACATTTGCTGCATCACCATTTCCTCTTCAAGGGAAAACCAACGCAAGTGCTCAAGAGGTAGCAAGAAGGATTTCTGGCGCCGTTGCCGGGGAGTCTACGCAAAAGTCAACATACCAAGTACCCATCACAAACCCTTATATCCCGCATTACGTTATTTTCCATTTGCCTCTCGTTTTCCTCTCCCCTACTTCACCCTTGCCGTTTTATTCGCCCTCTCTCTCCGTCCTCCCTCTCTTTTTCGTTTGCCTCTTTTTGCCTGTCTCTTGTTTGCTTGTGTGTTGGGTTGTTTGCTTGTCATTATGGCTAGTCCCCTATCTTCTTCATTGTCTCCCGAAAATGAAGTTCTTAATTTTAAGCAAAGGTAAGGAGAAAACCTAAAAGATGCTTGGTATAGAATTTGCAATGCTCAAAATAGATCTACCAGGAAGCAATCTACTTCTATTATTCTTCGCAATTTTTATGTAGGTGCTATTCCTTGGCACATATATGTCCTTGATACCATTACCGGAGGGAACTTCTTGGGTAGCCACACTTTTGTTTCCTATAATGCTATGATAGATTTATTTGGCTCACCCCCTCTTTTTGTTAATGGTACTATGTTAACTTTGGAGCATGTAATGCAAAAACTTGAAATTATTGAAAATAAAGTTGCTACCGTTGAGTTAATTTAAAATTTCAATAAAAAGATCCACAACCAAATTACCCAATATGGATCTAAAGTGGGAGTAACTTTGAAAAATATTAAAGAGAAGGAACCTATAGTTAATGAAAGAATAAATCATGATTCCACTAGAATCAATAAAATTGAGGGTATCATTACAAACTTGGGAACCACTTTTTCTTCTGTAAAGAATACTCCAAGTACTCCAACTAAAATTGCAAAGCTTATGTATGTTCCTAAAAATAAGGGTGAATCCTCTAGCAAAGAAACTGCGGATCTCAAATCTATAAGTATTCATCCTAATCTTTTTGCTATCATTAAGGAACCTTTTGCTACTAATGATTTTTTCGATCTTGTGCCTAGAAATTTGATTATTGATAAAAGGAAAGAAACACCTAAAGGTGATAGATGTCTCATTAAAGAATTACCAACTAAAGATGGCAATACCTAGATCTATCCTTGCTTTTATGCCTAGCTAGGGGCGTTAAACGATAGCGCTTGTTGGGAGGCAACCCAATTTTATTTTGATTCCTTGATTTTTGCTCCTGTTTATTAATAAATAATTTATCTAGCCTCTGTTTTGGTTGTGTTTTTTTGTTTAATTAGTGTTTGTGCCAAGTAGAACCGTTGGGAAGACTTGGGGGAAGTCTTTTTAATCTTGCTGTAAAAAACAGAAACTTTAGCGCTCACGAGAACTGCTGCCATTTTTATTTGGAAAGTGCTATTTAGTTAATTATTTTTGAATATGATTAATAGATAAATTCTTCACGTCCAGAAATTTATTTTAGAATTTTTGGGATTCCAGATCTTGCGTTAGCTACAGATTACTACAGACTCTTCTGTTTTTGACAGATTCTGTTTTCGTGTGTTGTTTGCTTATTTTGATGAATCTATGGCTAGTAAAATAGTTTATAAACCATAGAGAAGTTGGAATACAGTAGGATTAACACCAATATAAATAAATAATGAGTTCATTACAGTACCTTGAAGTGGTCTTTTGTTTTGTTTCGCTAACGGAGCTCATGAGATTTTCTACTTTAAGTTTTGTGTTGTGAAGTTATCAAGTTTGGGGTGAAAGATTTGATGGATTATGGAACAAGGAGTGGAAAGATCCTAAGCTTGGGGATTCCCATGGCACCCCAAGATAATCTAAGGACACCTAAAAGCCAAAGCTTGGGGATGCCCCGGAAGGCATCCCCTCTTTCGTCTACTTCCATCGATAACTTACTTGGAGCTATATTTTTATTCACCACATGATATGAGTTTTGCTTGGAGCGTCTTGTATTATTTGAGTCTTTATTTGTTAGTTTTCCACAATCATCCTTGCTGTACACACCTTTTGAGAGAGACACACATGATTCAGAAATTGTTAGAATACTCTATGTGCTTCACTTATATCTTTTGAGTTATATAGTTTTTGCTCTAGTGCTTCACTTATATCTTTTAGAGCACATCGGTGGATTTGTTTTATAGAAACCATTGTTCTCTCATGCTTAACTTAGATTATTTTGAGAGTCCTACAAAACAGCATGGTAATTTGCTTTAATTATGTTAGGCATTCAAGATTAATAATTAATTTTTTTATGAGTGTGTTGAATACTATGAGAAGTTTGATACTTGATAATTGTTTGGAGATATGGAGATGGTAATATTAGAGTCATGCTAGTTGAGTAGTTATGAATTTGAGAAATACTTGTGTTAAAGTTTGTGATTCCCGTAGCATGCACGTATGGTGAACTGTTATGTGATGAAGTCGGAGCATGATTTATTTATTGATTGTCTTCCTTATGAGTGGCGGTCGGGGACGAGCGATGGTATTTTCCTACCAATCTATCCCCCTAGGAGCATGCGCGTAATACTTTGCTTTGATAACTTGTAGATTTTTGCAATAAGTATATGAGTTCTTTATGACTAAGGTTGAGTCCATGGATCATACTCACTTTTATTCCTTCCACCATTGCTAGCCTCTCTAATGCCACGCACCTTTCGCCGGTATCATACACCCACCATATACCTTCCTCAAAATAGCCACCTACCTATCATGGCATTTCCATAACCATTCCGAGATATATTGCCATGCAACTTTCCACCGTTCCGTTTACTATGACACGCTCCATCATTGTCTATTGCTTTGCATGATCATGTAGTTGACATTGTACTTGTGGCAAAGCCACCATTCATAATTATTTCATACATGTTACTCTTGATTCATTGCATATCCCAGTACACCGCCGGAGGCATTCACATAGAGTCATATTTTGTTCTAAGTATTGAGTTGTAATTGTTTAGTTGTAAGTAAATAAAAGTGTGATGATCATAATTTTTAGAGCATTGTCCCAAGTGAGGAAAGGATGATGGAGACTATGATTCCCCCACAAGTCGGGATGAGACTCTAGATGAAAAATAAAAAAAAAAGGCCAAAGAAGCCCAAAAAAGAGGCCATAAAAAGAAAAGAGAAAAGGCCCAAAAAATGAGAGAAAAAGAGAGAAGGGACAATGCTACTATCCTTTTACCACACTTGTGCTTCAAAGTAGCACCATGATCTTCATAATAGAGAGTCTCCTATGTTATCACTTTCATATAATTGTGGGAATTTTTCATTATAGAACTTGGCTTGTATATTCCAATGACGGGCTTCCTCAAAATGCCCTAGGTCTTCGTGAGCAAGCGAGTTGGATGCACTCCCACTTAGTTCCTTTTGTTGAGCTTTCATATACTTATAGCTCTAGTGCATCCGTTGCATGGCAACCCCTACTCACTCACATTGATATCTATTGATGGGCATCTCCATAGCCCGTTGATACTGTAACATCCCAAAATTCTAAATTTTGGAATGTTATATTAAATAGATAGTTTTGATTGATTGATTGTGAAATTGAGTGAAATTTGAACTTTTTGAAAGTTAAATGAGAGGGAATAAAAGGACTTTCCCAAACTTTCTTTTTTGCATTTATGATCTCCGTGAATTCAAAAACGTTTCATCACAAAACCCTGGAGAGAAGATGACATGACTTCTTCCATTTATCTAAATGAAAAGGGGTGCTGAAAATATTTGAATTTCATTTGAAAATATTTCAAATTCTGAAACTTTATGCAACTCAATGATTTTCACGAGAGAAGATAAAATGACTTCTTCAAATTATATGAAATATGAGTTGGGAGTTTCAAAGGATCAAATTCAAAGTCCTTTTGGAATTATTTTTCAATTTGGAGTTATCTGAGGTTTATTCAAATTATTTATCTCCAAAAATAAAATATATGGAAAATAGGGTAACATGATTCCCTACATCAGAAAATTGGAGAGAAATAAATTTGAATAAATTTTGGTATTTTTAAAATAATTTTTACTGGATTTTACTAGAGCAGAAGAACTCTTTGCTTTATTTGAATTTGTGTGTATTTTATTTGACTCTAGAAAAATGTTCAAGCTGTAGGAAAAAATTTTCTGAAAATTTTGATATATTATATGCCTATATATTATTTTTGTTTATTTAGTTTTTTTATTTTTGTCTGACTGCAAAACTTTTTTTAAAAAAAACCTCTTCGCCGACTGGGCCGGCCCAGCTCCTGCGAGGCCGCGGCCCAACCCAGCTTGCTCGTCGCCCCGTCCCTGATCTCCCGCAGGAGACCGACTCCCGCGCGGGAGCGCCGTCGCTGGAGTCCAGTCGGACTCCACGTCCTCCTCGCTTGACCCCTCCTCCACGCCACCTCCTCCCCTCCCCTTAAATAGCGCGACCCCGGGCCCTTTCTCACTATCCTCGCCGCCCCGCGCCGCATCTCGCCGAAGCCGCAGATGCCGCCACCAACTGCCGCCGTCGTTGCCCCGCGCTGCGCGACGCCGCCGCCCGCGCCTCCGTCCGCCGCCTGCTTGCGCCGCCGCCGATGCTCGCCTGCGCTGCTAGCCACCACCGAAGCCGCCGTTCGCCCCGAGCCGCCGTCGCCGACGCCCTCGCCGGTGTTTGCCACAGCCGCCACCGGTTTTCGACAGAAAACCATGAACCGGTATAAACCGATTTAACCGCCCCGGTTTCTCCCCGGTTTGTTTTCCGGTTTATTAAGTTAGGTTTTGTTATTTTGCGAGCGTTTGTTAGTTAGGATTATGTAGTGAACATTTTTCGTTCTGTAGATCTGTGTAGCGAACGTTCGTTATTTAGTATTTTCTTTTTCATTTAATTTCGGCCAAGGACCTATCTATGATGATTTTATTTACAGATTAGTCCTTAATCTTCAAACCCTCACATATTTTTACTCGTTTATCCAAATCCAACGAAACCAACACCCACTTCTTCGTTATGATCCCCTCTATCCAGTAATCCAACTCAAACATGTTTTTTTTTGAAATTTTAAAATTTGAATTGCACCAGATTTGAATTCAAACTTCGTTTGATCGTAACTTGAGTTTCATAACTCTGTTTTAGTTGATTCTTTTTGCTTTTCGAAGCTCTTGACCCAAACTTTCTGATAAGGCCAAATTCATACAATTTTAGTACTGTTAGAAATTGTTTTATGTTGCAAGAGTTATTTCCTTGGTTTTGATGTTTTCCGAATCGTCTTCTTCGTTCTTTCTGACCTTTTGAGTGATTTCTTATGTGTGGTTACTATTGGTTGCTTATGATAGATTGACCGGAGTGTGACGAGTAGAACTATCAAGAGTTTTGAGTGCAGATCATCTTCATCAACATTGCAGGCAAGTTCACACTTTGATCATATCCCCTTTCATACCCAGTTTTTATGCATTAGTTTCACCCTCAAACATTGCATGAGTAGGATTGATAACATGTGGGTATTGGGAAGTAGTTGATGAGGTAGGAACCAATTGCCTACATTCAAACCTTGGGAGTTACTATTACGTTATGCTTATAATGCCATGCTATGCTCGTAGACGTGGTTTGGGTTTGAGAGTATTCATGACAGATGTGAGATTTTTAATTAATGGTTTACTTAAGGTGGCAACTTTAACACACATCTGGGTGGATTGAGGCACCTGGGTATTCCAGCGATTGCCTGTTTAGGCACCTGGGTATTCCAGCGATTGCCTGTTTTTTTATGGACCGCCACTCAGGCTCAAAGGGATCATGAGATTATTCATACTAGAAACTTCCATGTGCAGCCACAAGCTACTATGGGCTCTAGCATAGTTGACTAAGTCAGGCGAACTCTTACAGTGGTAGACTAGCAAATGTAGGGGATGTAGGTTGGTACTGTCTACTCGATTGTAAGGTGCTAGTGCATCTGAAAGACTATGTCTCGGTCATCCGTTTCTCGAACATCTTGTAGTGCAAGAATCCCAACGGAGGAGATCGAGTCTTGTGGGGAAAAGTACGCAAACCTCTGCAGAGTGTACAAACTAATCATGATTAGTTGTGTCCCCGGTTATGGACATTTTGAGTATCTAGTACTTGGATTATCATGTGAATCTCATCATCTGACTTTAATTAATTTTTGTTGGGTTTTAATGATGATGCTTATTGGGATTGAGAGGGTGTTTACACTCTCAATGTTTAACAACCACCATGATAGTTAAATAAAATTTATTCCTTTGCAGTAGGGAAAACATTGGCTTTTCGCAAAAACCGTAACCATAGAGCTTTTCCACCAGCCATATATGCATGTAGTGATAGCCATATTTCATCATTTCTCTATGGTGTGAATTTGCCAGTACATTCAATGTACTGACCCTTTGTGGCTGCAGCGTCTCATGTTGCAGGATTTTCTTACGACGAGTAAGTGATACGTTAGGGTTATGATTTCTACACTCAACTTTGCCATTGGTGTTGATGGGAATCCACAATCTTGTTACTTCTGCTTTTTGGATTGAGGTAATAGTATTTTATGTTACTTTATACATGTGATTTACCTCTGTTATAAATCCTCGAGTACTGTGTGTGTCAGCATACCGATCCAGGGATGACACTTAAGCACAAAGACTTGATCCATTTGGGTCGGGTCGCTACAAGATGGTATCAGAGCACATGTTGACTGTAGGACGTGACCCTAGAAACTGGCAAGCCCATTGGAAAGATTTTTCTCTACAACTTTCTCTTCAAAAAGATCTTTTACCTCTCCTCTCTTCTGAGCTTATTCAAATATTCCCCTTTAGTGAGACCATACCCCCTTTCCCCTCTTGGACCTCCCGAAGATTCGACTTATGAGACCACTCCAAGAAGTACAAGATATCGGACAACTAAGACCACTTTGGAATGAAGAGGATTTTACCATGCATCTGAATAATTTAAACTACAATGGTTGAAGACTCTGAAGACTAGGAGAATATGAAGGCTATGAAGAATTTCCAGATTTAGTATGACCTAGTAAGGCTACCTTTATGGAACTTGACAGACTAAGGAAGCTGTCAATACCCGAGATCAAGTTGTAACGGAGAAAGACCGGAACATGGAGCCTTAGAACTCAAAGTTTTGTCAAGAAAACCCTAAGGTAGGAGATATCAATTATGGAGAGATAGCTCATGGAAATGACAAGAGCAGAAAACACGGCTATCCATGAGGTTATCGCCCGCTTATGCTATTGTCACCGTGCTGAGTTAAGCATGCATATTCATGGAAGGATTCGATGGTACAAGGCTGATGGAGCACCTATCAGTAAGATGAAGTTTTAACCTTAGTCGGTGCTTCATCAGGATCTGGAGGGTTACATCAAGAAGTTAAGATGGACCTACAAGAAGCAATATTTGATAAGAAAGCATTTCGCAAAGAACTCAGGACCCTTAAGCTATAAGTAGCCAAGCTAGAGGAGCAAAACCTTGAGACATCAAAGATTTTGTCAGGAACTGAAGGACTGTAGGATCATGGTCCATGTCGAGGTTGATGAAACCCAGAAGTTTGAAATGCAACTCTGGAAATATTAAAAGACGCCATGAGAGACTTCGCGTCAACAGAGATGATCTGGCAAAAGAATTTGAGAAGGTCAAGCACGATCAGAAGAAGCCATCGAAGACATGAACAAGACTTGAAGAGTTTGGCAACGTTGAACATTTATTGACCTTTAGAAGACCAAACCCCTGTTATATACTTACGTAGATGCGACGTTTGTGAGTTGTCATTTGTTTGATGTTTTTCCGACAGCCCCAATAAAATTTGTCTTTTCAAAAACTTTGTTTGTATTGTGTGCATCTCTCTCGTTCTCTCTTATCTCACCCCAAAACCCATGGACCCAATAGAGGATGAATGGAGATGAGCTTGTATTTTCTGGACCGATGAGTCAATTGGAGACAGACCGATGGATTCAGAACATGGAGGATCATATGGAGAACAACCCTATAGTCGGAAAGGATATGGCCCAACATGCCCTTCAGTGCTTTGAAAGAGGTGCTGCTACTTGGTGGAGGATGTACCAAACCATCAATGGATGGCAAGGAGTAACCACTTGGAAAGAATTTAAGTTGACTTTGCTAAAGTCTCAGTTTGTGTCTCAGAAATTGAAGCCTTATGGAAAGGATATGAAGAAAACTTGTGCATGCAAGCTTTGTGGAGAAATAGGACACAACCATAAAGAACCCAAGGATGAATGCCCCAATTGTGAAGGAAGTCACCCAACTGAAGAATGCCCAACTAGGCAGATCACTTGTTTCTTGTGTGAAGGGACTACCCACTACCCTGCTCAGTGTCACATTTACCCCATGGTACAAAGAACCATCTAGCAGAAGAAAGAAGCAATGAAAGGAGCCCTAATGGAAATTTTAGAAGAACCTGTGATGAAGGAAGAGGTGGAGGACACACCCAGAGAAGAACCAATTAAACCCTGCACCAAGTCATGCTATTCATGTGGAGAAGAAGGACACATCTCCCAGAATTGTTTGAATGGGGATTTAGTAGAATTCCCGACAGAGGAAGTAGAGTATGACCCACAGGAAATAGAAGCCCTGATTGGAACGAAAAGTCCAGGAAGAGAAGTAGATTGGATCCCAGGAACAACCCAATTTCTACAAAGAAAGACCTGAGTCATATCACATGTTTCAGGTGCAAAAATTCAGGACACTACTTTAATGATTGCCCAAAAGGGAAGATGAGGACCCCAGGAGGCTATATAATCACAAGGAAACCTTGAAATTTGTCAGAAGTAATATGTTTCCATTGTGATGAAGCAGGGCACCTTGCCAGGGATTGTCCCAAAGAAAAGGAGGTCTGTGATGAATATTTGAGTCTGCAAGAAAGGAATATAGTAGTAGTAGTAGTGGGAACAATTCTTTTTCATTGAAGTGATGAGTTGAGGCATGTAACGGATATGCAGGAGATTGTAGTAATTTGAGGATTTATAAAGATAGCATCGTTAGTACTGATTGGATTTTATGAGTTGTTACTCTATGAAGAAAGATTTTAACCATTTTCGAGGATATGAGAAATATGGTCTATGGATGAGTTTGTGCATTTTAAGGGTGGTTAGTAACTGTGAGGACACTTGAACCCTGGAAAGGATAATGATATTCCACGGAGTGGACTTTATAAGTATGAGTTTTTGTCTCGATATGTGGGGTATTCCAAGAGTATGGATGGATGAAGTATTATTGGATATAAAGGAGGTAGAATGTTGGTAATATGGAGCAATTGTAACTCCGCGATGAGTTTGAGTAATCACGTCTTGGTTTGGTGCCAATAGAAGGAAGAGAGACGGTACAATTGGATGGATTTAAGTATGCTATGAAGTTGGATGTCGGAATAAAGATCAGTTGCCCCAATGATGAGTTCAAGGTTTGCAAGTGATGAGATGGGCCATAACCCACAGGCCCCAGGACCTGCCAAGAAACAAGCACACTCTTGCTGAAGGAAAAACCCTGGAAGAGGATTACGTTTGTCAACAGGCGATTTTATAGGAGTAACACAAAACCTGAGAGTTGTGAAGAAATGATAGATTTTTGCTGGCTTGTAGAATCCATGGATTTATCTGAACTTGGTTCGTCGACAAGAGAAATTCTACAATGCTTGTGAGGATGACCGAGTGTTAGAATACGAGATTCGCTAAACCATATGCAAGGTAATGATTTGGGTGCAGGATGGATTGATCACCATACTAACTTACTCTCATTATTCGCTTTGCTATATGGGATGGTAAATTTGAGTGACTTACCTATAGTAGAGAGACGACGATCAAAACCTTGTTTGAACCTTAGAATGGTATAGCAATTTTCCCTTGTACATGCAGCTTTTGCCAACCGTAGGTTATACGGTGAGGATCAACCCAGATCGATTTCCTGCAAGAGAAGCCCTAAATTGTTGACCACCATGAGATATCGATAGTTGTTTAGTATCGGCGTCAGACCCGTCATCTAAGAAGACCCAGTCATGGAAGAACCTTACCAAGAAAAAGGACAAAAGAAATGCGGTAAAGGTTATGCCACTACCGGAAAAGCCCAGAGACGGAATTGTCCCGAGAATCTGAGAAGATCGACATTGGAAAGAATAAGAATGGAGTATATAAGTTTTGATGGAACCGTAACCATGCTCCTAAGGGTGGTAGCACCTCGACCCCGGAGATGATTGATGGATTTTTGAGAAGACCCCGAACCTATCCTATTTCTTTCTAGCCTCTCCGAATCTCGAGGACGAGATTCCTTTTAAGGGTGGTAGGTTTGTAACATCCCAAAATTCAAAATTTTGGAATTATATATTAAATAGATAGTTTTGATTGATTTTGTGAAATTGAGTGAAATTCGAACTTTTTGAAAGTTAAATGAGAGGGAATAAAAGGACTTTCCCAAACTTTCATTTTTGTATTTATGATCTTCGTGAATACAAATACGTTTCATCAAAAAACCCAGGACAGAAGATGACATGACTTCTTCCATTTATTTAAATGAAAAGGGGTGCTGAAAATATTTGAATTTCATTTGAAAATATTTCAAATTCTGAAACTTTATGCAACTCAATGATTTTCACGAGAGAAGATAAAATGACTTCTTCAAATTATATGAAATATGAGTTGGGAGTTTCAAAGGATCAAATTCAAAGTCCTTTTGGAATTATTTTTCAATTTGGAGTTATCTGAGGTTTATTCAAATTATTTTTCTCCAAAAATAAAATATATAGAAAATAGGGTAACATGATTCCCTACATCAGAAAATTGGAGAGAAATATATTTGAATAAATTTTGGTATTTTCAAAATGATTTTTACTGGATTTTACTAGAGCAGAAGCACTCTTTGCTTTATTTGAATTTGTGTGTATTTTATTTGACTCTAGAAAAATGTTCAAGCTGTAGGAAATTTTTTTCTGAAACTTTTGATATACTATATGCCTATATATTATTTTTGTTTATTTAGTTTTATTTATTTTTGTCTGACTGGAATAGTTTAAAAAAAACCTCTTCGCCGACTGCGCCGGCCCAGCTCCTGCCAGGCCGCGGCCCAGCCCAGCGCGCTCGTCACCCCGTCCCCGATCTCCCGCAGGAGACCGACTCCCGCGCGGGAGCGCCGCCGCCGGAGTCCGGCCGGACTCCGCGTCCTCCTCGCTTGACCCCTCCTCCACGCCACCTCCTCCCCTCCCCTTAAATAGAGCGGCCCCGGGCCCCGCCTCTCTCTCCTCGCCGCCCCGCGCCGCATCTTGCCGAAGCCGCAGATCGCCGCCACCAACTGCCGCCGCCCGCGCCTTCGTCCGCCGCCTGCTTGCACCGCCGCCGACGCTCGCCTACGCCGCCGTTCGCCCCGAGCCGCCCTCGCCGACGCCCTCGCCGGTGTTTGCCACAACCGCCGCCGGTTTTCGACGGAAAACAACGAACCGGTATAAACCAATTTAACCGCCCCGGTTTCTCCCTGGTTTGTTTTTTGGTTTATTAAGTTAGGTTTTGTTATTTTGCGAGTGTTCGTTAGTTAGGATTCTGTAGTGAACGTTTTTCGTTCTGTAGATCTGTGTAGCGGACGTTCGTTATTTAGTATTTTCTTTTTCTTTTAATTTTGGACAAGGACCTATCTGTGATGATTCTATTTACAGATTAGTCCCTAATCTTCAAACCCTCACATATTTTTTACTTGTTTATCCAAATCCAACGAAACCAATGCCCACTTCTTCGTTATGATCCCCTCTATCCAGTAATCCAACTCAAACATATTTTTTGAAATTTTAAAATTTGAATTAGACCAGATTTGAATTCAAATTTCGTTTGATCGTAACTTGAGTTTTATCACTCCGTTTTAGTTGATTATTTTTGCTTTTCGAAGCTCTTGACTAAACTTTCTGATAAGGCCAAATTCATGCAAATTTGGTACTGTTAGAAATTGTTTTATGTTGCAAGAGTTATTTGCTTGGTTTTGATGTTTTCCGAATCGTCTTCTTCATTCTTTCCGACCTTTTGAGTGATTGCTTATGTGTGGTAACTATTGCTTGCTTACGATAGATTGACCGGAGTGTGACGAGTAGAACTATCAAGAGTTTTGAGTGCGGATCATCTTCATCAGCACTGCAGGCAAGTTCACACTTTGATCATATCCCCTTTCATACCCAGTTTTTATGCATTAGTTTCACCCTCAAACATTGCATGAGTAGGATTGATAACATGTGGGTATTGGGAAGTAGTTGATGAGGTAGGAACCAATTGCCCTGCATTCAAACCTTGGGAGTTACTATTACGTTATGCTTATATTGCCATGTTATGCTTGTAGACGTGGTTTGGGTTTTAGAGTATCCATGACAGATGTGAGATTGTTAATTAATGGTTTACTTAAGGTGGCAACTTTAACACACATCTGGGTGGATTGAGGCACCTAGGTATTCCAGCGATTGCATGTTTAGGCACCTGGGTATTCCAGCGATTGCCTGTTTTTTATGGACCGTCACCCAGGCTCAAAGGGATCATGAGATTATTCGTACTAGAAACTTCCGTGTGCAGCCATAAGCTACTATGGGCTCTAGCATAGTTTACTAAGTCGGGCGAACTCTTACAGTGGTAGACTAGCAGATGTAGGGGATGTAGGTTGGTACTGTCTACCCGATCGTAAGGTGCTAGCGCTTCTGAAAGACTATGTCTCAGTCATCCATTTCTCAAACATCTTGTAGTGCGAGAATCCCAACGGAGGAGATCGAGTCTTGTGGGGAAAAGTGCGCAAACCTCTACAGAGTGTACAAACTAATCATGATTAGTCGTGTCCCCGGTTATGGACGTTTTGAGTATCTAGTACTTGGATTATCATGTGAATCTCATCATGTGACTTTAACTAATTTTTGTAGGGTTTTAATGATGATGCTTATTGGGATTGAGAGGGTGTATACACTCTCAATGTTTAACAACCACCATGATAGTTAAATAAAATTTATTCCTTTGCAGTAGGGAAAAAATTGGCTTTTCGCAAAAACCTTAACCATAGAGCTTTTCCACCAGCCATATATGCATGTAGTGATAGCCAGATTTTATCATTTCTCTATGGTGTGAATTTGGCAGTACATTCAATGTACTGACCCTTTGTGGCTGCAACGTCTCATGTTGCAGGATTTTCTTACGACGAGTAAGTGATACGTTAGGGTTACGATTTCTACACTCAACTTTGCCATTGGTGTTGATGGGAATCCACAATCTTGTTACTTCCGCTTTTTGGATTGAGGTAATAGTATTTTACGTTACTTTATACTTGTGATTTACCTCTGTTATAAATCCTCGAGTACTGTGTGTGTCAGCATACCGATCCAGGGATGACACTTAAGCACAGAGACTTGATCCATTCGGGTTGGGTCGCTACATATACGCCTAGTTGATGTGAGAATATCTTCCCCCTTTTTTGTCTCCTCCACAACCACCATTCTATTCCACCTAAAGTGTTATGTCCATGGCTCACGCTCATGTATTGCATGAAGATTGAAAAAGTTTGAGAACACCAAAAGTATGAAACAATTGCTTGGCTTGTCATCGGGGTTGTGCATGATTTAACACTTTGTGTGGTGAAGATAGAGCATAGCCAGACTATATGATTTTGTAGGGATAACTTTCTTTGGCCATGTTGTTTTAAAGAGACATAATTGCTTAGTTAGTATGCTTGAAGTATTATTATTTCTATGAATATTCACACCACAATTAAGAAGAATTACATTGAAATTATGCCAAGTAGCATTCCACATCAAAAATTCTGTTTTTATCATTTACGTACTCAAGGACGAGCAGGAATTAAGCTTGGGCATGCTTCATAAGTCTCCAACGTATCTATAATTTTTTATTGTTCCATGCTATATTATATTCTGTTTTGGACATTATTGGGCTTTATTATACACTTTTATATTGTTTTTGGGACTAACCTATTAACCAGAGGCCCATCCCAGAATTGTTGTTTTTTGCCTATTTTAAGGTTTCGTAGAAAAAGAATATCAAGCGGAGTCCAAACAGAATGAAACCTTTGGGAACGTGATTTTCGGAACGAACATGAGCCAGAGGACTTGGACCCTACGTCAAGACATCAACCAGGA
>NC_041388.1:61526739-61611201 GCF_002162155.2 Triticum dicoccoides
CGCGCCCTCCACCCTCGTGGGCCCCCTGTTGCTCCACTGACGTACTCCTTCCTCCTATATATACGTACGTACCCCCAAACTACCAGATACAGAGCCAAAACCCTAATTCCACCGCCGTAACTTTCTGTATCCATGAGATCCCATCTTGGGGCCTTTTCTGGAGCTCCGCCGGAGGGGGCATCGATCACGGAGGGCTTCTACATCAACACCATGGCCTCTCCGATGTAGTGTGAGTAGTTTACCTCAGAACTACGGGTCCATAGTTATTAGCTAGATGGCTTCTTCTCTCTTTTTGGATCTCAATACAAAGTTCTCCCCCTCTCTTTTGGAGATCTATGCGATGTAATCTTCTTTTGCGGTGTGTTTGTTGAGATCGATGAATTGTGGGTTTATGATCAAGTTTATATATGAACAATATTTGAATCTTCTCTGAATTCTTTTATGTGTGATTGGTTATCTTTGCAAGTCTCTTCGAATTATCAGTTTGGTTTGGCCTACTAGATTGATCTTTCTTGCAATGGGAGAAGTGCTTAGCTTTGGGTTCAGTCTTGCGGTGTCCTTTCCCAGTGACAGTACGGGCAGCAAGGCATGTATTGTATTGTTGCCATCAAGGATAACAAGATGGGGTTTATTTCATATTGCATGAGTTTATCCCTCTACATCATGTCATCTTTCTTAAAGCATTACTCTGTTCTCTTGAACTTAATACTCTAGATGCATGCTTGATAGCAGTCGATGTGTGGAGTAATAGTAGTAGATGCAGGCAGGAGTCGGTCTGCTTGTCTTGGACGTGATGCCTATATACATGATCATACCTAGATATTCTCATAACTATGCTCAATTCTGTCTATTTCTGAACAGTAATTTGTTTACCCACCGTGAATACTTATGCTCTTGAGAGAAGCCACTAGTGAAACCTATGGCCCCCGGGTCTATCTTCCATCATATTAATCTTCCAATACTTAGTTATTTCCTTCGCCTTTTATTTTACTTTGCATCTTTATTATAAAAATACCAAAAATATTATCTTATCATATCTATCAGATCTCACTCTCGTAAGTGATCGTGTAGGGATTGACAACCCCTTATCGCGTTGGTTGCGAGGATTTATTTGTTTGTGTAGGTGCGACGGACTCGTGCATGGCCTCCTACTGGATTCATACCTTGGTTCTCAAAAACTAAGGGAAATACTTACGCTAATTTGATGCATCACCCTTTCCTCTTCAAGGGAAAACCAATGCAAGTGCTCAAGAGGTAGCAATATGGGTCCTGCTCGTCCTCATCCTTGTGAATAAAATTTTCGAGTATAGGTGGTGGAATGTTCACAGGACCTTGGGAACACAAGAAGGTTAATTAGTAAAGGGAAACTAGCTAACCCGCATGCATGTGGATGAAAAAAATTATAATTACGGTGGAAGACAAACGTACTGAAATCATTAGGATTCCATGCAAAAACAGTGCCACGAGTGGTGGTAGCAAACACAAGACCCTTGTATTGAATTGCATCACAATACTCATCCGTGCATAGAAACAGATTTTTGAGCAATATCCATCGAGTCGGACCATGAAGGACGGCAACAAGCTTGTCGAAGATAGCGACAACATAAGAATTCCTATAACCCCAAGAGCGGTTGGGAACTCGACAAATTGCTATCTTCCCTAGACGACAGTCATCATGATCGTATTTGAACTCATGTAGAATACCGGTGTACTCAACCTCTGGGCAGTGGTCTGAGATTTTTCGAAGTGGAACCGGGTGACGAGTGTACACATTCACAAGTTCCCACTCGCAGTTGTACCCAATATAAACAACCCAATCTCCATTTGCGCCTGCCCAAGCCTTGCCCTCAAGCGATGGCATCTTAACATCATACGTATCATTATCAAGAGGCATCAACTTACACAAGGCGAGGCTTCCCTCATCCCCGCGCCAGTCAGCAGGGTCACGGCGAAGAAGATAGGGGAGATCAAACCACTCCTGAACCCTTGGGTTCCTTGTAATGATGTTATTAGTTGAGTCAAGAATGGTCTTGAACGAACCTTCCATGCTAGCCGAGGTGATGACGTCGCACCGATCAATGAGTTCCTCCACTGCGTCATCATTCAGATCGGGGCAAGAATAACGAGTCGTTTCCGGCTTGTTCCCTCCATGGAGAAGACGATCAAACAATGTGAGAAGGAAGGGTGAAGGCAAATGGAGGAGGGAGGAAGAGCTAGCGTGCGACAATAGTTCTAAATCAAGAGGGAAAGGCGAAGAGTTGGTGTACGGTTGCCACGATTCACGAAGAGGCGCCTAGGGAGAGAACAGTTACCATAGAGGTCACACCCTGATGACAAGGGCCGAGTGAACCGCGTGTAATCCCATCACACAACACACACATCTTGTTAAGTTGAACTGTTTCTGTACTCTTGTGTCAACGCAAATAGTTCATCCGAGTGAACCGCATGTCGTATATCCCACACACCTTGATCTAGCTGGCCGTTTCTTTTGTGTTGCCTAATCACAAAAAGTTCATCCGAGTGAACCGCATGTCGTATATCGCACACACCTTTGATCTGGCTCACCGTTTCTTTTGTGTTGCCCAATCACAAAAATTTCATCCGAGTGAACGGTATGCTATGTATCGCACACGCCTTCATCTGGCTGCCCGTTTCTTTTGTTCCTCTTCATCGCAAATAGTTCATTGAACTGAACTTTATGCCCTTCATTGCACACGCAAATAAAACCTGAACCGTGTTTGATGCATCCGTCATCGCAAATGTTTTATACATTTCTGACTGTTTTCATACAGCACCATTTGCGATTATGGCATCGCACACAGTTTCTCGAAGGGTCTCTGATTGTAGTGTCGCGTTAGCAGCATCCTACAGTAGTGTATGGCAGATTTGGAAGCTTTTAAAATAGGATATGTTTGACAGATAAGAGATGGATCCCAAGTGATTATATCAGATGACAATTGGGTTCCTTTGAATGCAAATTTAAGGGGGAGAACACCCCTAGGAGGTATAATGCTGACTAAAGTTTCGGATCTCATTAATCTACTGACGAGTAGTTGATTCACTGTATGTTTTTGGTTGGTTGGTGGGAAACTATACTATCTATCCACCTCATTACGGATAGAGAAGATTTCGTAGTGTGTCACAATCTAGGAGTGCTTATGTCTCGGTTAAATCATCTTAATTTGGAGAAAGGGAGAACAAATACAGTACCCTTGCAGCTACATCATAGATTGTTGGAAGATCTACAGTAAATAAGATATGGAGTTTGTTGTGGAAGGCAAATGTCCTAGTAGAAGGGATTTTTTTGGATGGTGGACATATTATGGCATTGCTTCGTGTTTGGGTATTTTAGCAAGTCAACACATTAAGACGATTGGACAATGTCCTTTAGGTCAAGTGGGGTTGGAGGACCTGAAGCACATGGTTTTTCAATGTGAAAGAGCAAGCCAGGTGTGGAAAGAACTAGGGCTTAAGGAGCTGGTGGACGAATCAATTTTTTTGGATTGCTCGGGATCAATGGTGTTGGACGAGATGATTAGAACAAACTAATAGTTAACTATAGTTCCTGAAATGCATATTCAGGACCTTGTTCTTATGGCGAGCTGGTTTTTGTGGTGGCAGCGGAGAAAAGTTACACGTGGAGAGAAAATCTAGTCGAATGGCAGATCGGTGATTGCTACTTCTTGAGATTGCGCTGGTTTTTCCTTTGAAGAGGAAAGGGTGATGCGGCAAAGTCGAGATAAGTATTTCCCTCAGTTTGAGAACCAAGGTATCAATCTAGTAGGAGACAACACACAAGTCACCGAATACCTGCACAAACAATCAAACAACTTGCACCCAATGCGATAAAGGGCCCTCCACGGTTACTTGCAAAAGTGAGATCTGATAGAGATAGATAAACGGTAAAGTAAATATTTTTGGTTTATAGATCGGAAAGTAAAACGTTGCAAAAAGAGTAAATAGGAAACTAATATTGTAGATCGGAAACTTATATGATGGAAAATGGAACCAGGGCCATAGGTTTCACTAGAGGCTTCTCTCAAGATAGAAAATAATACGGTGGGTGAACAAATTACTGCCGAGCAATTGATAGAAAAGCGCAAAGTTATGATGATATCTAAGGCAATGATCATCAATATAAGCATCGCGTCCGTGTCAAGTAGACCGAAACAATTCTGCATCTACTACTATTACTCCACACATCGACCGCTATCCAGCATGCATCTAGAGTATTAAGTTCATAAAGAATGGAGTAACGCATTAAGCAAGATTACATGATGTAGAGGAATTCACTCAAGCAAGATGATGAAAACCCCATCTTTTTATCCTTGATGGCAATAATACAATACGTGCCTTGCTACCCCTATTGTCACTGGGAAAGGACACCGCAAGATTGAACCCAAAGCTAAGCACTTCTCCCATTGCAAGAAAAACCAATCTAGTTGGCCAAACCAAACCGATCGTTCTAAGAGAATTACAAAGATATCAAATCATGCATAAAAGAATTCAGAGGAGATTCAAATAATATTCATAGATAAGCAGATCATAAATCCACAACTCATCAGATCTCAGCAAACACACCGCAAAAAAGTATTACATCGAATAGATCTCCAAGAACATCAAGGAGAACATGGTATTGAGAATCAAAGAGAGAGAAGAAGCCATCTAGCTACTAGCTATGGACCCGTAGGTCTGTGGTAAACCACTCATGCTTCATCGGAAGGGCAATGTAGTTGATGTAGAAGCCCCCCGTGATCGAATCCCCCTCCGGCAGGGTGCCACAAAAGGTCCCTAGATGGGATCTCATGGGTACAGAAGGTTGTGGCAGTGGAAAAGTTTTTTCGTGGCTCCCCTGGTGATTTGGGGATACGTGGGAATATATAGGCGAAGAAATTAGGTCAGGGAGTGCACGAGGGGCCCACAAGGGTGGCGGCGCGCCCTACCCCCTGGTCCAAGCAAAATCATCGCGAAGGTTTTATTCCGTTTGGACTCCGTTTGGTATTCCTTTTCTGCGAAACTCAAAAACAAGGAAAAATAGAAATTAGCACTAGGCTCTAGGTTAATAGGTTAGTGATGACCCACAAGTATAGGGGATCGCAACAGTTTTCGAGGGTAGAGTATTCAACCCTAATTTATAGATTCAACACAAGGGGAGCCAAAGAAGATTTGAAGGTATTAGCAGCTGAGTTTTCAATTCAACCACACCTAGAGATTAATTATCTGTAGCAACATGATCAGTAGCAAAGTAATATGATAGTTTTGATAATAGTAGAAGTAGCAATGGTAACAGTAAAAGTGATAGCAGTTCCGTGGCAAGTGTAACAGTGATGATAGCAGTAGTAACTTAGCAAGAACAATGTGAGATAAATTCATAGGCATTGGATCGGTGACTTGTTGGATGATATTCATCATGAGACAGTTCTAACCTAGGGCGATATGGCACTAACTCCAGTTCGTCAATATAATGTAGGCATGTATTCCGTAAATAGTCATACGTGCTTATGGAAAGAACTTGCATGACATCTTTTGTCCTACCCTCCCGTGGCAGCACGGTCCTATTGGAAATTAAGGGATATTAAGGCATCCTTTTAATAGAGAACCGAAACAAATCATTAACACACGGTAAATACATGAACTCCTCAAACTACGGTCATCACCGGGAATGGTCCCGACTATTGTCACGCCGGGGTTGCCGGATCATAACACGTAGTAGGTGACTATAACTTGCAAGATCGGATCTAGAACATGGATATAATGGTGATAACATAAATGGTTCAGATCTGAAATCATGGCACCCAGGCCCAAAGTGACAAGCATTAAGCATGTCAAAGTCATAGCAACATCAATCTACTAGGGATCAAGCCCTAACAAAACTAACTCGATTACATGATGAATCTCATCCAACTCCTCACCGACCAGCGAGCCTACGAAGGAATTACTCACTCCTGGTGGGGAGCATCATGGAATTGCCGATGGAGAAGGGTTGGTGTTGACGAAGAATGAAGATCCCCCTCTCCGGAGTCCCAAACGGACTCCAGATATGGCCTCCTGATGAAGAACAAGAGGTGGCGGCGGCTCCATCTCGTGGATCGCGATAATTCTTTCTCCCTCATTTTTTCTGGAAAAATAGGATTTTATAGCATCGATTTCAGGGTCTGCGGGGCCACCAGGTGGGGATAACCCACCTGGGCGCACCAGGAGAGGGGGGCGCGCCCTGGTGGGTTGTGCCCACCCAGGTGCCCCTCTCCGGTGGATCTTGGCTCCAGAAATTCGTATTTATTGCATAAAAAATCCACACAAAGTTCCATTCCGTTCCGAGAACTTTTATTTTTGCACAAAAACAACACCATGGTAGTTCTGCTGAAAACAGCGTCAGTCCGGGGTTAGTTTCATTCAATCATGCAAATTAGAGTCCAAAACAAGAGGAAAATCATTAGGAAAAATAGATACGTTGGAGATGTATCAACTCCCCCAAGCTTAAACCTTTGCTTGTCATCAAGCAATTAAATTGATAAACTGAAAGTGAAAAAGAAAAACTTTTACAAACTCTTTTGCTCTTGTTTGCATAAATAATCTTAAAACACACCCAGATTTTCAGCCAACATTATAACTAACCATGCCGACAATAACTCTTAAAGATTATATTAACTGATATCAATGATATAATCAGCTAGCGAGCAATAATAAGATATCTCAAACGGCAACACGTTGAAAAAACAACCATGATATAATATGACAATAGTGGTATCTCGCTAGCCCTTTCTAAGACCGCAAAACATAAATGCAAAGCACCTCCAAAGTCCAAGCAGCAACTAAACATTGTAATTCATGGTAGAAAAGATCCAGTCATGATGCACCCAACTTTAGCTACACACAATGCATAAGTCATGACAGTTGTGCTCTCAGGTTCTAGAGCTTGTTTTAGAAGGTGATGACACAACATAAAAGTAAATATATAGTCCCTTTGCAGAGGGAATCAATGATTTGCAGAGGTGCCAGAGCTCAAGTTTTTAAAACAGAGATAAATGATATTTTGAGACATGCACCCTTCTCATTTACTTCACGACCATCAATTATCAATATCTTCCATGCTAAACACGCTAGTGGCGGTTCCCAAGCGATAACAAGTAAAGGTTTTGACTCAATTGGGAGTTTATGTTTGATTATTTGAGGTATTAACTCTTTTTATGTTTGCAGTTTGGGAGTGGGCATCCCTATTACCGCCCTTTTCTCATGCGATGGCGAGTGAATAAACACTCGACCTGAGAATAACCCGCTTAGCATGGAAGATGCTGACCACCTCCTATCGTTCCATGAATGATCCAGGCACACACAAAGGATATTATTTTAGAAGTTTTTAGAGGTGGCACATACAAATTTACTTAGGACGGCAGTGTAATACCACATATAGGTAGGTATGGTGGACTCATCTGGAATAACTTTGGGTTCGAGGTTTTGATGTACAAGCAGAATTCCCACCTAGTACACATGAAGGCTAGCAATTAGATTGAGAAGCGGCCAGCTAGAGAGCAACAATGATCATGATCATGCATTATGCATTATGCATAAGTAACATTGGACACTAGCATGAGTAGGATATGATCACCATGAACGTAAATATCATAGAGGCTATGTTGGTTTTGATTCAACTACATGCATGAACATGTGCCAAGTCAAGCCACTCGAACATTCAGAGGAGGATACCATAGCATCATACTACATCACAATCATTTTAATGCAATGTTGATATCCAAGATAAATCATTATTCACTCCCAGCTACTTATGCATGGCATGAGAAAACTATAATCTCTAATTTTCATTGCAAACATGCTTAATCATAATGGGATGAATCATGGATACTAGTTTAAACATATTTACACAAACAGAACAATTCGAATTCATACCAGTTTCTCTCTGCCACGGCCCGTTCATCGAATATCGTCATTATTGCCTTTCACTTGCACGACTGAATGATATGAATATAATAATAGTGCCAGAGTGTCGTGGACTAAGCTGGAATCTACAAACACTTTATTCAACAAGATAAGACAAGGTAAAATGTGCTCTTTATTAGTTCAACAGTTATTCATATGAGAGCCGCTCAACATTTTCATCATGGTCTTCTCCTTGGTGCAACTCGAATCAAAAAGAAAATAAATTCAGAGAAACACACTGAAATATTTTTAGAGTTTTTGGTTTTCTTGAACAAGCAAATAAAAAGGAAAAGCAAAAACGAGAAAAACTATTTACACGGGAAAGCTCCCAACAAGCAAAAAGAGGAACAAGGAAATCTTTTTGGGTTTTCTTTTTAATATTACTACTAAGCATGCATAGAAAGTAAATTAGCTACAACTAATTTTTTTGGTTTTCTTAAGTTTTTCAAACACGCAAGAAGAAAGCAAGAAAATAAATCTAAGTATGGATGATACAATGAAAAATTGTGAACATCGACGAATGAAAATAAGTGGACATGAAATGTAATGTCAGTGAGAAACATGTACTCCCCCAAGCTTAGGCTTTTGGCCTAACTTGGTAGTCGATCAACATCCTGGATGGTAGTAGGGGTACTGAGGAGCGGGCATCCCCCGATCCCACTGCCGAGGTTCCTCCTCTGCCTCTGCAGCAGCCTGAGTGTTCCGATAGTCGATGATGTCCGCAGGAATAATCCTATATCCACCTCTGGCAACAGAATCAAACAAAGCAGGAGCAGGAAGTGGAATAATATCACGAGTTTCAATGCTAAAAACCAGATTATAAGGAATAGGAATGTCAGGAGATTTATCATCAGTAAAATGGTGGTTGATACGTCCATTTTCCATCATGCCTTTATAACGATATTTATTGCATTATGGGTTGTTATTACACATTATGTCACAATACTTATGCCTATTCTCTCTTATTTCACAAGGTTTACATAAAGAGGGAGAATGCCGGCAGCTGGGATTCTGGGCTGGAAAAGGAGCAAATATTAGAGACCTATTCTACACAACTCCAAAAGTCCTGAAACTTCACGGAAGACGTTTTCTGCACAGCTCCAAAGGCGCGCCCCCTACCTCATGGGCCCCCTGGTGGCCCTCTGGTGGCCATCTTCTGCTATATGAAGTCTTTCGATGGAAAAAATCATAAGCCATCTTCTCAGACGAAACTCCGCCGCCACGAGGCGGAACCTTGGCGGAACCAATCTAGGGCTCTGGCGGAGCTGTTCTACCAGGGAAAATTCCCTCCCGGAGGGGGAAATCATCGCCATCGTCATCACCAACGCTCCTCTCATCGGGAGAGGGAAATATCCATCAACATTTTCATCAGCACCATCTCCTCTCAAAACCCTAGTTCATCTTTTGTATCCAATTCTTGTCTGCAAGTCCGGGATTGGTGCTAGTAGGTTGCTAGTAGTGTTAATTACTCCTTGTAGTTGATGCTAGTTGGTTTAATTGGTGGAAGATCGTATGTTCAGATCCTATATGCATATTAATACCCCTCTAATTATGAACATGTTTATGCTTTATGAGTAGTTACTTTTGTTCCTGAGGACATGGGAGAAGTCTTGCTATTAGTAGTCATGTGAATTTGGTATTCGTTTGATATTTTGATGAGATTTATGTTGTCTCTACTCTAGTGGTGTTATGTGAACGTCGACTACATGACACTTCACCATTATTTGGGCCTAGAGGAAGGCATTGGGGAGTAATAAGTAGATGATGGGTTGCTAGAGTGACAGAAGCTTAAACCCTAGTTTATGCGTTGCTTCGTAAGGGGCTGATTTGGATCCATATGTTCCATGCTATGGTTAGGTTTACCTTAATACTTTTGTTGTAGTTGCGGATGCTTGAAATAGAGGTTAATCATAAGTGGGATGCTTGTCCAAGTAAGGGCAGTACCGAAGCATCGGTCCACCCACATACCAAATTATCAAAGTACCGAACGCGAATCATATGAACATGATGAAAACTAGCTTGACGATATTCCCATGTGTCCTCGGGAGCGCTTTTCTCTATATAAGAGTTTGTCCAGGCTTGTCCTTTGCTACAAAAAGGATTGGGCCACCTTTCATTTACTTCATTTACTTTTCTTACTTGTTGCTCGTTACAAATTATCCTATCACAAAACTATCTGTTACCACTTATTTCAGTACTTGTAGAGAATACCTTGCTGGAAACTGCTTATCATTTCCTTTTGCTCCTGATTGGGTTCGACACTCTTACTAATAAAAAGGACTACAATAGATCCCTTATACTTGTAGGTCATCAAGACTCTTTTCTGGCGCCGTTTCTGGGGAGTGAAGCGCCTTTGGTAGGTGGAATTTGGTAAGGAAAAATTTATATAGCAT
Organism: Triticum dicoccoides; assembly: GCF_002162155.2. NCBI lineage: Eukaryota > Viridiplantae > Streptophyta > Magnoliopsida > Poales > Poaceae > Triticum > Triticum dicoccoides. The sequence goes on from NC_041388.1 coordinate 61,537,068, forward strand.
GCTGAAATTTAATGTCACTTGTTAGTATGGAAAGTAATCCTATGAGGGGCTTGTTCGGGATATCTTCACCCCGACCAGTAGAGCAAAGAGTTGCTCCTCAACCTACTGAACCTACGGAAAATGAAAATGTCTTCTTTGAAATTCCTTCGGGTATGATAGAAAAGCTGCTAGCTAATCCCTTTTTAGGAGATGGAACAAAACATCTTGATGAGCATCTAATATATGTGGATGAAGTTTATGGATTATTCAAGCTTGCGGGTGTACCCGGAGATGTTGTTAAGAAGAAGGACTTCCCTTTATCTTTGAAGGGAGATGCATCGACATGGTATAGGCTATGTGATGATATGGGGTCTTGGAATTACAAACGATTGAAATTGGAATTTCATCAGAAGTTTTATCCTATGCATCTTGTTCATCGTGATCGCAATTATATATATAATTTTTGGCCTCGCGAAGGAGAAAGCATTGCTCAAGCTTGGGGGAGGCTTAAATCAATGTTATATTCATGCCCCAATCATGAGCTCTCAAGAGAAATAATTATTCAAAATTTATATGCTCATCTTTCTGATAACAATCGCACCATGCTCGATACTTCTTGTGCTGGCTTTTTTATGATGAAGACTATTGAATTCAAATGGGATTTATTGGAAAGAATTAAACACAACTCTGAAGATTGGGACCTCGACAAAGGTAAGGAGTCAGGTATGACACCTAGTTTTGATTGTGTTAAATCTTTTATGGATACTGATGTTTTCCGTAAATTTAGCACTAAATATGGGCTTGACTCTGAGATAGTCGCTTCTTTCTGTGAATATTTTGCTACTTATGTTGATCTCCCCAAGGAGAAGTGGTTTAAATATCATCCTCCCATAGAAGTAAAAGTAGATACACCTATTAAAGTTGAAGAAAAGATTGTCACTTATAATGATCCTATTGTTCCTACTACATATGTTGAGAAACCCCCTTTTCCTGTTAGGATAAAGGATCATGCTAAAGCTTCAACTGTGGTTCGTAAAAGCAATACTAAAACATATACACCTCCTGAGCAAGTTAAAGTTGAACCTAATATTGCTATTGTTAAAGATCTCTTGTCCGATAATATTGATGGGCATGTTATTTATTTCTGTGATGAAACTGCTAGAATTACTAAACCCTGTGCTAAAGATAAACCTAGACATGTGGTAGGCATGCCTGTTATTTCTGTTAAAAGAGGAGATCATTGTTATCATGGCTTATGTGATATGGGTGCTAGTTCTAGCGCAATACCTCATTCCTTATACAAAGAAATTATGCATGATATTGCACCTGCTGAGATAGAAGATATTGATACTACAATTAAACTTGCCAATAGAGATACTATTTCACCAATGGAAATTGTTAGAGATGTTGAAGTCTTGTGTGGGAAAAGTAAATATCCTGCTGATTTTATTGTTCTTGGTTCCCCACAAGATAGCTTTTGTCCCATTATATTTGGTAGAGCCTTCCTGAACACTGTTAATGCTACCATAGATTGCAAAAGGGATGTTGTTACTATCGGTTTAGATGATATGACTCATGAATTTAATTTCTATAAATTTAGTAGACAACACCATGAAGAAGAATTTCCTAGTAAGGATGAAATTACTGGTCTTGCTTCTATTGCCGTACCTCCTAGTGATCCTTTAGAACAATATTTGCTAGACCATGAAAATGACATGTTTGTGAATGAAAGAAGGGAAATAGATGAAGTATTCTTTAAACAGGAACCTATTCTGAAACACAATTTGCCTGTTGAAATCCTAGGGGATCCTCCTCCACCCAAGGGTGGTCCAGTGTTTGAGCTTAATACGTTACCAGATACTCTTAAATATGCTTATCTTGATGAGAAAAAGATATATCCGGTTATTATTAGTGCTAACCTTTCAGAGCATGAGGAAGAGAGATTATTGAAAACTCTGAAGAAGCATCGTGCTGCTATTGGGTATACTCTTGAGGATCTTAAGGGCATTAGTCCCACTCTATGTCAAAATAAAATTAATTTGGAAGAAGATGCTAAACCAGTTTGTGATCATCAATGCCAGTTGAATCCTAAAATGAAAGAAGTGGTAAGAAAGGAAATACTAAAGCTCCTTGAGGCAGTGTAGCGACCAGACCTCAAACGGTCCAATCTCTATGCTCAGGTGTCATCCCTGGATCAGTAATGCTGACACCACACAGTACTTGAAGGATTTATAATAGAGTAGCAATCACACACTTATTACATCGAGTGTCTCAAAAGAGAACTTATTACAATAAATATGGCTTAAGGCCATCTAATAACGATAACAGTGGAAGGCTTGGAAGATAAGTGAGTCCATCAACTCGAACGGCATCACTGAGTATAGAACCATGACCTAATAGCACCTTACTCGTCGTCTGAAAAGTCTGCAACATGAACGTTGCAACCCAAAATGGGTCAGCACATGGAATATGCTGGCAATGTAACACATAGAGAGTAATGAAAGATATAGGCTATACTATATGCATATTTGGCTGGTGGAAAGCTCTATGGTAACAGTTTTGCGAAAAGCCAATTTTTTCCCTACTGCAAAGGAATAAATTTTATTTAACTATCATGGTAGTTGTTAAACATTGAGAATGGTTGACAGCATTCTCAATCCCAATTAAGCATCATCATTAAACAAAACCCAACAAAATTAATTTAGAGTAACATGATGAGATTCACATGATAATCCAGGTACTAGATACTCAAGATGTCCATAACCGGAGACACGGCTAACCATGATTAGTTTTACACTCTGTAGAGGTTTGCGCACTTTTCCCCACAAGACTCGATCTCCTCAGTTGGGATTCTCACACTACATGGTGTTTGAGAAACGGATGACCGAGACATAGTCTTTCAGAAGCGCTAGCACCTTACGATCGGGTAGACCGTTACACCTACTTTCCCCTACATCTGCTAGTCTACCACTATAAGAGTTCGCACGACTTAGTCAACTATGCTAGAGCCCATAGTAGCTTGTGGCTGCACAAGGAAGTTTCTAGCATGAATAATCTCATGATCCCTTTGAGCCTGGGTGGCGGTCCAAAAGAAAAACAGGCAATCGCTGGAATACCCAGGTGCCTCAATCCACCCAGGTGTGTATTTAAGTTGCCACCTTAGATAAACTATTAATTTAACAATCTCACATCTGTCATGGATACGCTCACCCAATCCACGTCTACTAGCATAGCATAGCATAATAAGCAAATGTAGAAGTAACTCCCAATGGTTTGATAGTAAACAGGTAAGAGGTACTACCTCAACTACTTCCCAAACCCACAATTTAATTAGATCCTAAACATGCAATGTGTGAGGATTGATCTAATGCAATAAAACTGGGTAATTGGAAGTATGATCAAAGTGTTACTTGCCTTGCTAATGATCCGGGAAACCTAGCGATTTGAAGTAGCAAGCGGCGCACTCCGGGTACTCTATCGTAAACAAACAAGCATACAATAAGTACTCATCTAATGCACAGATAAAACTCGAATAAGAGATCTAACCAGAAAGTTCAACTTAAGAATTCCGGTTGGCAAAAAGAATCAAATCGAACGAAGCAACGAAAGACAAATGGCAAAAGAAACAGGCTTCGTTTACTATTCTGGATCTAAGGCAATTTTTTACAGTGGAAAAAACTTGTTTGAGTTGGTTAAACAGAAAGAGGGTTTCGAGACGAAACTCCAGGCGCTTGAATCGCCTGATTCCGATAAACGAGCGAAAAGTTATACTAAAACGAAAATCGGATCAGGAATCGCGATCAAAAAATCGCGGATTTAATCCGAGAAAAAAGAAAATGACAAACAGATTAACGAACGAACGTTCGTTATTTGGATCTAAACGATGAACGCGTTTGTTAAAACGAACGAACGAGCGAACACTCGCTAATTAAATAAACCGGAAAACTGATCTATATAAAAAAAGAACGAAACTAAAAAAACTGAACGAAACCGACGGAAAACCGATCGGTTTTTTGAGAAAAACCGGCGGCGGCGAGGTCTACCTCCGGCGAGCGGCGGGGCGGCGGTCCGGCGGGCGCCGGGGTCCGGCGGCGGCGCAGGCGGCGGGGGCGCGGGGTCGCGGCGCGGGCGGCACGGCGGTCCGCCGCCGCCGGCGGCGGCGGGGCGGCTAGGGTTTGGGGGGGTCCGGCTAGGCCTTCCCCGGCTTATAAAGCTGGCTGGGCCTAGTGTCCGGGTCGGACACGGCCCGTTAGGTCGGTTTGCGTTTTTTTATAAATAGTTACGCTCAGAAAAAAACAAAAGGATTAACTAACGGACTCCAAAAATCCCAAAAAAAAAATTCCCCGGCTTCTAAAATCATGCCGCACAGGATGAACATTTATTTGGGGCCTAAATGCAATTTTGAGAAACACGCATTTTTCCTAAATTCATATAAAATAGCAAATAAAACCAAAATAAAATCTTATTTGATTTTCTTATTAAATCCTCAATATTTCTTTATTTTGGGAAAGTCATTTTATTCCCTCTCTCATATTTTTGTAATAGAAATAATTGAAGATAAAATAAATAAAATCAAATGATCCTATTTTCAAAATTTGAGAAAACTCAAATATGAAAATAACGAAATCCCCAACTCTTTCCAAGGGTCCTTGAGTTGTGTAGAATTTTCTAGGATCAGCCAAAATGCAATAATTATGATATGCAATGATGATCTAGTGTATAACATGCCAAATTGAAAATTTGGGATGTTACACGCAGGTATAATTTATCCCGTTGCTGATAGTCAGTGGGTAAGCCCTGTCCATTGTGTCCCTAAGAAGGGAGGTATTACTGTTGTTCCTAATGATAAAGATGAATCGATCCCTCAAAGAATTATTGCAGGTTATAGGATGGTAATTGATTTCCGCAAATTAAATAAGGCTACTAAAAAGGATCATTACCCCTTACCTTTTATCGATCAAATGCTAGAAAGATTATCCAAACATACACATTTTTGCTTTCTAGATGGTTATTCTGGTTTCTCTCAAATACCTGTGTCAACCAAAGATCAATCAAAGACTACTTTTACATGCCCTTTTGGTACTTTTGCTTATAGACGTATGCCTTTTGGTCTATGTAATGCACATGCTACCTTTCAAAGATGCATGATGGCTATATTCTCTGACTTTTGTGAAAATATTTGTGAGGTTTTCATGGATGATTTCTCTATCTATGGATCTTTGTTTGATGATTGCTTGAGCAACCTTGATCGAGTTTTGCAGAGATGTGAAGAAACTAATCTTGTTTTGAATTGGGAAAAGTGCCACTTTATGGTTAATGAAGGTATTGTCTTGGGGCACAAAGTTTCTGAAAGAGGTATTGAGGTTGATAAAGACAAAGCTGATGCTATTGAGAAGATGCCATGTTCCAAAGACATCAAAGGTATAAGAGTTTCCTTGGTCATGCCGGATTTTATAGGAGGTTCATTAAGGACTTCTCAAAAATTTCTCGGCCTTTGACTAATTTATTACAAAATGATATACCATTTGTCTTTGATGATGATTGTGTAGAAGCATTTGAAATACTTAAGAAATCATTGATCTCTGCACCTATTGTTCAGCCACCTGATTGGAATTTACCCTTTGAAATTATGTGTGATGCTAGTGATTATGCTGTAGGTGCTGTTCTAGGGCAAAGAGTTGATAAGAAATTAAATGTTATTCAATATGCTAGTAAAACCCTAGACAATGCTCAAAGAAATTATGCTACCACTAAAAAAGAATTCTTAGCAGTTGTATTTGCTTGTGATAAGTTCAGACCTTATATTGTTGATTCTAAAGTAACTATTCACACTGATCACGCTGCTATTAAATATCTCATGGAAAAGAAAGATGTTAAACCTAGACTTATTAGATGGGTTCTCTTGCTACAAGAATTTGACTTACATATCGTTGATAGAAAGGGAGCTGAGAACCCCGTTGCAGACAACTTGTCTAGGTTAGAAAATGTGCTTGATGACCCACTACCTATTGATGATAGCTTTGCTGATGAGCAATTAAATGTCATAAATGCTTCTCATACTGCTCCATGGTATGCTGACTATGCCAATTACATTGTTGCTAAGTTTATACCACTTAGTTTCACATACCAGCAAAAGAAAAAGTTCTTCTATGATTTGAGGCATTACTTTTGGGATGACCCACATCTTTATAAAGAAGGAGTAGATGGTGTTATTAGACGTTGTGTACCTGAGCATGAACAGGAATAGATCCTACGGAAGTGTCACTCCGAAGCTTATGGAGGACACCATGCTGGAGATAGAACTGCACATAAGGTATTGCAATCTGGTTTTTATTGACCTACTCTCTTCAAAGATGCCTGTAAGTTTGTTGTATCTTGTGATGAATGTAAAAGAATTGGTAATATTAGTAGACGTCAATAAATGCCTATGAACTATTCACTCGTAATTGAACCATTTGATGTTTGGGGCTTTGACTATATGGAACCCTTTCCTTCCTCTAATGGATATACACATATTTTAGTTGCTGTTGATTACGTTACTAAGTGGGTAGAAGCTATTCCAACTAGTAGTGCTGATCATAACACTTCTACTAAAATGCTTAAAGAAGTTATTTTTCCAAGATTTGGAGTCCCTAGATATTTAATGACTGATGGTGGTTCACATTTTATTCATGGTGCTTTCCGTAAAATGCTTGCTAAATATGATGTTAATCATAGAATTGCATCTCCTTATCATCCTCAGTCTAGTGGTCAAGTAGAATTGAGTAATAGAGAGCTCAAATTAATTTTGCAAAAGACTATTAATAGATCTAGAAAAAAATTGGTCCAAGAAACTTGATGATGCATTATGGGCCTATAGAACTGCATATAAAAATCCTATGGGTATGTCTCTGTATAAAATGGTTTATGGAAAAGCATGTCACTTACCTCTCGAACTAGAACACAAGGCATATTGGGCTACTAAAGAACTCAATTATGATTTCAAACTTGCCGGTGAGAAGAGGTTATTTGATATTAGCTCACTTGATGAATGGAGAACACAAGCCTATGAAAATGTCAAGTTGTTTAAAGAAAAAGTTAAAAGATGGCATGAAAAAAGGGTACAAAAGCATGAGCTTAATGTAGGTGATTATGTATTGCTATACAACTCTCGTTTAAGATTTTTTGCAGGAAAACTTCTCTCTAAATGGGAAGGTCCTTACATTATCGAGGAGGTCTATCTTTCCGGTGCCATAAAAATCAACAACTTCGAAGGCACAAATCCGAAGGTGGTGAACGGTCAAAGAATCAAACATTATATCTCAGGTAATCCCATAAATGTTGAAACCAATGTTATTAAAACCGTAACCCCGGAGGAATACATAAGGGACACTTTTCGGAACATTTCAGACTCCAAAAAGGAATAAGTATGTGGTACGGTAAGTAAACCGACTCCAAAACAGTTTTAAGGCAATATTTCTTTGTTTTGGAATATTTAGAAAAATAGAAAAATAAGAAGAAGTTCGGGAAGGACACGAGGGCGGAGGGCGCGCCCCCTACCTTGTGGGCACCTCGTGTGCTCTCCGGACTCCTTTCGTACATGACACGTAGTTTGGTTGGCAAAAATTCATTATATAATCTCCCGAAGGTTTTGACTCCCGTATCACGCAAAAATCTCCTGTCTTTGTTTTGAGGTGTTTTCTATCAGGGTTGTCAAGGCCAGGCATTATGTCGTCTCCCTCCTCCTCCAACGATGAGGGTAACGATGCTTGGCTAATGAAGATAGAGCTGAAGAGCGAAGAACCCATGGAGATCAACAAGGATGAAGGGATCAAGAAGGCCATGGAGGACCAAGTTCCCGCAATAGAAGACACCCTTCAACTTGATCACAATCTTCTCACCCCAACAGAGATCGAAGCTTTCAAGATGATTGAGTTAGCTCGTATACAAAATAAGTCACTATAAAAAAAACACATCCGTGATGATACGTGTTTGTCACAGTAGGTCACTTTTTTTGTCACGCATGTACATCCATGAAAAATTTATGACAGAATCAAGATAGTCATACCTGTGCTGTCGTAGAAGTGTTCCAATTACCAAAATTATCATCACGGAAGTGTCCACTTCCATGACGATAAATCATGCGTCACAGAAGTGCTTTCGTCAAGGGTGACCGACATGTGGCATCCACCGTAACGGAACATCGTTAAGCTATCGGGTCGGGTTTTGGATCCGATAACCCGTTAACAGCCCCGACCAATGGGGATTTTCCACATGTAAAATCATCATTGGCTAGAGGAAACACGTGTCGGCTCATCGTCGGGACATATGTCATCCACTCACTGGACAGAAGGCGCCTATGATACGTCAACACGTGGCACGGGCCAACAAGTTTAAATGGGCCGGCCCAACTAGAGGCCCACAAGATTTTGCGGACCATAATGGGTTGGCCTAGCTAAAGGCCCACGAAATTTTGCGGACCATAATGGGCTGGCCCAGCTAAAGGCCCACAAGATTTTGCGGGCCATAATGGGCCCGCCCAGGTAAAGGCCCACAAGATTTTTTTGTGCCATAATGGGCCGGCCCAGGTAAAGGCCCACAAGATTCTTGCGGGTCATAATGGGCCGGCCCAGCTAAAGGCCCACGAGATTTCCCCGACATTAATGGGCTGGCCCAGCTATAGGCCCACAAGATTTTGAGGACCCTAGTAGGCCGACCCATTAACTGGCTGCCATGTTTTGGGCCAAATGTCGGCCCATATTTGATCCGCTCCATTAATGGTCTGCCACGCTCCGGGCCTAATAGTGGCCCATATGAGATCCGGCCTGTTAAAAGCCTACCACGTTCTAGGCCAAATTACGACCCAGATCAGGTCCGGCCCTTTAAGAGGCTTTGGGCTCAATTATGGCCCATATCAGATTTGGCCCGTCAACTGGACACTATGCTTTTTGGCCCACTTTCTAAAGGCCCACTTAGTAATTCGGACAGATATTAGTTTTGGCATGTTAAGGGCCCGTTTAACATTTCGGCCCTATATTAATTTCGGCATGTTAAAAGCCCGTCATATAGTTGGGCCTAACTACGGCCCGGTTTGCATCTGGCCTGCTCGCAGCCGATATCTGATTGGGCCAAACAAGGACCTAGACAATTTTGGCCTGTTAAAAGCCCGTGATTTGATTCGCACAATCATGGGCCGGGGTTCATTTCGGGCTGCTGCGTAACTAGTAGGAATTAAGAACAAACCTACTCTATACAATAAAGAAATTATGGCATAGTAACTAAGAATAAACCTACACTACACAATAAAGGATTTAAGGTATATTACATCCACTTGGCATCAAAGTCCGCCACCAGTGATCATAAAGCGCAACGAAGAAGCAGATTACAAAAACTGGGCACCATTGCAGCATAACAAAATAATACTGAACCGAGACCACTTCCAAGACAGTTCAAGAAAGGTTAGCCTTGCGGGGGAACTGCTGCGCAAGCTGCTGAGCAAGGCTGTGAGACCGGCCTAGCATGTCGGTCATAGCTTCCAGGTGTAGCTGTTTAGCGATGAGGTTCTCATTGGTGTTCTCTGCAATCTTTATTAGAGATAGGACTTTAATCCGAAGTTGAGTTGTAGAATGCCTTTCTGCTAGAACTTGGGACTGAAGAAGTCGAACTGATTCAGACAACGAATTCTGTGAGCTTGTCTGACTGTTAGTCTCAAGTAACTTGAACACTGGATCAAGACAAGACTTTGGGGTTGTCTCGCTATCTTCAAGATGTTTTGCCTTCTTTGTTGCAATATATGTTGGGTTTGTCTCACAACCTTCAGCAGACTTGTGCACGCCATCAGGCATATCACCTTGAAAGAAAGCAGAGAGATGACATGTTTTGCATGTGTATAAACAAAGATGATAACTGTTCTGTCAATTCTATCTAAGTTCAAATTAGAAAATAAAGAGTATGTTCAAAATATCAATAGCATAATTTGGCATTATTCATAATGCGGGGAGCTTCACCACACTACTGGATTACCATGTCAACATAACAAGCATAGATGAAGGGCAAAGAAAATCATTGTATCTATTTTGGATAATGTGCATGGCATGTTTTTCATATCATCAGCCACATCAGTAAGATAAAACAGGAGATGACAAGGTGCAAACGTGGGCTGCTTCACCACACACTGGATTATAGATCCACAAAAACAAGCATACATATAGGGAGTATTAAGTAATGTGCATGGTATGAATAAGGAATTTGGTTTTACAAGTAAAACTTAGAACTTACGGTTCTTACGAACATGCATTTTGGTAGAAATAGCAAACTAAACAGTAGTAAACGATAGGGAGTATGAGCAAATTAAATAGCAGTTGAGGATAAAAGCTTTAGAAGGACTGACTTACATTAACAGTTAACACCGGCTTTAAAATGCCCTTCTCCATGGCAAGGGAAGGATAACTCAAGAATTCCAGCACAAAATCTTCTTCATAAGCATTGCCTGTACTCTACATTTTGTAGAGAGTAATTATAGATATGATAATACTGGAAGGGATAGAGGATAATGAAGATAAGATGCAGATTGATGCTACATAATCAACTACCAATCCCTGGAAGTACAAGCGTTACAGGACAAAATGTACTGACAAGAGCAATGGGCTACACTTCTACACTGGCATTGTCTGTGTATTCTACTTGTTGGTAAGATTAAATATAGATATGATCTTTTTTAGTAAATTGTGGGCGAGGGAGATAAGATGAAGAATGCTACAAAATGAACCAATTCCTCTTCCCATAATACAAGAGTGTTTTGAACACTGGTGTATTGTACAAAACGTTCTTATATTATGGGACGGAGGGAGTAGCTGTTAATGTAAGTACAGTGATAGACCATGTTCAGTCCTTACAAGAGGACTGCAGAGCTAAACCTCTTCAAAAGCATTGGGTTCATTCTAAATTTATGTAAGAGTCCATACGGATCTTATAATGTCCACCAAATGGACGATTACAAGGATAACATGTGCAGTGATGCTACATAATGAAACAGCTATGAAAGTAAGTATGGTCATACAGGGCAAGAGGTACTCACAAGAGCAATGCAGTGTGCAATATAGTTGCGAGATTCTGTGGTCCCTTGAGAATGAATGTTCTTCTGCTAACAATTTTCATACAAGTGAGACATTAAGGAAAATGCAGAAATGTAGTTCAAATTGTGATGTGATATCATAGACAGTACCTTACGCTACAGCCGAGACCAATGTGTAACAAGATTATTCCAGTCACCATTGGATAAATGTAGCACCGGAGACTTTACAGAAATTTTGTTCAGAGGCTTGCCATCAAAGTGCGCTTGCCTCAGGTAGGAATGATACTTCATCAACGAGTGCTTGAAAAGCGCAACCAACCCTTGCTCATCATCACAATATAGTTTGCGCCTCGCCTATTTAAAAGAATGAAATCTTGTGTCTTCTGTCAGCAGAAACATATGCAGTAATGACCATGAATAACATTAGTACATTACTTACACGTAAGTTGCGGAGGAAAACTGGAAATTGTTCTGTGTCTGCGGTATAATCTTTCCATGAAGGAAAGATGCGCACAAAGTTCCTGACAACAACATAAGCTTCGTCTTCTAAACTGGGAAGAAATGGAACAGGGGTCCTATTTGCTGCAATTGGGGCTCTCTCTGGTTTGAAAAGGGATTTGGCAACTGGATTTGGTGTACTCTTTGCTGGAATGGGGGTTTTGTGTCGTACAGCTGGTGCTATGTCAACTGGCATAATCATACCGTTTGCTGCAGTTGGGGTCTGCTGAGTTGGGGCATCAGAAATGACGAGTGTAGTAGGGCTAGAGTCTGCTAGAGTTGGTGGTATTTTGTGGGTCAGGTGATATTGCAACTACACCTAATGGGCTATTTGATTTATCAGGTGCCACTACCTTTTCCAAATACTTTGCTTGTGCTCCTCCACGATCAGCAATCGCCCTCTTCCTTTTGAACGTCTGATACACAAGAACAGCATTTGAATGGATAAATATGGTATGATGACAGATGGAATATGTACTGAAAATGGATAGGCAGGGCGTATTCACATACACGAGGTGTAAACTAAGCTAATGGCAGTTCAACAAAGTAGAAGCAATCCAAAGCATCAGTTGCAAGATATGTGCAAGCAATGTAACCTTGGAAAGTTAGAGCAAGTACCTTGATGGGTGAATAAGATAGGGCATCTTCCTCTTACTCCTCCACTAGGGAGCTACATTGACTTAGGTCTCCCTCTAGCTCAGAATCACTGTTAGGATCATATTCTGAGCAAGAATCTGTAGGTGGAGAGTGTTTGTATTGCATTGCATCCAGACTTGATTTCAGTCCCTTAATGCCAAGTTTGACAGCCATGGCATTGTTCTGCTTTATTCTTTTCATGCGCGCAAGCTCATAATCATTATGATGCTGTTCAGAATCTGAGATTCATGAAAACATAAAAAGTAGTCAGATTATCTATGGAATGCATTGCGGTTTCAACTCGGAGAGTGTCTCCCTATAAACCCCTGCATATGCAAAGTTCACCTCCCCAACCATGCTGACCAGACCACACACAGAGATACACACCCGAGCGGTGAACTTGCATTTTTGAAACTAATTTAGGAACATTTAGTTGACCAATTAAACAACTCTGTTTTAGTAATATCAGATTCGTATTTGAACAACTAAGCTTGTTTAGCTTGATTGGTGGAGCAGTGTTATATGACACGAAGCATGTATTTTGATCGTATAGTGATCATAAAAGGGGGAAACTCTAAGCATATATTTTTTTAGCAAAAGAGGGTTTCCCCTCTGATTTCTATTAAAGAAACCACCACGGAACCAACATGATCAATTAAACCCTATGCATGAGCAATTAAACCGTATTATGGCTGTGCCATGGCAGATTTAAAGCTGCAAACCGGAGAAATGATATTTAGCATCCATTGTTTGCTTCGAACTAAGAACTAAATTCTAAGAGCTGAAAAGAAAGTAGAGTAACCAAGTTAAGATCTATTTTCTGGTTGAGATCAAAAAGTTGAGGAGATATGAAGTACCACCTCTCTTGCGATGCCGTGTAGGCATCGGGGGTGCGATGGCTGTTGGTGGCGTTGAAGCAGATCTGCAACGGTAGACGGGTGCATCAGGGGATAAGTCCCGTTGCGGTGGAAGAGAAGGTCGTGTGAGCGGCCCCGGCAAAGAGGACGACGGCGCCGATGAAGCGAGAGGACGCGATGCAAGCTATTGGTCCGTCGCCGTGGATGAGAAACGTCCATCTCTAGGAGTGGACGACGCGGTCTTGGTAGGTGCTCCGGCATGGTGGAGGACGGTGGCGATGGATGTGGTGGAGGATGGCGGCGATGGATGGGGTGGCGGACGGAGGTTGGTGTGGGAATGGGGTGTTCTAGCGCGGACGGTGTATGAATGGGAAAATGGAGGGAGAGGTACAGGGAACCATGTTTTTGGGACAAATCTGTCTGAAATATGGGAAAGTTACGAACTTATCCCCCGTTTCAAATTTGGACGTCTCGTCGATTGGGGATAGGACGGTAATCTCACATCTCCAAAATATTTGTCGGTAACTATTTTGGGCGAGGAGAGGGTGTTTTGCCGCCCACGGTTGGCGCCCATGGTGTATGAACGGGGCTGACAGGTAGGGCGGTTGTGTCACATCTGATGGAAGTTACACATCTGCCCCTATTTAAAATATTAGCCTACATCTATTTCGGACGAGGAGAGGGTGTTTTGCCGCCCACCGTGTATGAATGGGGAATGGAGGGAGAAACAGAGGTCTTTCGGATGAGCTTGAATCAAATGAGTTTTGCCGCCCATGTTTGACGCCCACCGTGTCGGAATGGGCTCAGAGGCGGTCGGGTCACGTCTAATTGAAGTTACTAACCTACCCCTATTTAGAGCAGTGGAAATCGGGCCGATGGATTGTCTGTGTAATGGGTAGATAGTAATTTCGATCTCCCAAACACTTGGCTTCGGGCAGCCGATGTGGGAGTGGACATTTTGTTGTTTCTTTCGAATTTTGGGACAATAAGCATCCATGTTTACCCTGGCAACTAAATTCGAATCCATTGTGTATTCCTATATGAATCTTTATAAATCATTCTATGTGTTTTTATATATCTTCAAAAGGACGACAAAGATGTATTCCACTGTCATATATGAATATGGTTTACAAATGCCGATACTCAAATTCATAAACTAGAATCCAATTTAAGGTGAATTCGAATATTTGGAACACTTCATGTCCAACACAAATGTCACACGCAGCATAATGTGTACTCCCATTTAGATATGTACACAAGCGATGTATCAAGATTCAAATACCGAGTCAATCAACCAAGAATGTATGGAACTAACAGACATATAAACACTTATAGAGTATATGGATCAATAATATCAACTAACATACATAAGCCAGGCCGCTGTACTTTTTTTTGGCTACAACAGCATCCTTTTTTTAGCCAGCATCTTGGCCCTTTCCGATGCGTGCCACTTATGGTCCGTCTATACTACTATTGCTGAATGCACATTCAGCCCGATTGGCATATTTGTAGGCCTGGCACAGCAATCCAAATGAAATGTCTCCGAGTCTTATCAATTAATACAGACTTGTGCTCAAATAAAATTTCAAAAAAACAATTATTACATGATCTCTAAAACAAATGGTTTGATTGATTACATGAACAGACAACACAAAGGTTATTCAACTATGGAAAGAACATTTCACCTAGGATTTACCAAGTAGGAATTTAATTTCCTTTTTTCCTTCAGGACCTTAACAATCCGGTCAGTCTCAGCTTGCTTCGTTTTGAAATCCACCAAATATTTAATCATTGTCTTGAGTACTGCTTGTGATTGTGTTGTTTGCTTCCTCAACGTGTCAACTTCATCTCTAAGTGTAGAAGCAGAAACTCTTTCTACCACTAGTTTAGCCTCTAGAGCATCAACAGTTGGCAATTCATAATGCACTATTGGGCCGGTGCCACTGCTGTGGGATGATGCAACGTCCATGGGGACCTCGCTCTTTGATCTTAGGCAAACCTGTTTTGCCATTAAAGTTCCGATTGGATTCAGAAAAGTTGAAGTTAGCAAAACATCTCAACTGGGAGTTATAATAGCAAACCAGTTAAACAAACAAGGAATTAAAGAGTTTCAATTGGATGCTGAAAAGTATGTATTAACATCATTGTAACCCGCTGTTGCAGCAGCAAAGCAGTTAAACAAACAAGTAGATATTTAAGTTAAGGCAAACAGGTAATTCTTAACAGTAAGTATCAAACACATAGATAGACGCAGTCTACAATATGATTAACAGGCTATGCCATTATGTAATCAGTAGCAAACTAAATTAAGCCAAGCAACGTAATTGAACAATTTTGCAATAAGTGGCTAACTAAAATTCCGAGAAGCAGGTAACTGAACATACGCTAGTTCTTTGTACAGGCACACTGCAACTTCTTTTTCGCTGACAAGGTTGTACGAAGGAGTCCATGGCATCAATTGCTTGGATACGCAGTCCCAATACTTCTTTCTTCCCACACTGCATGGGTAAGTCGAATGGTTAATCTGGTAAGATGGTGCGTCCTTGATATGTTATATGAGGTAGTGTAGTCTACACAGCTCCAAAAGGCGCGCCCCCTACCTCGTGGGCCCCCTGGTGGCCCTCCGGTGGCCATCTTCTGCTATATGAAGTCTTTCGATGGGAAAAAATCATAAGCCATCTTCTCGGACGAAACTCCGCCGCCACCAGGCGGAACCTTGGCGGAACCAATCTAGGGCTTTGGCGGAGCTGTTCTGCCGGGGAAACTTCCCTCCCAGAGGGGGAAATCATTGCCATCGTCATCACCAATGCTCCTCTCACCGGGAGAGGGCAATCTCCATCAACATCTTCATCAGCACCATCTCCTCTCAAAACCCTAGTTCATCTCTTGTATCCAATTCTTGTCTCCAAGTCCGGGATTGGTGCTAGTAGGTTGCTAGTAGTGTTAATTACTCCTTGTAGTTGATGCTAGTTGGTTTAATTGGTGGAAGATCATATGTTCAGATCCTATATGCATATTAATACCCATTTGATTATGAACAAGTTTATGCTTTGTGAGTAGTTACTTTTGTTCCTGAGGACATGCGAGAGGTCTTGCTATTAGTAGTCATGTGAATTTGGTATTCGTTCGATATTTTGATGAGATGTATGTTGTCTCTACTCTAGTGGTGTTATGTGAACATCGACTACATGACACTTCACCATTATTTGGGCCTAGAGGAAGGCATTGGGGAGTAATAAGTAGATGATGGGTTGCTAGAGTGACAGAAGCTTAGACCCTAGTTTATGCGTTGCTTCGTAAGGGGCTGATTTGGATCCATATGTTTCATGCTATGGTTAGGTTTACCTTAATACTTTTGTTGTAGTTGCGGATGCTTGCAATGGAGGTTAATCATAAGTGGGATGCTTGTCCAAGTAAGGGCAGTACCCAAGCACTTGTCCACCCACATACCAAATTATCAAAGTACCGAACGCGAATCATATGAGCGTGATGAAAACTAGCTTGACGATATTCCCATGTGTCCTCGGGAGCGCTTTTCTCTATATAAGAGTTTGTCCAGGCTTGTCCATTGCTATAAAAAGGATTGGGCCACCTTTCTGCACTTTATTTACTTTTGATACTTGTTGCTCGTTACAGATTATCCTATCACAAAACTATCTGTTACCACTTATTTCAGTACTTTCAGAGAATACCTTGCTGGAATCCGCTTATCATTTCCTTCTACTCCTCGTTGGGTTTGACACTCTTACTTATCGAAAGGACTACAATAGATCCCTTATACTTGTGGGTCATCAGTGGTGATCGATGGCAGCACGGTCTAGGTAAACCTTGGTCGGAGGGTAATCATGAGGGTGTATCTCAACCTCGTAGTGAGCTGCCAAACGAGTAGCATAAATCCCACCATGAATCTTACCCTTAGATTTATTAAGGTGGAGGCGACGAGCCACAATGGCTCCCAAGCTATAAGTGTTGTCGCCCTATAATGCATGACACAAAACAACAAGGTCTGGTGAGCTGAGCGTACCCACCTTTACCCTAACAAGCAGGCATTTTGCAATGAAAAGAGCAAAGTAATGAACCGCAGGAAAATGCAAACCAGCGGCAGTGATAGCTGACACCCCTCTCTCATCTCCCACTGTCAAGGTGTGATAAAAAGTCTGAAACTCCGTCAGCCTAGGCTCGGCTAAGCTCCCATCAGAAGGGATCATGCATATGTCACAAAATTCAGTAAGTGGTATCTAATGGTTTTCAACATATAAATCAAAACTCACTTCAGGAGGATTATTCCTAGGCAGGAAAGTAAAGCTTTGAACAAAGATGTTTGTGAGGATTTGGTGATGTTCACACTCATCTGCAATGAAGTTGGTGAGGCCGGCATTAGCAACATATTGTGTGAACTCCTAAAGGATTCCAGCCTCTTGCAGGAACGGAGTGTGCGGCCATTCACACGTCCGTACTTTCGCCAACCTCCGAGGATGGAGATCACCATCAGATGACTCCCCAATAACACCCTTGGAGTTCTTCTTAGAGCCAAACTTTCTAAAGGTATTCATGGTTTTCCTATGAACAAAATTCCAAAATTTATTAGCCCACAAAATTTTCTCAACAAAACTTCACAAAGATGATACCAACTACTCACAGGGATACATAGAGGCCATGGCAAGCATTCAAACTACTTAGAACACTAAGAATTCAACATGCAAGCTCATCTACAGCAACACCAAGAGTAGCTAATTATTCAAAATATAAACCAATAAAACAAAAACTAATTAGACAAACGGTGGAGTCACATACAAAGCAACAATCCCCCGAAACAGTTTTGGAAACAGAGCTTCGAGCAAGGAGATCAAAATCCGCGGTTTTGAGAGCAAGAACACGGGAGAGAGAGCAATGTGGATTTTTTTCTGGAGGTAAGTGGTGATGTGGTGTAAAGAGATAAGTGAGGGGGCCACGTGGGGACCACAACCCACTAGGGCGCGCCTAGGGGTCCTAGCGTGCCCAGGTGGGTTGTGCCCACCTGGTGCACCTCCCTCCGATGTTATTTGCACCAAAAGTTTAGAAATATTCAGAAAAAATCGTATTAAATTTTCAGGGTATTCTGAGAACTTTTATTTTTGGGTCATTTTTATTGCATGGGAAATTCAGAAAAGAAACAAAACATGGCAATTTCATTTTATTTAACAAATAAAAATAGAAAACAAAAAGTAGGGACAGAAGGTTGTGCTTATTAAATTCATCGACTTCATATTACTAAAAAATGATCCATCAATAAGGTTGATCAAGTCTTATTAACAACCACTTTCAATTAGCATGAAACTGAAGAACTTTTGTAAATCACTAAGTTACCTCAATGGGGATATGAATCTCCCCAACAATAAGCATTTCATATTTCTTTTTGACACTAGGTAGAGGTATTTGAAAACTTCCAATAGTGATTGTAGGAGATTTTTCGCAAATAGGACGCTTTGTCAATTGAATTAGTAAGTTATCCTGGTCTAGAGGGTGTTCTTCCTCCCCATAACATTAATTGAAGGAAATATTCCCTAGAGGCAATAATAAAGTGGTTGTTTATATTTTCTTATATCATGATAAATGTTTATTATTCATGCTAGAATTTTATTAACTGGAAACTTAGTACATGTGTGAATACATAGACAAAATAGAGTGTCCCTAGTATGCCTCTACTTGACTAGCTCGTTAATCAAAGATGGTTAAGTTTCCTTACCATAGACATGTGTTGTCATTTGAATGGGATCACATCGTTAGAGAATGATGTGATGGAAAAGACCCATCTGTTGGCTCAGCATACCGATGACAAAGGGAACAATGTATGTTGTCATGCGGTTTAACCGATAAAGATTTTCATAAAATATGTAGGAGCTAATATGAGCATCGAGGTTCCGCTATTGGTTATTGGCCGGAGATGTGTCTCGATCATGTCTACATAGTTCTTGAACCCGTAGGGTCCGCACTCTTAACATTCGATGACGATTTGTATTATGAGTTATGTGATTTGATGACCAAAGTTTGTTCGGAGTCCTGGATGAGATCATGGACATGACGAGGAGTCTCGAAATGGTCGAGAGGTAAAGATCGATATATTGTAAGGCTATATTTGGACATCGGAATGGTTGCGAATGATTCGGGTATTTTTTGGAGTACCAGAGAGTTACGGAAATTCGCCGAAGGAAGTTAATGGGCCTTATTGGGCTTTAGTGGAGAGAGGAAAGAAGGGCTACGAGGTGGCGCACGCCTCCCCCTTACCCAAACCGAATTGGACAAGGGGTGGGGGCGCGACCCGCCCTTTCCTTCTCCCTCTCCCTCCTTTCCTTCTTTCCTACTCTGAAAAGGAAGGGAATCCTACTAGGACTTGGGAGTCCTAGTAGGACTCCCTACACTTGGCGCGCCCCTAGGAGGGCCGGCCTCTTTCCATCCCTCCTTTATGTACGTGGGCAGGGGGCACCCCAAAGGCACACCAAGTCTTTTCTTAGCCATGTGCGGTGCCCCCCTCCACAGTTACACACCTCGGTCATATCGTCGTAGTGCTTAGGCGAAGCCCTGCGCTAGTAACTTCATCATCACCGTCACCATGCCGTCGTGCTGACGGAACTACCCCTCGACCTTAATAGGATGAAGAGTCCGAGAGACATCATCTAGCTAAACGTATGCTGAACGCGGAGGTGCCATACATTCCTTGCTTGGATCGGTTGGATCGCGAAGACGTTCGACTACATCAACCGCATTACTAAACGCTTCCGCTTTCGGTCTATGAGGGTAAGTGGACATACTCTCCCCACTTGTTGTTATGCATCTACCAGATAGATCTTGTGTGATTGTAGGTAAAATTTTGAAATATTGCGTTCCCCAACAGTGGTATCCGAGCCAGGTCTATGCGTAGATGTTATATGCACGAGTAGAACACAAAGAGTTGTGTGCAATAATAGTCATACTGCTTACCAGCAACATCTTACTTTGATTCGGCGGTATTGTTGGATGAAGCGGCCCGGACCGACATTACATGACCGCGTTCATGAGGCTGGTTCTACCGACGTGATTCGCACATAGGTGGCTAGCGGGTGTCTGTTTCTCCAACTTTAGTTGAATCGAGTTTGACTATGCCCGGTCCTTGTCGAAGGTTAAAACAACACACTTTACGAAAAATTGTTGTAGTTTTGATGCGTAGGTAAGAACGGTTCTTGCTAGAAGCCCGTAGCAGCCACGTAAAACTTGCAACAACAAAGTAGAGGACGTCTAACTTGTTTTTGCAAGGCATGCTGTGATGTGATATGGTCAGGACGTGATAAGATATAAATTGTTGTATGAGATGATCATGTTTTGTAACAGTTATCGGCAACTGGCAGGAGCCTTATGGTTGTCGCTTTATTGTATGAAGTGCAATCGCCATGTAATTGCTTTACTTTATCACTAAGCGGTAGCGGTAGTCGTAGAAGCAATAATTGGCGAGACGACAACGATGCTACGATGGAGATCAAGGTGTTAAGCCAGTGACGATGGTGATCATGATGGTGCTTTGGAGATGGAGATCAAAGGCACAAGTTGATGATGGCCATATCATATCACTTACTTTGTTTGCATGTGATGTTTATCCTTTATGCATCTTATTTGCTTAGTACGGCGGTAGCATTATAAGATGACCCCTCACTAAATTTCAAGGTACAAGTGTTCTCCCTGAGTATGCACCGTTGCTACAGTTCATCGTGCCGAGACACCACGTGATGATTGGGTGTGATAAGCTCTACGTTCACATACAACAGGTGCAAGTCAGTTTTGCATGTGCAGAATACTCGGGTTAAACTTGACGAGCCTAGCATATGTAGATATGGCCTCGGAACACTGAGACCAAAAGGTCGAACGTGAATCATATAGTAGATATGAGCAACATAGTGATGTTCACCATTGAAAACTACTCCATCTCACATGATGATCGGACATGGTTTAGTTGATATGGATCACGTGATCATTTAGATGACTAGAGGGGTGTCTACCTAAGTGGGACTTCTTAAGTAATATGATTAATTGAACTTTAATTTATCATGAACTTTGTCCTAATTATTTTTGCATATCTATGTTGTAGATCAATAGCTTGCGTATAGCTCCCCTGTTTTATTTTGATATATTCCTAGAGAAAATAAGTTGAAATATGATAGTAGCAATGATATAGACTGGGTCCGTGATGTAGGGTAGAATCCTATGTGGCTGATCTTTCACGAACGAAGCGGATCCCGCGAAGAACACGAAGAACACAAGGGGGAAAACGAGGGGAATCATGAGGGGAAATATGAGAGAAACACTAAAACCAACAAGATATGGTCACACATATGCTAGATCCTCGAAACACAAAGAGATACACGATCCAAATCCAACAAGGGACGATACAAAGGGTAGCCGGTTCTTCTCCGTGAGGAGGTGTTGAATCCACAAGGGGATCTTCCCATAAAGGGGTCTTGAATCCAAGGTGGATCTTCTCCGTAGAGGCCGCGGTCTCTCTCGTGGAGTAGATCCGATATGGATGAGCGAGGCTCTATCTCTAAAATGAGCTATCACAATGCTAACCCTAACTAGAAGGAGGTGGAGGAGTATATATAGGCCTTAGCCACGAAGGGGTAAGTGGGAGAGGATACGTGGGCCCTTGGCCTGTTCTCTGCACATAGGCAGGGGCCGGATGTCCGGGCTGGGGGCCGGATGTCCGGGCTGGGGGCCGGATGTCCGGGGCTTCGGGACGGGCTAGATGTCTGGGGCAAGGGGCCGGATGTCCGGGCTGGCTTGGGTCTTCCAGATGCATTCGGTGATGGAGGAGCCGGATTTCTGGGCGAAGGGGGCCGGATGTCTGGGGCTTCGGGAGGAGCCGGATGTCCGGGGTGATGGTCGGATGTCCGGGCTGTGCTGGGCCTTTGTTGTGCTCTCTGGATGGCCGATGCCGGATTTCCGCGTGTCGGGCCGGATGTCCGAGCTGGGCTAGATGTCCGCTCTAGGGCCGGATGTCCGTCCGCTATAGTAGTTGGCCCTTCTTCCTTCTCCTTCCTTCACTTCCGTGCACGCTTGGCCCTGGTCCTTGGGCTCTCCATGGTCTCCTCGGGTCTACCTGAGTATGCACAAGGTCCGTGCTTGAAGTAGCATCGATGTCTTACATGCGGAAAAGGAAGATTCAGAAAGGAGCGAGTTCACCTTAGGTCCAAAGGCGTATGCTTGAGTGTACATGGGGATGATCATAGGATGCTCCGCATCATCTCCCCTCCCTTGGGAAAGATCCGACCTCGGATCGTGATCCTCATCACCATGGAAACGGTTGTTGTGGACGGACTTGGAGTTGGACGGAGTTGAAGACATTGCACAATCCAAGTACTCCAAGGTGTCGCCGGAGTGGTATACATGCAAAAGGAGCAAACACAAACGACACTTGGAAATACAATGATTAGCGCACACAAAGTGTCCATCAAATAAGAAAGAGTCTGTGCGACAAGCTTGATCATGACAAGGTGCATGAAGCTTATCCAAAATATATGGAATGGTATGCAAAGCATTCATGGGAGCAAAAGCATTCATTGTGCACACAAATGTATTGTGAATGTGATCAATGCAACCACAGTGCAAAATGATGTCATAGAGAGACGGTTTATCAATAGCATGAATATGGCAATGGATGCTCAATATGAGTATGTGATCATGCAATTGATGATGGGCAATATGACCATGATGTATATATATGCCGTCAAGAAAGATCACAACAAATTTGCTAAGGAAATGCACAAGCTCATATATCATGGATGACATGGGAATACAATATGCAACAAGGCAATCATAATATGAGTCAATCCATGCATAAGATGCAAATTTGTCATGAGTGTGAGATGTCCAATGAGCATGACATGTGTGAGCACAATCAACAAATATGGAGGTGTTGGTGTACCAATGCTCGATGTCGTGGCATGAGTGGAGGTTAAGGTGCTTCTAATAAGTCCGAGCGCTCCTCAATTTGAAGGTCCATAGAGCCAATCTCCCATGTCGCTCCTCCGTTCGCGAGATGTATCATGTAGATAACAAGAAGGAGACAACAATGAAAGAGTGACCCATCCAGTATGCGTAATTGAGGATGGCTCAAAGGGAAGGAGTTCACCTTTAGGAAATTCTCGCAAATGTTGGTGTTGCACATTGTGTATGCCTTCACATGACCAAATTGTCCCATGACGGTATCGCCTTGTGAATCCTTCAAAATGAAAGAACATGACAAACACTTGAAAAAACAAATGAGGTTAGCGGAGATGCAAAACCTATCATTCGTGTGGTAAAATACCCAACAAGTGTATGCATCATGCTCATCATAAGAAAGGACAAGAGAGCATTTTATAGTATGGAGGCATATGATGCGAGAACAATCAAATTCAATAGGCTCAATCAAACAAGCATGCATCACAAGGAAGGTGTCCAAGTCTCCAAGATCAATAAGCATAGATGCAACAATTGGAGGCAAGCGACAATGAACAAGATGTATCATGTGAGAAGCACGAGCATATATGTCATCAACCCAAGAAAGCGAGTAAGAGTTGAACATGGGTGATGCGAAAAGCAAGCAATCATGGTGATCAAGTCAAGCAAGCTAGTAGTACGAGGATGCAACATACTAGAAGGAATCATGGCAAGCATGTCATGGGTGCAAATAGTGTGCATGAATAATTCACATGACATAGCACAAGCATGAAAGGAGGATATGAGCAAAATAGCATCAATAGCACGAGGCACATGATAAACATGGCAATAGCAACAAGGATCTCCACCAAGCATGCAAATACACATAGGGGTAGCATAATGGTGAATCATGGGTAGATGCAAGCAAGGGTCACAATTGCATGGCAAAGGCATAGAAGCAAGCATAGCATGCAAAGTGAACACGGTAAAATGAGCAAGAAGCGAGAAGTGGTATATAGCCCATAGTCGTGTGAGAGCCAAGTGAGAGAGATGCGCGTAGTCGTTGCACGAAGAGAGTGGTGGGAAGGATAGTTCACGAGATCCCAAGTCATCTTTTCTCTCAAGAGCTCGTTTCGTCAACTCTTGGGATTGAGAGGTTGACGATTATACGTGAGTACCTACACAAAACAAAGACAAAGGCAAAATTGTGTGTGCGTGGTATATGTACACATCATCCATCATGATGCGCACATGCAAGTGTTGGTTAGAACAAAATAGCCAATGCTCAAATAAATGAGATGCGTGATATAGAAACATGTCATCCATCATGAGAGGTTTGTTATTATGTAGAGCATAATGGAGACTCAAGTTGTGTAATGCATCACAAGAAATATGTAGAGCATTGTTATTCATGGAATGCATACAGTGCAAGCAATCATGGAAAACATGTAAAGTTTGGAATGCATCAAAATCTACTAATATGTATGAGGAAACTATGGGGGTCTCCTCATGAGAATTAATGGAAACATCACATGGAGAATATTGACAACATCCGAAACAAAGCATATTTGGTTCCATGTGATCATGGCATGGCATAGTAGATGAATTGCGCAAATCATGTAAAGGAAGCATGGCAATATCATCACATGAAAAACAAAATCCAATGACCATCATCTCGTCATCTATGCCATAAGTGCAAATGGGATTGATTTTAATGGGGCATGCATAGTTACTATGTTGAGATTGAAAATATGCAATATGGGATATCTCACTCATAGCATATGACAAGTTTAATGGATTGTCAAACATGATGTGACCATAGAATTTTCACATGATATCCTATGGAGCATAGCATCACAACTAGGCAACTCGACATGCTCGTCATCATATTCATCATAAATAGGTAATTCATGACATGAAGAAGTCGCACTAGCATGAAGCATGGGAATAGGTGTGTCAACATCATGCAAGCAATCATTCGTGAGATAGTCCACTAGTGGGACAAGAGAAGCACCATCACCTATGTTACCTTTGGAGCATCGCTCATGTGTTGTAGGTGAGGTGTAGAAGACCAAGTCGTGGTCAACTTCATCTTGATGGAACCATGTGGGGGTGCATCTTCTTCCACCATTGCCATCGTCATCTCCATTGGAGGTATGGACTCGTCGAGGATAGGCGTGTCGTCATGTAGGAGACGTAGCACCAAATAAGAAAACACACTCGGAGTAGAGGTTAGGTCGTTAGAAATCAAAGTGTCCTCACATGCCATCTCAACTACCTCACTCACTAAGTGTTGTGGCTCACTCACTCCCTCTTGGATGCTCTCACTCATATGGTTGGTGTGGAGTCACTCAAATGGCGCTCAACCTCACATAGGATGTGTGGAATGCTCTCAAGTGTGGGGCTAGTGGTGTTCGCACTCATCCTCTCATAGGAAATGCACTCAATGTCACATATGGTGGAGTCACTCATGTCACTCATGTGGTGGTGGCTCTCCTCACATGGGAATTGGGGCATCTCTTCATATGTGGGTGTCAGAGATATGTAGGTGCAAATGTCTCCATGCTCAATCATGTCATAGTTGTAGCCGTGGATGAAGGCCGAAGATGGCACATCATCACTCTCCTCTAAGACCAAAGGTAAGGTCTCATGTGTGGTCTCATAGCCTGACTCGGAGTATGAGTCCAATATGGGCGTCGTCTTCATGTTGTTGAAGAGGTTCATGCTCGTCGCCATGGTCGAAGGGGATGGCTCTTGCTCAACCTTCTTGTCACCGTCTTGTTTTTGGAGGCCCATATGATGTGGCACCTTGTAGCTCGACTCCATGACCGAAGGGAATTTCTCATGCTCGACCATCTTCCTTGAGGGGCTTCTGAAGATTGAAGTGTCGCCCTCGCTCGTAGGTGGTCGCCTCATTGGTGAAGATGTCGATGTAGGCGAACTCATGGGAAGTAGGCGAAGATGCCGTACATCCAAAGGCGAAGATGCCTTGATAGCACTTGGCAAAGATGACGAAGTGGTTATTGTAGCCGTAGCTCTGTCTTGGTTGTGGTCGTCTCGCGGTCTTCTTTCGTGCTCTTGAAGCTTGGCCTTGGCATGAAGTAGGGCTTGTTGGGACTTGTGCATTTGCGCTTGGCGAGCATCTTCATGATGATGGTGTCGCTGTTGTGCTTGAGCTCGATGGCGTTCATCGTCGTCGTGCACATGATGCTTGGAGGTGACTTGCCCTTCATGCTGATGTGGATCACGAATGTGATGGTGGTCGCCATGGAGATGTGGACGTGGACGACTTGCGCTTGCATCATTTTTGCGCTCCGAAGACTTGTGACTTGAACGTCGCCATCTTGAGGATGACGAAGGGGAAGAACGGTTGATCAACAAGGTCCGAATCTCCTCCATCCTTGCATCTTGCTCCTCCTTTTGTGCGAAAAGCTTATTGTCGATGTAGTCCCTTTCCTTGTTTCGGAGTGACGAATGTCGATGGAGAGGTTATCGATGCGCTCTTGCAATCTTGATTGTGCGCCTTGCATTTGTCGTTGTAGCTCGAAGATTGACGCTTTGGTGATGTAGTTGTTCACGCCGTCATTGTTGTAGAAGACCGGAGATGAAATGCCTTGCCTATCCATCACAATACTCGAGCAAATATGAGTGGAGAAAGGAGAAGAACTATACAAAATGTACCTTGACCGATGATGAAGATGGATCAATGATCACTCAATGATGTAACAAGGAAATAGCACAATTGGTACCAATTCTTTTCGGTTTCTCACACCTACACAAATAAGTCTTATGGTGGAGCTCGGTGAGGATAGTGGCACAAAAAATTTGATGCAAAATGTTAGCAAGAGTCAATAATGTTGAAAGAGATTCACAAATTCGCAAGTGAAACAAGTAGACCAATAGCAATATGTGGCACACAGAAACACACACACAGATAGATAAATGGGGCCGTGCAACCAAGGAATGAGCTCAAAATGTGGAATCCACGAAAAATGCTCTTGTTGCACAACTCTAGAGAGACGCTAGCATGATTGCTCAATAGGCAGATACGACACTTGTGCACAACCTATAGGAGACAAAAATGCAACGACTTCTATCCCAAGTATGCTATGTATATGATGTTCCGGTGGTATGATCCAAGATGATCGGATATGACAATCTTATGCAATGTGGTATGATGCTATGGCACTTGCTTACAAGATCTTTGTTCACTCTTTTTCTTTGCTTAAAAGCTTATTAATTTCTTTTTCTTTTTATTATATGGCCACAATGCAAAATGCACAAACCAAGATAGCAATTGGGTATATACGGGAACAATATTGCGACACAAGGGCTGATATGATACCAATATGATATGGTATGTATGCAATGGAAGGACGGATCACTAATGTGCACAAGTAACGTTACCGGCAATACTCAATGGCTAGTCTCGATAGGCAAGTGACGCAAAATGGGCTAGGGGTTATCAATGTAATGGCAAAAGAATATACAATGGAGGGATACCACGATACCAAGATGATATGAAGGTTACCGTCCGTGGTGATGATGAGTGGAGGTGTTCTTGATGTAGATACCAAGATGATGGAGACTCGTCCCTAGGTAGCCGAAACACCTTAGGAAACGGAAAAACCACGAACTCAAAATCTCAAATGTCAAATGGTGGTAGCTCAAAGGAATTGCGGAATGGCAATGATGGGTTTTGACACGCAATGTGGAAGTGGAGGGTAAGGTGGTGGACTATACACGGTGC
Organism: Triticum dicoccoides; assembly: GCF_002162155.2. Taxonomy (NCBI): domain Eukaryota; kingdom Viridiplantae; phylum Streptophyta; class Magnoliopsida; order Poales; family Poaceae; genus Triticum; species Triticum dicoccoides. The sequence goes on from NC_041388.1 coordinate 61,564,765, forward strand.
AGAGTTAGAAGCACGGTCCCTAAGTAGCCGAAACACCTTTGGAGACACAACTCACAACACAAACAAAATTCGGTTAAGTTGGGTTGGTGGAAGTGTACGGTGGGCAAGCCTATGCGAAAGTGATGGTGATGGTGGTGGTTGATGAAGAAGCAATCGTCCCTAAGTAGCCTAAACACCTTAGGAGACTTGAATAACTACTCAAGCAACCACAAATGCTATAAGGAATAGAATTGGTTAGGTTGCGGAAGTCGGTGGTGGTTATGCGGAGGTTGTGGTGGAAGCCCTAGGAAAAGATGCCAAAGTTCCAAAAGTTTTATGGAGTCAAATGGTGATGGTAGTATTTTTGTGGTAAGGGGGATGTCAGGAGCTTTTCAACGAGCTAAAGAACCTGAAAATTGGACTCTGGATGAATTAGTTATGGACAAAACGGTGAAATGGTGATGGCTGGAGTTACAAGGGCCAGATGTCCGGGGTTGAGCCCGGATTTCCGGGACTGTCTATCCAGAACCGAGCAGATTTGGCGTTCCAGGAGCTGGATGTCCGGCGGGTACCCGTATGTCCGGCCTGAGGCCTGGATGTCCGGCTCGACGGTTCCAGATCAGGATTTGGACTTGAAAACTCGATTTGGGAGCGGAAATAGATGATTTTGGGGAAAAATTGATGGGATTTCGTGGATGGAAAGTGGGGAAACTTGGGGATATGCTAGATCCACTCGAAACCAAGAAAATTCATGGATCAAATCCAATAAAACCTCATCAAACCAACAAATCACAAAAAAATGGGGCAATTTTTGGTGGGGATTTTCGAAATTGGGAAAGAACACAACAAAATTAGGCTAGAAAACAAAGAGGGGAGGCTCCGAATCATGATGAACATGGCTCATGATACCAAGCTGATGTAGGGTAGAACCCTATGTGGCCGATCTTTCACGAAAGGAGCGGATCCCGCGAAGAACACGAGGGGAAACACGAGAGAAACACTAAAACCAACAAGATATGGTCACACATATGCTAGATGCTCGAAACATAAAGAGATACATGATCCAAATCCAACAAGGGACGATACAAAGGGTAGCCGGTTCGTGAGGAGGTCTTGAATCCACAAGGGGATCTTCTCGTAAAGGGGTCTTGAATCCAAGGTGGATCTTCTCCGTAGAGGCCGCGGTCTCTCTCATGGAGTAGATCCGATATGGATGAGCGAGGCTCTATCTCTAAAATGAGCTATCACAACGCTAACCCTAACTAGAAGGAGGTGGAGGAGTATATCTAGGCCTTAGCCACAAAAGGGTAAGTGGGAGAGGATACATGGGCCCTTGGCCCGTTCTCTGTGCAAAGGAAGGGGCCGGATGTCCGGGGCTTCGGACGGGCCGGATGTCCAGAGCAAGGGGGCGGATGTCCGGGCTGGCCTGGGTCTTCCAGATGCATCCGGTGATGGAGGGGCTGGATTTCCGGGCGAAGGGGGCCGGATGTCCGGGGCTTCGGGAGGAGCCGGATGTCTGGGGTGATGGCCGGATGTCCGGGGTGATGGCCAGATGTCCGGGCTGCGCTGGGCCTTTGCGGTGCTCTCTGGATGGCTGATGCCAGATTTCCGGGGGTCGGACCGGATGTCCGGGCTAGGGCCGGATGTGTGGCCGCTGTAGTAGCTGGCCCTTATTCCTTCTCCTTCCTTCTCTTCCGTGCACGCTTGGCCTTGGTCCTTGGGCTCTCCATGGTCTCCTCGGGTGTACCTGAGTATGCACAAGGTCCGCGCTTGAAGTAGCATCCATGTCTTACATGCGGAAAAGGAAGATTCGGAAAGGAGAGAGTTCACCTTAGGTCCAAAGGCGTATGCTTGAGTGTACATGAGGATGATCGTAGGATGCTCCGCATCAGTCCGTGATTTGAGGATTACCCTCATTGCTGCACAGAAGAATTATGTCCTTGATGCACCGCTAGGTGACGGACATATTGCAGGAGCAGATGCAGACATTATGAACGTTTGGCAAAGCTCGGTATGATGACTACTTGATAGTTTAGTGCGCCATGCTTTACGGCTTAAGACCGGGACTTCAAAACGTTTTGAACGCTAAGGAGCATATAAGATGTTCCAAGAGCTGAAATTGGTATTTCAGATTCTGTCGGTGTACTAGAATAGGGGTGCCCTAGTACCCCGAACTTGTGCACGGGCAGTTGCAGCACCCCGCGGCAAGGCTTGCCGGGCGAACGCCAAGATCCTCCGTGGTTCCCTTGGAGCCATTCAAGAACAAAGTATTTAAGCTCAGGAGACAAGGCCCCGGCAAGAGGAGCTTGCCAGGAAGGCCAACCAAGGCACTCCAAGGAACTTGCCGCGACGCGCCATGCGCTCCGGCAAGGCAACAAGGCCCCGGTAAGAGGAGCTTGCCGGGAAGACCAACCAAGGTACCTCGAGGCCCGGTGAGCGACAAGCTTCCGGACCCGACAAGATAACAGCAGCGGCAAGGCGCTTGTCGCGGCAGGCGGCCACTCTGTGCCCACGGTCCAGCACATCCACCAACGTGTCGCTCTGAGGGCCTCTCCAGGCGCGCGTGGCGGGAGGCTATGCAGCCAGCGGTGCGCAGTGGCATGCGAAGCTGACAAGATCGCCATCGTGGCGAACGGTGGCGCCCCTAACGGTCCTTTTCTGCACTGTTTGGGCGACTCAGACGGGCATTTAATGCCCTTGTCCCCTGCCGTCAGGGTTAGGTAGGGTGCACTGTACAAGTAACTGTACCAACCACCTCACTTTTTACATTTGTACCCTTCTCTGCGTTGCCACATGTTGGTGAACCCTTTAGCGTATAAAAGGAGGCCCATGCGCAATGTAGAGGGGGTTCGGGGGGGTTCGATTCATTCGTAAGCCAGAAAACACTTAGCTCTCGCGAGCAAGAACATAATACAACCAGACAAGCAGCAGTAGGAGTGTTATCTCTCCGGAGAGCTCCGAAGCTGGGTAAACTGCTCGTGTGCTTTGCCTCGGTCTGCTCTTCGTGTGATCTCCGCCCCCCGCCGAACCGAAAGGGGCTCGGTCCACCGGCCCCATAGGTGTTCATGGATTCAGTTTCCCCGACATCTTTGGCGCGCTAGGTGGTGGGCGTCGAGATTGTGTGAATCTGATCCGGCGTTCACACGAGCTAGATCTTCATTCCCTTCATCAACATGCCACCGAAGAAGAAGACTTCGGCGGCAGCCGCTCCGTCCACGTCACTTCCGCCACTGTTGGAGCAAACGGATGGTGGAATGGACGCCGGCGGAAGAATGGACGTCAACGAGGAAGCTTATGATGCTGCCAGGTCCAAGGACAAGGCTGCACAAACCTCGGCGACTGTACATGTTCCGCGCCACTCTTAGGAGGCGCAAGACCAACAGCGTCCTGGCACTTGCAGTGCCATACGCATGATAGGCCAAGACCAAGCTAGTGGATCTCGGGGCGCTCAAGACCAGCATGCACGCCAGCGTGCTGGCACGAGTGGGGCACGGTCACCTGGACGGGATACTGCTCCTTCTAACATAGTTAGAAGTCCGAGCACGTCCGCTCCTCGCGCCGTCCGCCACTGCCACCCACCACTCCAGCAGAAGCTTTGGCGCGAGCTCAACTGCTCCTAGATTACCCTCCGACGTCGGACAAGATCGACGAATGGAGGGCCACCATTCAGAGTCTCATCGGCTACGCCAACGGCGACACTCCATGGTGGCCGAGCGCGTCGCCGCCGCGGCAGGGTTGCCAGGCGCGAGCCGGTGGCGACGAAACGGGTGGAGGTGCAACTACCATGCAATCACCACCCCGAAGGCCAAGATCGCCGACTCGCCGGATCCACCTCAACAGCGACTCCACCGCATCGTCGGATCCACGAGCTCGCCGCGATCAGCGCCAAATTCTTCATGATCGACAACAAGAAGACGCTCGAACTCGCATCAAGCGCCGAAGAGAAGCGCGACGTCAATCCGACAAGCGCGCTGGGCCCTCTGTTGACATGCATGCGCCAGGGGAACCAGGCGATCTGCCGTACGCGGTAGGTTGCCATGCGTTCACTCGTGAGCTGCGGCAAGTCCAGTGGCCCAGCACGAAGAACTTCAAGCCAGACGTATCGGAGAAGTACGGCGGCAAGACGCATCCGTCGGAGTTCCTCGGCATCTACACCATTGCGGTGCAGGCTGCCGGGGGACGGGATGACAAGATCCTTGCCAACTACTTCCCGCTGGTGCTCAAGCCCAACGTCAGATCCTGGCTCATGCACTTGCCGGACAACTCCATATCCTCTTGGGCTGATCTGTGCCATCAGTTTGTCGGCGCCTTCACAGGTGGACACAAACCTCATGGCCAGGAGAGTGATCTTCATCTGCTCGCCCAGAAGGAAGGAGAGCCCCTGTGCAAGTACATTCAGAGATTCAGCAGTGTGCAGCACAACATCCCAGACGTCCACCCTGCCGCGGTGATCAGCGCGTTCCATCAGAACGTGCGAAACCGCAGGATGCGGGAGGAAATGGTGATGTGCAAGATCAGGGACGTCAGTGAGTTATATGCACTGGCCGACAAGTGTGCACATGCTGAGGAAGGGAGGAGACTCCCCGGAGAGAATGTAGGAGCGGGAGGATCTGACAGTGAAGATGCTGCCCCGGCAAGGAAAAACCGGCGGCGGAACAACAGGAAGAGGAAAGGCAAAGAGGTGCTAGTTGTTGAGCAGTCCGGCAACAGTGGTGGCGCCAAGGAAGCCAAAGCTGGTGACTCCGGCAAGGAGGTTGCCGCGGAGGTGGCGGTCACCGACAAGCAGGACGGCACCAACAAGCAGTATTGCAAGATCCACCGCACCAAGGGCCATGATCTCCAGAACTGTAAGAAAGTCGAGCAGCTTGTTGAGCAACAGAAAGCTGAATACGAGCGGCGCGACAAGGAGAAGGCCCAGGAAGGTGCTGGGGGATCCAGCAAGAAACGTCCCGGCCGAGGAGGACACCGCAGCAAGGCCAAGCAGCGGCAAGGAGACAGACCTCCTCGCGGCCGCGACAAGGATGAAGATGACGACGACGATGAAGACATGGATGATGAGGAGACTGATGAGCAGGAGTTCCAGAAAGCCACAGAGGTCCTGTGCGTTGACGGTGGTGCTTCTCTGCATACCTCACACCGTCAGCTCAAGCAGTGGGTGCGGGAAGTTAATGCAGCAGAACCACCCGTCGAGTCACGCAAGCCTCTGAAATGGTCCAGCACGCCTATCATCTTTGATATTGAGGACCACCCTGATCTCATAACTGCGGTCGGGCGCTTGCCGATGTTGGTTTCACCAACAATCCGCAACCTCAAGGTCACTAAGATGCTAGTTGATGGCGGGGCCGGCTTGAACCTGATCTCCTCCGCGGTGCTCCAGAAACTCCAGATCCCTGACAGCGAGCTCGAAGAGACCGGTACATTTCAAGGAATCAACCCGGGAAGGAGCAAGCCGAAGGGAAAGATCACGTTGCTGGTAACATTTGGCAGCGAGCTGAACTTCGGGACTGAGAGGGTCACGTTTGATGTTGCTGACTTTCCATTACCTTACAATGGAATCCTTGGCCGTCCGGCACTTGCCAAGTTCATGGCAGCCTCTCACTATGCGTACAACGTACTGAAAATGCCAGGCCCGATAAGTGTCATCTCTGTCCCTGGCGACAAGAAGGATGCTCTTATCTGTGCCGACAAGATATACCGAGAAGCAACAGCCGCAGCAGAACGCAAGACACTTGCCGCTGAAGCTCCCGGGGGGAAGAAGAAGACCAAGTCTGGCAAGAGCTCTGATGCCTACTCCGGCAAGCGCACCTCTTCGGAGTGATGCGCTACCGTCGAGGACGCACCATCGAGCTCCACCGGCAAGTGTAAGAAGGCAATGATAGCTCCACCTGAGACCAAGAAGGTGTCTGCCAAGGAGGACGGCACTGGTGGTACCTTCACCATCAGCGCCACTCTTGACCCCAAATAGGAAAGCGCGCTCGTGCTTTCCTGCGGGCGAATGTCGACGTGTTTGCGTGGCAACCGTCTGATATCCCCGGCGTTCCCAGGAAAGTAATTGAGCACCACCTTGCCGTCTGTCCTCATGCGCGGCCCGTCAAGCAGAAGTCAGGAAACAGGCAGTGGAGCGCCAAGAATTCATCGCAGAAGAAATCAAGAAGTTGGAAGCAGCAGGCCTTGTCAGAGGAGTGCTCCATCCCACGTGGTTGGCCAATCCTGTTGTCGTGCGCAAGGCTAACAGGAAATGGAGGCTTTGTATTGACTTCACTGATGTTAATAAAGCTTGTCCCAAAGACCCATTTCCCTTGCCGCGCATTGACCAGATTGTTGACTCCACAGCCGGATGTGATTTGCTTTCATTTCTTGATGCCTACTCAGGATACCATCAGATCTTCATGGCAGAAGAGGATGAAGAGAAAACCGCATTTATCACCCCGTGTGGCACGTACTGCTTCGTACGGATGCCTTTCGGTTTGAAGAATGCTGGTTCAACATTCGCAAGGGTAGTCCACCACGCTTTTGAGCCGCAGATGCACAGAAATGTGGAAGCCTACATGGATGACATAGTGGTCAAGAGCAAGAACAGGGCGACCCTGATCCAAGATTTAGACGAGACATTTGCAAATCTGCGCAAGATCAACCTCAGGCTTAACCCCGAGAAGTGCGTGTTTGGAGTCCCTTCCGGCAAGCTTCTCGGGTTCTTCGTGTCTCAGCGGGGAATTGAAGCCAATCCCGACAAGATCAAGGCCATTGAGCAGATCGAAGCACCAAAGCGCGTCAAGGATGTACGAAGGCTTGCCGGTTGCGTGGCTGCTCTCAGCAGGTTTATTTCTAGATCTGCTGAGCGCGCCCTGCCATTTTTCAAAATTTTGAAAAAGGCAGGTCCAATAAAATGGACTCCGGAGGCGGAGGCTGCGCTGCAGGACTTGAAGAGATACCTGTCCTCCACTCCAACACTTGTCGCACCTAAGCCACAAGAGAAGTTGCTGCTGTATATAGCGTCAACCAATCAAGTGGTTAGTGCTGCGTTAGTGGTGGAAAGGAAGGCAGATGATGAGCCAGCAACCACGGCAGATGCATCCAGCGACAAGCAAGGGGCTTCGCCGACAAGCTCTGGTCCCGACAGAGATGGATCCGTGCAGGAGCATGATAAGATGCGGAAGAGAATGGTGCAGCGTCCAGTTTACTTTGTCAGTTCCCTTCTACAGGGGGCTAGATCAAGGTACTCTGGTGTGCAGAAGTTGCTTTTCGGCCTCCTCATGGCCTCGAGAAAGCTGCGCCATTACTTCCAAGCACATGAGATCACAGTAGTCACTCGCTTTCCGCTGAAGAGGATACTGCACAATCCAGAAGCGACAGGCAGGATTGTCGAGTGGGCGCTGGAACTGTCAAGCTTTGGCCTCAAGTTTGAGAGCACTTCAACTATCCAAAGCAGAGCATTGGCAGAGTTCATAGCAGAATGGACGCCAACACCAGATGAAGAAATTCCAGAGACGAGCATCCCCGTCAAAGAGGCAAGCAAAGAGTGGCTGATGTACTTTGATGGTGCCTTCTCGCTGCAAGGCGCCGGTGCGGGCGTGCTGCTTGTCGCGCCCACCGGAGAGCACCTCAAGTACGTAGTCCAGATGCACTTTCCCAAGGAGCAAGCAACCAACAATACTGCAGAGTATGAAGGATTGCTTGCCGGTCTCAGAATCGCAACAGACCTTGGGATCAAGAAGCTCATTGTCAGGGGTGACTCACAGCTTGTCGTCCGCCAAGTGAACAAGAACTACCAGAGTCCATTGATGGAAGCATATGTTGATGAAGTGAGGAAGCTAGAAGAGCACTTTGACGGCCTACAGATGGAGCATATCCCAAGAGCTCAGAATGACATTGCTGATGGCCTGTCAAAGTGCGCCGCACTAAAGTTACCTGTGGAACCAGGGATCTTCGTGCTCAAGTTGACTCAACCATCCGTAACACCATCAACTGGACAAAGCAAGAAGAGGAAGTTGGTTTCTGGTGACTACTTTCCGGCAGAGCTCCCCGAAGCCGCCGCCAAGAAAGTCCCCAAGATCAACACCAAGGATGCTGAGGGGCAGTCTGCTCCGGCAAGCCTTATGGTTTGTTCCATTGAAGCAGATGCTCCCGACAAGTTTTGCTCCGGCAAGCTTGCCGGGGAACATCAAGCTCCGGCAGGGCCGCAAGCCCTTGCCGTAGAAGCGGATGTTCCCGCAGCAGCAGATGTGCCTTTAGTTCTTGCTGTCGAGCCACCAGCTCCAGCATGGGCACAACAGATTGTCCATTTCCTTCAGACAGGAGAACTTCACGAAGAGCAAGAAGAAGCGGAAAAAGTAGCCCGGAAGTCAAGTATGTACCAGTTTGTCGATAGCATACTGTACAGAAGAAGACTCAACAGTGTGAAATTGAAGTGTATTTGCCGGGAAGATGGACAAAAGCTGTTGGCAGAGATACATGGAGGCATATGTGGCCACCACATTGGCGCAAGAGCACTTGTTGGCAAAGCTTTCCGGCAAGGTTTCTTTTGGCCGACAGCCCTCCAGGATGCAACTGCACAAGTAACCAAGTGTGAAGCGTGCCAGTTCCACTCCAAACAGATACACCAGCCAGCTCAAACTCTCCAGACAATCCCTTTATCCTGGCCATTTTCGGTCTGGGGGCTCGATATCCTCGGCCCTTTCCCCCGAGCTGTCGGGGGCTTTGAGTACTTGTACGTCACAATCGACAAGTTCACAAAGTGGCCGGAAGTGCAGCCAGTGAGGAAGGTGACAGCACAGTCAGCAGTCAAGTTCTTCAGGTCAATTGTTTGCCGTTTCGGGATCCCTAACAGGATCATCACCGACAACGGCATGCAATTCACGAGCCGCACCTTCATGCAGTACGTCCAAGACCTTGGCGCCAAGGTCTGCTTCGCTTCTGTTGCTCATCCGAGAAGCAACGGTCAAGCAGAGAGGGCAAATGCTGAAGTGCTGCGCTGGCTCAAGACCAGAACTTTCGACAGGCTGCGCAAGTGCGGAAGAAACTGGATCGAGGAGATGCTAGTGGTTCTTTGGTCGATCAGAACGACGCCAAATCGAGCCACTGGCCAGACACCTTTCGCTCTAATCTATGGAGCAGAGGCAGTTCTCCCCACAGAACTCGTATACAGATCACCTCGAGTGCTCGCTTATGATGAGCTTGAGCAAGAACAGCTGCGACAAGACGACGCGCTGCTCCTCGAGGAAGATCGTCTTCAGGCTGCTGTACGAGCTGCTCGATACCAGCAAGCTTTGCGCCGCTACCATAGCCGCAAAGTTAAGGCCAGAAGCTTCGAGGAAGGCGACCTTGTTCTTCGGCGTGTTCAGTCCGCCAAGAATTCCAACAAGTTGACGCCGAAGTGGGAAGGCCCTTATCGGGTGAAACGAGTCACTAGGCCCGGTGCTGTCCGCCTTGAGACCGAAGATGGCATTCCGGTGAGCAACTCCTGGAACATAGCACATCTTTGTAAGTTTTTCCCGTAGGGCGCGGTTGCCGGGACCCGTTCCGGCAACCACCTTTTGTACAAGTCTTGCCGCTGTTGCATGTAATCCTTTGTACAAAGCCGGGCGCAGATCCCGTGCATAAGTAAAACCCCATGTGCTCCGCACAACTTGTCCATTTCATGCATTAGTTTCTTTCTTGCATGCGTTATCTGACACTTTGTGCAGCACCTACATCCGGTAAGCAATAACGAGCCGAAGGGCTCCATATCATTATTTTCTCTTCTTTCTTCTTTTCAACAAAGGAAAAGAAGGTTCCCTCGCACACAAGTTTGCCGGAGGGAAGGAGAAGATTGTGTTGTGGACCAGGCGTCGTTCAAGCAAAGTTTTGCCTTGCCGGGAAGCAAACGACAGAAAAGCTAAGTTGCCAAAGTTTGAGCAATCAGTTTTTAAATTTTCGAGTTATCTTCCTCGAACGACCCTGCTTTGTATGGAAAACCTGTGCGCGGAGGAACCAACTCGTGGCTAGTTGCGCCCTTACTTTGTTTCGAGTCCGCTCAACAACTTAAGTGTGCTGCATCTAGTCGCGACAAGGTTTCTTGTCGGAAGCGGCACCGCCAGCAGGCTGCTGACGTTCCGCACTCAGCGCTCGCGGCTCAGGTGCCTGCGCCGACAAGTTCCCTAGAAGCGTAGGGTAAAAACATACAAAGGAAGGAATCTAGTAGAGGAAATAACATAGCAATTGATAACGGAAATAAAGTTATATTACAACATAACTTGTCGCAGCTCTAACAGACTGTTTTGATAACATGATTAGCAGCGACAAGGGAAAAGAAGAAATGGGCGGCCTAGTCTACGCGATCGCCCTCAACCCTCTTGATCTCGCTCACCTTGTCCACAATGGGTGCGACAAGGGCCTTGAGTGCGTCCCGATCAGCGTCTGGCGGCAAGGACTTGAGGACGTTGGTGAAGCTGAGGCCTGGATTGCGGAAGGCCACCTTCATCAGCACCTTTTGAAGAACCACGGCGCAAATTTTGCGCGACTCGTCGGCCAGCTGCTTTGGGATCCTCTCCCGAAGCCGCTGGAGTGCCGTCGCCACACCCTTGAAGAATAGGCTGAGCTTGGCGCTGGGTTGGAGATTCTCGTCGGAGGGATACCCAAAGTCCTCCATCCCCAGCTGCGCCAGCTCCTCGTCGATGACTGCGGCAATATTCACCAGACCCTCGGTCCAGTGCTCCATAGTATCTCTGAACGAGTTCTGGGTAACTGCGATGCTCTCCAGTAGCGCCTTGTCAGCTTTGACCTTCTCCGACAAGGTCTTCTCCCGCTCCTTGGCGGCCTCCAGCGTCTGCATCAGCGTGGCCAGCTTCAACTCCAGGTCCGCATTGGAATCCTTGGCGGCGCTGAGCTCCTTGCCCCTCTCAGCGAGAAGACCTTGCAGCTCACCATGGGCGGCAGCATCCTTCTCACGCTCATGCTTGAGCGCGGCAAGCTCCTCGCCGCTCTTCCCGATGTTGGCCTCCAGCTGCGCCACCTTCTCCTCCAGCTCTTTCTTGGCGGCCTCTGCGATTGCGGCAGCGTCCTTTGCTTCCTTGAGCGCCCCGCCAAGTGCTTGCTCACGCTCGGCGAGCTCCTCCTCGTAGCTATCGAGGTTGGCCTTCCGCTGCACCAATTCGCCTTCTCGCGCGGACTGCTTCTCGGCGGCCAGCCTTTGTTCCTCCTCAGCTTCGGCCTTCTTGAGAAGGAAGGCCGTGCGCTCCTCGGCGAGTCGCTCCCGCTCCTGTGCCAGGGACCGGAGAGCTTCTTGATTGTGGCCCCAGAGCTCCTCCGCGCGCTTCTCCATATCAACTCCCGCCTTCGCGACAAGCGCTTCCCGGGAAGCCAGCTTGGCTTGCCGTGCGCGGTAGAGTGACAGCAGCTGCTCCTCCTCAGGATCGCCACTGCTGCTGCTGGGCGCGTCGACCAATGACAGTCCGGCGGAGGCGAGCACCTCCTCATCGAAAGTTTCCCCCTCGACCGGCGCCCTGGAGCTCGAAGCCCAGGGTAGCTTGATGAAGATATCGTCGCCGGCCTTCAAGTAGGCGCCGGTCTGGGGCTCCTTGGAGCCCGGCTCCGCAGCAGCGGCAAAGGGATCGGCGGTCGGGGCAGCGCCTGGCGCTCCTGCGGCCTCAGGGTCGTCAGTGTGATCGCCCGACCCCTCGCCGGCTTCTGCGGCGGCAGCCTTGGCGGCCTCCTCGCCAGCGGTCTCATCAGCACCGGCCCCTTCTTCGTTGGCGGCGGCGTCGTCAGTGCTGCCATGCGCGCCTTCCTCGCCGGCGCCCTCTGTCTCCATTGGCTCAGCAGCAGATGGGTCTGAAGAACGAAGAAGGGAGAAAAATCAATCAAAAATCCAAGAGAAGAAAATCAGAAGAAGAAGAACCCAAGGGAAAGTTTTTGGACAAGTGAATTACCTGTGCCAAGATCTGCAGTTGCGGTCTCGGCCGCCGCAGGATCGACGGTGCTGCCCCTTGCCGGAGAGTTCTCCCTTGTCGGAGAGCGCTCCCTTACCGGGAACTCCTCCCTTAGCGGCGTAGTCAAAGCAGATGGCACTTCGAGACCAGCTTTCGGGCGCTCCTGATATGGCTGCTCTGCTCCTACACAAATCAAAAAGCAAGATATCAACAAAGGAAAAAGCACTCATGCGCGCCTGACAGCGGAAAGCTAACTATGAACTTACGCTGGGGGCTGCGCTGGGGGCTGCTTTGAGGAGTGGTTGTCGGGTCCGTCAAGGTGGTCTCGGACCCACCCCCTGCTGACACGGTGGGGTCATCTTCGATGACAATCACCGCGGCCTTGGCCCTCTTCGCCGCTCTCTGGGCCAGCGTCCTGAAAAGAAAGGAGTCCAGATTGAAGCAAGTCAGATACAAGATAAAAACAACAAGATTGAAGAACTACAAGAGCACCAAAGAAACTTACTCTTCTTCCTCCTCGTCGGAGCTGAGCGCGGAAAGATCGAAGTCCGGCTCCCTTCCGGTGCGGCGAGGCGGAGGAGTAGGATCCCTTGCCCGCTTGGCGGGGGCGGTGGCGGTGACCCGGGAAGATCCCGCTCCAGTTGTCGCTGCTGCGTGGGGCGCTCCCGCGGCAACATTGCTTGCCGCGGTAGAGCGTGTCGCACGGCTCGGCGGCTGTTGACCCAGCTGCCGCCCCACTACGTCCACGGCCCTGCGAAGACGCCTTCTTGGCGGGACCGGGGGCTCCGCCTGCGGAAAGCTTTCTGAAGGCTCGAGCTCTTCCTCGCCGGCCTCGCTCAGCTCAGCTTCAGAGCCGGCAGGCTCTTCTTCGCCAATGAACTCCGCGCGCTCGGCGAGGTTTGCCGCCTCTGCCGCCTCCACCTCCTCCACAGTGAAGAACGCGCCCGCGGCAGCTGCGGCCGCAACCTCTTCCGCCCTAGTGGCGATGCGCTGCAGCTCCTCGTCGGTGGTGTCACGGGTGAGGCTCTTCTGCTCATCAGCACTGACCGGCACTTCTTCCAAGTTGTCGAAGAACGCTTGCACGACGTCATCCGCAGGCTCTTGCCAAGTTGGAACGATTCTGTGTGAATCGCACAACGGCATCATGGCGCGGATCCGGTCAAGCGAAGAATTATTGCACAATGGAACGACGCCCCTCGCCAGCGTGAATGGGTGCTGGGGATCGCGTTTGAACAACTCCAGGAGCATTGCATCCAGCTCCATGACGGTGAAGTTGTAGTTGAGGCCCGGCCGCAGCCTCATGATGTCCGCCGAGTTCTTGAATTCCCAGGCGGGCCTCCCCCTCTCCTGCAGGGGGGCGATGCAGCGGCGGAGGAAATCTGCGCCTACAGCACCTACAGTGAGCCCGACAAGCCTGAGGCGAAGGATCCTAGTAATGGCGATCTTCAGCCTCTCTTCTTCTGGGGCCACGTTGCTCCAGTCATTGCCGCGCACTATTGGAGCTTGGTGCACGGCGGTGAAGGGCTGCGGATTCTCCTCGACAATCCAGCACCACTCTGCTCTCCACTCCTCCCACTTGCTGCGGAGCTCACCCTCCAAGTACGCCTCCTTCTTGCCGACTCTCGAGATCCAGGCGATCCCTCCGGCAAGCGGCTCTCCTCTATCTACCCGAGGTATGAAGAAGTGGCGGAAAAGGGCAACATTGGGGTGGACTCCGACAAAGTTTTTGCACAAATGTGCGAAAACTGCCATGGTCAGAACGGTGTTGGGGGTGAAATCAAGGAGGCGGAAGCCGTAGGTATTCATGATATCGCAGAAGAACTCCGAGAAGGGCGGGCAGAGCCTGCAATAGAAGAACAACGCGAAGAATGGGTACCCGTTTGGAGCCAGTCCCGAAGCAGCGGCCGGGAGTACCCTCGTGCGTGGATGCGCCCGCGTCTCCGTCGCCCAAAAGAGGTAGAAGTACTCCCTCAGCTCCTTCGCGCCGAGCTGGGGGGAGAAGATCGCCCGCTCCTTCCGCAGCGCCGCGAGCCGCTGCGCCTCGGCCAACTTCACGCCCTTTCCCTTGTCGGCTTTCGGAGCCATGGCGGAGGTGGTGGGGGAGGTCGACGGCGTTGGTGATGCTGGTGGCAATGGGGGGCGGAGCGCTGCTCTCTCGGCTTCAAGAAGAAGGGGGGGAGCAGCGGAGGTTCGTGAAGATGGAGTAGTAGCAACCAACGAGGGGGAATGAACTGCCCCTGTTTCCTCTGCTTATAAAGAGGGACGGGGCGGACGTTTCGCCCTTCCGAATAAAGAACCACCCACGATCTCTCCCACGACGCCGCATTCGACGCGTGCCGTTAGGGGAGGGCGCGGTGGATACGGAGCGAGATCCGGCGTGGCCCAGTCCGCGTGTGCCCGTGCCCTGTCTTGGGCCTGGCCCAACAACGCTCGGCACCGTGTCTGGCCCAGGCCCGGGGGCTCCTGTCGGTGTACTAGAATAGGGGTGCCCTAGTACCCCGAACTTGTGCACGGGCAGTTGCAGCACCCCGCGGCAAGGCTTGCCGGGCGAACGCCAAGATCCTCCGTGGTTCCCTTGGAGCCATTCAAGAACAAAGTATTTAAGCTCAGGAGACAAGGCCCCGGCAAGAGGAGCTTGCCGGGAAGGCCAACCAAGGCACTCCAAGGAACTTGCCGCGACGCGCCACGCGCTCCGGCAAGGCAACAAGGCCCCGGCAAGAGGAGCTTGCCGAGAAGACCAACCAAGGTACCTCGAGGCCCGGTGAGCGACAAGCTTCCCGACCCGACAAGATAACAGCAGCGGCAAGGCGCTTGTCGCGGCAGACGGCCACTCTATTCCCACGCTCTAGCACATCCACCAACGTGTCGCTCTGAGGGCCTCTCCAGGCGCGCGTGGCAGGAGGCTGTGCAGCCAGCAGTGCGCAGTGGCATGCGAAGCTGACAAGATCGCCATCGTGGAGAACGGTGGCGCCCCTAACGGTCCTTTTCTGCACTGTTTGGGCGACTCAGACGGGCATTTAATGCCCTTGTCCCCTGCCGTCAGGGTTAGGTAGGGTGCACTGTACAAGTAACTGTACCAACCACCTCACTTTTTACATTTGTACCCTTCTCTGCGTTGCCACCTGTCGGTGACCCCTTTAGCGTATAAAAGGAGGCCCATGCGCAACGTAGAGGGGGTTCGGGGGGGGGGGGGTTCGATTCATTCGTAAGCCAGAAAACACTTAGCTCTCGCGAGCAAGAACATAATACAACCAGACAAGCAGCAGTAGGAGTGTTATCTCTCCGGAGAGCTCCAAAGCTGGGTAAACTGCTCGTGTGCTTCGCCTCGATCTGCTCTTCGTGTGATCTCCGCCCCCCGCCGAACCAAAAGGGGCTCGGTCTGCCGGCCCCATAGGTGTTCGTGGATTCAGTTTCCCCGACAGATTCTTGCCCGAGTCGAGAGGTATGAGACCTCTGACAAGTATTTTCCCTACAAGATGGAGGAGAATAGCTCAACCAGTGAGCATGTGCTCGGAATGTCTGAGTACTACAATCGCTTGAATCAAACGGGAGTTAATCTTCCAGATAAGATAGTGATTGACAGAGTTCTCTAGTCACTATCACCAAGTTACTGGTACTTCATTGTAACGCCCCGAGACCGACGCTCCAGAAGACTTCTAGCGATTCCGAGTTTCGTCGTGTGATTTGTTTTATTTGTTGCATTCATCCTTGCATCATGTGCATTTCATCATGTCATCATGCCATCATATCATTAATTTTTTAAAACCTCAGCTAAATAAATTGCATGGGTCTTTGATCCATTTAAATCGAGGGAAGTCACTTGTGATATCTCTTTATAACATATTGAAGCCTCTCAATATTATTAGAGAGCTAAAATAAAAATATTCCATTCTTTTGGAATTAACCAAAACACACTTGAAAAATCCCCACTCCCTTTCTACTTCAAGTTTGGTCCCCAAACTTTGCCAACATTTCTTTTCCCATTTATCGAGGCTCCTCCTAAATTCTCAACATTTTTGGACTCTTCTAAATCCTAGTCCTTGTTCAAACCTTTTAAATTAAATTCAAATGACTTTGAATTTAATTCTTGCAATCTTGCCCACTCCATTTTTCTTGGGTCAAGCTCATTTTTGTGAGTCCGAAAAAATTATCCGCATGCCCAAATTCTTGTCCACTCATTTCTTTTCTCTCCTTTTCTTTCTTTGCTTTTCTGTTTTTAGAAGAGTTTTGAAAAGAGAGGGAGTGGAGAGCCCAGCCGCCTCCCTCTTTGCTGGGCCGGCCTCCTAGGCCCACCAACCCTCCTGAAGCCCAGCCGCACCGATAACCAACCCTAGCTCTGTCCCTCGATCCCTCTCTTCCCCTCGAACCCTTCCTCCAGCGCCGCCATCTCCCTCGCTCATCCCGATCCCCATCTCACTCTCTCCCTCTCGATCCCGCGCGCCTCCCTCTGCAGCACCAGGCCGCGACCGCGCCTCCTCCTCGCCAAATCCTCGTCGCCCGAGTGCTCGAGGAGAGGAGCCCCTCGAGCACCCGCGCCCGCATCCGTCGTCCGCTGCCGCCTGGCCCGTTTGTCCGCCTCCTCGCGCGACCACAGCGCCTCACCGGACCCGGGGAGCACCACCGTCGCCTGCAGTCGCCGGCGCCCACAGCTCCTCGCCGGACCCGGTCCCGGTCCCCGTGCCCTCCTCCCTCTCCGTGCGGCTCCCTCCCCGCGCCTCTGCTTCGCGCCTCCCGAGTAGTGCCGGGATGCTCTTCCTCCCGCTGCGTCCAGGAGCGCATCACCACCTCCTCAGCGCCGCGGCCTCGCCCTTCCTCCTCCACCTCGCGCGACCTCCTGCCTCGTCCTCGTCCCGCGCCTCTCCACCTCCTCTGCCCCGAGCTCCAAGCGCCGCCCCATGACGCCCGAGGCCCCCCTGCTCCGGTGAAGCCTAGCTCCGCCGCCAACGAGGCCTACCATGGCCCCGCCTCTCCTTCACGCAGCTCTGCACGCCGCCCCGCCTCCAAGTTCGTCGCCACCGACAGCAACAGCAACTACTGCACCCTCTCGTCGCCCGCGACCTCCTCCTCCTGGCTCTGCTCGGGTCTGCCGAGGCCCATCGCCTCCCGATCCGGCGACCTGCGCCCAGGTCGGCCCTCCTTCGCCCGGATCCCGCCGGACCAGCTTCCCGTGACCTCCTCTGCCTCCGATCCGGTCGCTCACCACCGCCTTTCCACGCTGCTCTAAGACACCAGGTCGGCCGCCCGCTCGCCCATCGTTCTGCTTCGTTGGAGCAGAGAACCAGCGCCGCCCTTCATGCCCATCGCGCCGTGCTCGTTGTATGCCAAGTCAGTCCCGTGGATTTTGTCAAGAGTTCCACTTCGACCCGTGCACGCCTTGTGGATTCGCCGAGTGCATCTACCGCCTTCTTCGGAATCACCAAGAACGCCAAGTACCCCTATGAACCGTGTACGACTACCGGCGCCGAAGTCCGCGAGTACCACTATGTTTGCGATGTACATCTACACCAAGACTGGACCGACAAGTACCGCGAGAACATTTGTACCTCTACCGTCGCCGTGGATCCGACAAGTACCCCTACAACAAGTGTACCTCTACCTCGTCTTCGGAATCGCTAAGAACGTCAAGTACCCCTTCGAGATGACGAGATCGACAAGTTCGAATGACCCCAAGTACCTCTTCGAAACGACCGAGTACAACTACCGTCGCCACGTGAACAACTACTTCCGACGACGTCCCGTGAACGCCTACTTCCTCTACACCGCTCCGAATGCGAACCGTCTCGTTTGAACGCTTCGAAGGTATAACCCGAAATGACCGCCGTGGACCGAATGCATGTTGTCTGAGATGTACCATATGTTTGCATCGTGCCCGTTTGTTTCGTGCACGTTCCTCCTCGTTTGCCATGCCGTCGACCTGTGGGACACCCGGAATCCGGGATCACCCCACCATCCATGCACGCATCCGCATGCCTCCTTTTGCACCGGTATCTCTGTGAGCTATCGGAACCGATATGTTGCCGTGGCATCATTTTCGGATATGTTGCCGTGGCACCATTTTTGTTTCACCGCCGTGGCACCTTTTTCCTTCCGCCATGGTGACAAATGCTTCATAACATGCTCATGTCAACATTTTCATA
This sequence comes from Triticum dicoccoides, assembly GCF_002162155.2. Classification (NCBI taxonomy): domain Eukaryota; kingdom Viridiplantae; phylum Streptophyta; class Magnoliopsida; order Poales; family Poaceae; genus Triticum; species Triticum dicoccoides. The sequence goes on from NC_041388.1 coordinate 61,582,787, forward strand.
AAATTGCATAAAACTTGCATATGTCATCCGCATCATGATAACAACATTTAAAATGTTTAAACTTGTTGTTGCATTAAATTGCTAAATGTATATGGGGATTTACCGGATTTGTTGTTTTTATATCCGGCCCCATTTAAATTGTTTAGATGGTATAGTTTATATTATGCTTCACCTCTTGCCATGTTGATGTGCTGGTTGTTTACTATGTTGTTTGTTTCTTTCCGGGTTGCTTCTCTCGTTAGCTTCGGTTTCGTTCCGGAGTTGTGAGGATTCGTTCGTCTATGACCGTTTGTCTTCTTCATGGACTCGTTCTTCTTCCTTGCGGGATTTCAGGCAAGATGATCATACCCTCGAAATCACTACTATCTTTGCTATGCTAGTTTGCTCGCTCTTTTGCCATGCCAATGCTACGATGCCTACCATTTGCTTGTCAGCCTCCCAAATTGCCATGTCAAACCTCTAACCCACCATGTCCTAGCAAACCGTTGATTGGCTATGTTACCGCTTTGCTTAGCCCCTCTTATAGTGTTGTTAGTTGCAGGTGAAGATTGAAGTTTGTTCCTTGTTGGAACATGGAGATGTTGTTCCTTGTTGGAACATGTTTACTTGTTGGGATATCACAATATATCTTACTTAATTAATGCATCTATATACTTGGTAAAGGGTGGAAGGCTCGGCCTTATGCCTGGTGTTTTGTTCCACTCTTGCCGCCCTAGTTTCCGTCATATCGGTGTTATGTTCCCGGATTTTGCGTTCCTTACGCGGTTGGGCTATTATGGGAACCCCTTGACAGTTCGCCTTAAGTAAAGCTTCTCCAGCAATGCCCAACATTTGTTTTACCATTTGCCACCTAGCCTTTTCTTTCCCTTGGGTTCTGCAGACTCAAGGGTCATCATTTTTTAACCCCCCCCGGGCCAGTGCTCCTCTGAGTGTTGGTCCGAACTAGAGTCCTGTGCAGCGCCCCCTCGGGGAAACTCGAGGTTTGGTTTTAGTTGTATGGAGCGCTCATCTGAGTGTGCCCTGAGAAAGAGATATGTGCAGCTCCTATCGGGATTTGTCGGCACATTCGGGCGGTGTTGCTGGTTTAGTTTTACCCTGTCGAAATGTCTTGTTGTACCGGGATACCGAGTCTGATCGGAATGTCTCGGGTGGAGGTCTATTCCTTCATTGACCGTGAGAGCTTGTCATGGGCTAAGTTGGGACACCCCTGCAGGGATTTGAACTTTCGAAAGCCGTGCCCGCGGTTATGGGCAGATGGGAATTTGTTAACGTCCGGTTGTAGAAAACCCGAAGTTGACCTTAATTAAAATACATCAACCGTGTGTGTAACCGTGATGGTCTCTTTCCGGCGGAGTCCAGGAAGTGAACACGGTGTTGGAGTTATGCTTGATGTAGGTTGCTATAGGATCACTTCTTGATCATAGTTTCTCGACCGTGCTTTGCCTTCTCTTCTCGCTCTCATTTGCGTAAGTTAGCCACCATATATGCTAGTCGCTTGCTGCAGCTCCACCTCATTACTCCATCCTTCCTATAAGCTTAAATAGTCTTGATCTCGCGGGTGCGAGATTGCTGAGTCCCCGTGGCTCACAGATACTTCCAAAACCAGTTTGCAGGTGCCTATGTTACCGAACAGGTGACGCAACCAAGCTCAAGGAGGAGCTCGATGAAGATCTTGCCCTTTGTGTTGTTTCGTTCTAGTTGATCAGTAGTGGAGCCCAGTTGGGGTCGATCGGGGACCTTTGTCGCATTTGGGGTTCTTCTTTTATTTTGGTTCCGTAGTCGGACCTTGATTGTATCTGGATGATGTAATGCTTTATTCATGTAATTGTGTGAAGTGGCGATTGTAAGCCAACTATGTATCTCTTTCCCTTATGTATTACATGGGTTGTGTGAAGATTACCTCACTTGCGACATTGCTTTCAATGCGGTTATGCCTCTAAGTCGTGCTTCGACACGTGGGAGATATAGCCGCATCGAGGGAGTTATAAGTTGGTATCAGAGCCATCCCCGACCTTAGGAGCCCCACTGCTTGATCGTTTTTAGCGGCCGAGTTGTGTCTAGAAAAATGTTTTGAGTCCTTAGGAATTATATATCGGAGAGCTTAGGAATTCTTTTTACTTCCCAGCCTCCTCATCGCTCTGGTAAGGCATCCTGACGTAGAGTTTTGACTCTTCTCTTCTCAAATTTCACTAAATTTTTTTTTAGGATCACGCGGGTATCTTGGAATCGTTCCGATGGTTTTATGATGAGAACATTGTCTTGGTGCCTCCTGTCAGGGGTTTTGTGGAAGTGTCCCGGGGAGTTGAGCTCTGAGGTGTTGTCGTCATAATTTTATCGTTGCAGTTCTGGAATACCTGAGTTTAGTACGCCGACATCGAAAATCTCTTTTATGCAGTTCGTTGGTGAGATAACCTCGACGCCACCCAGTACTGGGGCGGGAGTTCGGGAGTATCGCCATAACTTGTATAACGGATGCTTTTCGAAGGTTGAGGTAGATGATTTCCGAAGGTTTCTTGGTTATGTGTTGAAGGATGGATACAGCTGGATGTAGGATTTGCTAGTTTGGGTGAGATATTATGCTTCCCCTGTATCCCCAACACCTGATTGCATAACCGGAAAATTTCGGGAGTTTCATAGGTGGGAAATTAAGTAGCTCTTAGGATATCTTTCCGACAGATGTATGATATGAAATTGGGGTTCGACGTCTAGTGGTCCGCCTATTCACGGTCGTTTTTACAGTGGTCTCGTTGTGTCTTAAAGAACCCTTGGCTATGCTGGTTCGGGGATGCTTCGTATGTCATGTGCACTGCCTTGTACATGATGGTGCTGTACGATCGAGCCCGTGTAGGCCCCACCACGAAAACTTCGGACGAAATCTCTATCATATGTTTGTTCCGGCTTATTTTGCAAGCCAATCCTTTGTTTTGTTTTGAGTTGTGGTATTCGAGTTGCTTCGAAGTCAAATGTTGATTCCATACCTTTTCCAAATGGTGTTCTCATATTCCTATGTGAATACTAATCCTTCTTGATCATCGAGTCTGTCTTGTCAATCCTTTTTTTTAACCGGTGTGTCTCTCCTCAAGTGGATCCGTTCACGTCAACATTTGCAAGATCATTTATCACTTCTTCTCAATGCTGTTTGTTTCATCCGTCTCCAAGTTGCCTTTGTTTTTCCCACCCTCCCTCCCTTTTGTTTTTCTTCAAGGACTAAGATTTCTTCTTCAAGTATCCATTTTATTCATGGGAAGTTTCTCCATTCTTTTCCGTCAATATTCTTATCCGGTGATTCTCACGTATATTCTAACGGAGCTTCAAGTTCGTCACTCTTCACTCGTTTTCTTCTCCGGTGGATTTAATTCAAGCTTTGGTATTAAGCATACTCCTTTTCTTTTTTTTCCAATGTTTTTCTTATGCCGGTGCACCTCTTAATCATCCATCTCTCGCTATTAAATTATGCCGGTGCAACATCTCTTTTAAATCTTTTCAACGGTGTTCTTTTGAGTGGGCCCTAACCCACAGGTCTTTTCCCAGGATCTTACCTGACTCTTATTTTCCCGGAGCTATCCTCAAAGTTCTTGTCAAAGTTTGACGTAAGAATGATTCATCATCAGTCATATGTATTTCTCCTAGATCTTTCACAATTCTTTTCATCGTTGGCTCAACCTCTTCGTTTTGATTCTTCCGGAGTGTCTAAATAATTCTTGGTGATGTTTCTCGTCATTTTGAAGACCAAAGAAGAGTTTCTCTTTAATCTTGCTCCATTCTCTTCAAGATTCGTGATTCTAGCTTGTTGCCATCCTCTCGTAATTGTTTTGATCATGAGAATTCTTTTCACCTATCCAGAGTAATTCAAGAGTCTTCTCAGTTTGTTATCCGGAGTCCATCAATTCAGGTTTATTCATTCTCAGCTGCCAGTTATCATTCTCCTATCTTGCCGGCGCATCAATCAAATATCCTCTAATCAGTTCTTGATCTCTTCGTTCTCATGTATCTAGTTTGTCTCAAGCACCTTCGTTCATTTGCTAATTCTTACCGGTGATGCACCCCTACTTCGATCATTTTCAATTCTTACGGTGGTTCTTTCAAGATCTCTCTTCCTTGTTCATCATATCAATTCATTTGTTGTTCCAATCCTACCGGTGGTTCGTTCAAGAGTTTTCTTCCTTCGTGTATCATATCTATGCATTCGTACTTTCTAAATTCTACCGGTGGATAGTTGAAGACCTTCTCAAGTTTTGATATATCTCTTTTAATCCTTTCTACGAGAATAAGTAGTATGCCAAATCCGTTGATTGTCATCAATTTAATTGGTGAAGGATAAGCATAACATAATTCTTATTCTTGTTCATCCAAGTGATTAATTCTTTATTCCGGAGGCCCTTAAAATTCTCGGTTTCATTTGTTTCATCTTCTCTTTTTCCCGGAGTTCCAAGCTCTAATTATCACGGAGATCCATCTAAATCATTGCAAGGATTCACCTTGTGTTTTCAATTTCTCTTTATTTTCATTCCTTTTGTTTACCGGAGTTCTTCATGGAGGTTCTACATGATGGTTCATCAAGGATTTAATTCCCTTCTCAAAGTTTTCATCGAGATTCTTTCCTCAGGAGCTCAAGCTTTCTTCATATGGTAATCCGGAGTGCGATTCTTTCTACCATATTTTGGAGGTGGTATTATGTCATTCTTGATAATTTGAGTTCATGTTCCATGATCCACATGTTGTTAAGAATGAGTTGTTTTTAAATCCATCAACCTCGTTGTTGGAGTTATCTTGTGTCATATTTCACCTAAAAGCCTTCCATTGGGAATGTTGCTATTTGTGGTGCTTGCCAATGATCCAAGTTATCTCTTTATCATCTTGGGGGAAGAAGTTTTCATCTCTTCGTTGATCTCAAGCAAGCAATTGTTTTCCGTTAGTGGCCGGTTGTCACCTCATAATTTTGAGATGTTTTCCATAAGCCCACTACAAGCTTGTGCTTTTCGTTGTTGATTTTCCAACAACTCCGTTCAATTCTTCTTTGCAAGGATGCTTTCCAAACTCATTTGTGGCAGAAGTTGGCATTTTCTTCTCCATTCTGTTATTCCAATGATATATCTTCTATTATTTCTTTCGGAGGCATTGTGACGTTGCTCTTTTCACTCACCATCTCGATTCGTGAGGATCGTGTTCTTTTCTTGCTTATCCATTTAACCGGAGTGTCGTGTTTTCATTCGAGTTATCTAATCTTATCAAGTTTTCCCTCCTTCCTCAACTGGAGAGCTGTCTGAAATCCTTCTTACCCATTGTGCCATTCTTTCAATAGTTCCGGAGGCAGTGTGTTGTTGATTTCATCAAGTAACATCCCATCTTCTCAAGTTCGTATTCAATTCCTCCCTTTTCTACCGGAGTGCTGCCCGAATTTGGTCTTCCTTGATCCCCTTCCTAAATCGGAGTGTTTTCTATGTATATCTTCCCTTCAACCTCAAGGTTTTCGCAATGTTCTTTGTCCCTCTTTTCTAACGGAGTGTTTTCAACTTCGTTCACCTTCGTTGTGTTCTTTTCTCGAATTTGTTCAACCTCGCAAGGTTCTTTGGTTTCACTCGTTTGTCGTAAGAAGCAACTTAGTTTTACCGTTTCTCTTCCTTTTCCGTTTTCCCTCCGGTGCCATTCTAGATCTTGGGACGAGATCCTCTCGTAGTGGTGGAGTGTTGTAACGCCCCGAGACCGACGCTCCAGAAGACTTCTAGCGATTCCGAGTTTCGTCGTGTGATTTGTTTTATTTGTTGCATTCATCCTTGCATCATGTGCATTGCATCATGTCATCATGCCATCATATCATTAATTTTTTAAAACCTCAGCTAAATAAATTGCATGGGTCTTTGATCCATTTAAATCGAGGGAAGTCACTTGTGATATCTCTTTATAACATATTGAAGCCTCTCAATATTATTAGAGAGCTAAAATAAAAATATTCCATTCTTTTGGAATTAACCAAAACACACTTGAAAAATCCCCACTCCCTTTCTACTTCAAGTTTGGTCCCCAAACTTTGCCAACATTTCTTTTCCCATTTATCGAGGCTCCTCCTAAATTCTCAACATTTTTGGACTCTTCTAAATCCTAGTCCTTGTTCAAACCTTTTAAATTCAATTCAAATGACTTTGAATTTAATTCTTGCAATCTTGCCCACTCCATTTTTCTTGGGTCAAGCTCATTTTTGTGAGTCCGGAAAAATTATCCGCATGCCCAAATTCTTGTCCACTCATTTCTTTTCTCTCCTTTTCTTTCTTTGCTTTTCTGTTTTTAGAAGAGTTTTGAAAAGAGAGGGAGTGGAGAGCCCAGCCGCCTCCCTCTTCGCTGGGCCGGCCTCCTAGGCCCACCAACCCTCCTGAAGCCCAGCCGCACCGATAACCAACCCTAGCTCTATCCCTCGATCCCTCTCTTCCCCTCGAACCCTTCCTCCAGCGCCGCCATCTCCCTCGCTCATCCCGATCCCCATCTCACTCTCTCCCTCTCGATCCCGCGCGCCTCCCTCTGCAGCACCAGGCCGCGACCGCGCCTCCTCCTCGCCAAATCCTCGTCGCCCGAGTGCTCGAGGAGAGGAGCCCCTCGAGCACCCGCGCCCGCATCCGTCGTCCGCCGCCGCCTGGCCCGTTTGTCCGCCACCTCGCGCGACCACAGCGCCTCACCGGACCCGGGGAGCACCGCCGTCGCCTGCAGTCGCCGGCGCCCACAGCTCCTCGCCGGACCCGGTCCCGGTCCCCGTGCCCTCCTCCCTCTCCGTGCGGCTCCCTCCCCGCGCCTCTGCTTCGCGCCTCCCGAGCAGTGCCGGGATGCTCTTCCTCCCGCTGCGTCCAGGAGCGCACCACCACCTCCTCAGCACCGTGGCCTCGCCCTTCCTCCTCCACCTCGCGCGACCTCCTGCCTCGTCCTCGTCCCGCGCCTCTCCACCTCCTCTGCCCCGAGCTCCAAGCGCCGCCCCATGACGCCCGAGGCCCCCTTGCTCCGGTGAAGCCTAGCTCCGCCGCCAACGAGGCCTACCATGGCCCCGCCTCTCCTTCACGCAGCTCTGCACGCCGCCCCGCCTCCAAGTTCGTCGCCACCGACAGCAACAGCAACTACTGCACCCTCTCGTCGCCCGCGACCTCCTCCTCCTGGCTCTGCTCGGGTCTGCCGAGGCCCATCGCCTCCCAATCCGGCGACCTGCGCCCAGGTCGGCCCTCCTTCGCCCGGATCCCGCCGGACCAGCTTCCCGTGACCTCCTCTGCCTCCGATCCGGTCGCTCACCACCGCCTTTCCACGCTGCTCTAAGACACCAGGTCGGCCGCCCGCTCGCCCGTCGTTCTGCTTCGTTGGAGCAGAGAACCAGCGCCGCCCTTCATGCCCATCGCGCCGTGCTCATTGCATGCCAAGTCAGTCCCGTGGATTTTGTCAAGAGTTCCACTTCGACCCGTGCACGCCTTGTGGATTCGCCGAGTACATCTACCGCCTTCTTCGGAATCACCAAGAACGCCAAGTACCCCTACGAACCGTGTACGACTACCGGCGCCGAAGTCCGCGAGTACCACTACGTTTGCGATGTACATCTACACCAAGACTGGACCGACAAGTACCGCGAGAACATTTGTACCTCTACCGTCGCCGTGGATCCGACAAGTACCCCTACAACAAGTGTACCTCTACCTCGTCTTCGGAATCGCTAAGAACGTCAAGTACCCCTTCGAGATGACGAGATCGGCAAGTTCGAATGACCCCAAGTACCTCTTCGAAACGACCGAGTACAACTACCGTCGCCACGTGAACAACTACTTCCGACGATGTCCCGTGAACGCCTACTTCCTCTACACCGCTCCGAATGCGAACCGTCTCGTTTGAACCCTTCGAAGGTATAACCTGAAACGACCGCCGTGGACCGAATGCATGTTGTCTGAGATGTACCATATGTTTGCATCGTGCTCGTTTGTTTCATGCACGTTCCTCCTCGTTTGCCATGCCGTCGACCTGTGGGACACCCGGAATCCGGGATCACCCCACCATCCATGCACGCATCCGCACGCCTCCTTTTGCACCGGTATCTCTGTGAGCTATCGGAACCGATATGTTGTCGTGGCATCATTTTCGGATATGTTGCCGTGGCACCATTTTTGTTTCACCGTCGTGGCACCTTTTTCCTTCCGCCATGGTGACAAATGCTTCATAACATGCTCATGTCAACATTTTCATAAAATTGCATAAAACTTGCATATGTCATCCGCATCATGATAACAACATTTAAAATGTTTAAACTTGTTGTTGCATTAAATTGCTAAATGTATATGGGGATTTACCGGATTTGTTGTTTTTATATCCGGCCCCATTTAAATTGTTTAGATGGTATAGTTTATATTATGCTTCACCTCTTGCCATGTTGATGTGCTGGTTGTTTACTATGTTGTTTGTTTCTTTCCGGGTTGCTTCTCTCGTTAGCTTCGGTTTCGTTCCGGAGTTGTGAGGATTCGTTCGTCTATGACCGTTTGTCTTCTTCATGGACTCGTTCTTCTTCCTTGCGGGATTTCAGGCAAGATGATCATACCCTCGAAATCACTACTATCTTTGCTATGCTAGTTTGCTCGCTCTTTTGCCATGCCAATGCTACGATGCCTACCATTTGCTTGTCAGCCTCCCAAATTGCCATGTCAAACCTCTAACCCACCATGTCCTAGCAAACCGTTGATTGGCTATGTTACCGCTTTGCTTAGCCCCTCTTATAGTGTTGTTAGTTGCAGGTGAAGATTGAAGTTTGTTCCTTGTTGGAACATGGAGATGTTGTTCCTTGTTGGAACATGTTTACTTGTTGGGATATCACAATATATCTTACTTAATTAATGCATCTATATACTTGGTAAAGGGTGGAAGGCTCGGCCTTATGCCTGGTGTTTTGTTCCACTCTTGCCGCCCTAGTTTCCGTCATATCGGTGTTATGTTCCCGGATTTTGCGTTCCTTACGCGGTTGGGCTATTATGGGAACCCCTTGACAGTTCGCCTTAAGTAAAGCTTCTCCAGCAATGCCCAACATTTGTTTTACCATTTGCCACCTAGCCTTTTCTTTCCCTTGGGTTCTGCAGACTCAAGGGTCATCATTTTTTAACCCCCCCGGGCCAGTGCTCCTCTGAGTGTTGGTCCGAACTAGAGTCCTGTGCAGCGCCCCCTTGGGGAAACTCGAGGTTTGGTTTTAGTTGTATGGAGCGCTCATCTGAGTGTGCCCTGAGAAAGAGATATGTGCAGCTCCTATCGGGATTTGTCGGCACATTCGGGCGGTGTTGCTGGTTTAGTTTTACCCTGTCGAAATGTCTTGTTGTACCGGGATACCGAGTCTGATCGGAATGTCTCGGGTGGAGGTCTATTCCTTCGTTGACCGTGAGAGCTTGTCATGGGCTAAGTTGGGACACCCCTGCAGGGATTTGAACTTTCGAAAGCCGTGCCCGCGGTTATGGGCAGATGGGAATTTGTTAATGTCCGGTTGTAGAAAACCCGAAGTTGACCTTAATTAAAATACATCAACCGTGTGTGTAACCGTGATGGTCTCTTTCCGGCGGAGTCCGGGAAGTGAACACGGTGTTGGAGTTATGCTTGACGTAGGTTGCTATAGGATCACTTCTTGATCATAGTTTCTCGACCGTGCTTTGCCTTCTCTTCTCGCTCTCATTTGCGTATGTTAGCCACCATATATGCTAGTCGCTTGCTGCAGCTCCACCTCATTACTCCATCCTTCCTATAAGCTTAAATAGTCTTGATCTCGCGGGTGCGAGATTGCTGAGTCCCCATGGCTCACAGATACTTCCAAAACCAGTTTGCAGGTGCCTATGTTACCGAACAGGTGACGCAACCAAGCTCAAGGAGGAGCTCGATGAAGATCTTGCCCTTTGTGTTGTTTCGTTCTAGTTGATCAGTAGTGGAGCCCAGTTGGGGTCGATCGGGGACCTTTGTCGCATTTGGGGTTCTTCTTTTATTTTGGTTCCGTAGTCGGACCTTGATTGTATCTGGATGATGTAATGCTTTATTCATGTAATTGTGTGAAGTGGCGATTGTAAGCCAACTATGTATCTCTTTCCCTTATGTATTACATGGGTTGTGTGAAGATTACCTCACTTGCGACATTGCTTTCAATGCGGTTATGCCTCTAAGTCGTGCTTTGACACGTGGGAGATATAGCCGCATCGAGGGCGTTATATTCATGATGAACTATAATATGTTAGGGATGACAAAAACGATTCCTTGAGCTCTTAGCGATGTTGAAATCGGCGAAGGTAGAAATCAAGAAAATCATCAAGTGTTTATGGTTAACAAGACCTCTAGTTTCAAGAAAAGGGGCAAGGGAAAGAAAGGGAACTTCAAGAAGAATAGCAAGCAAGTTGCTGCTCCTGTGAAGAAGCCCAAAGCTGGACCCAAGCCTGGAACTGAGTGCTTCTACTTCAAAGGAAATGATCACTGAAAGTGGAACTACCCTACTTGGCGGATAATGAGGATGGAAAAATTGAACAAAGGTATATTTGATATACATGTTATTGATGTGTACTTTACTAGTGTTTATAGCAACCCCTCGGTATCTGATACTGGTTCAGTTGCTAAGAGTAGTAACTCAAAAACAGGAGTTGCAAGATAAACAAAGACTAGTTAAGGAGGAGGTGACGATGTGTATTGGAAATGATTCCAAGGTTGATAATATCACCATCGCACATTCCTTTTACCTTCCGGATTAGTGTTGAACCTAAAATAAATGTTATTTGGTGTTTGCGTTGAGCATGAATATAATTGGATCATGTTTATTACAATACGGTTATTCATTTAAGTCAAAGAATAATTGTTGTTCTGTTTACATGAATAAAACCTTCTACGGTCATACACTTAATATAAATGGTTTATTGAATCTCCATTGTAGTGATACACATATTCATAATATTGATGCCAAAAGATGCAAAGTTGATAATGATAGTGCAACATACTTGTGGCACTGCCATTTAGGTCATGTTGGTGTAAAGAGCATGAAGAAACTCCATGCAGATGGACTTTTGGAATCACTTGATTATGAATCATTTGATGCTTGTGAACCATGCCTCATTGGCAAGATGACTAAGACTCCATTCTCCGGAACAATGGAGCGAGCCACTGATATTGGAAATAATACATATCGATGTATGCAGTCCGATGAGTGTTGAGGCTCGCGGCGGGTATCATTATTTTCTAAACCTTCATAGATGATTTGAGCAGATACAGGTATATCTACTTAATGAAACACAAGTATGAAACATTTCAAAAGGTTCAAAGAATTTCGGAATGAAGTGGAGAATCATCATAACAAGAAAATAAAGTTTCTACGATCTGATCGGGGAGGCGAATATTTGAGTTACGAGTTTGTCCTTCATATAAAACAATGTGAAATAGTTTCACAACTCACGCCACCTGGAACACCACAGCATAATGGTGTGTATGAACGTCGTAACCGTACTTTATTGGATATGGTGCGATCTATGATGTCTCTTACCAATTTACCACTATCATTTTGGGGTTATGCATTAGAGACAGCTACATTCATGTTAAATAGGGCACCATCTAAATCCGTTGAGACGACACCATATGAACTGTCATTTAGCAATAAACCTAAGCTATCGTTTCTTAAAGTTTGGGGCTGCGATGCTTATGTGAAAAAGCTTCAACCTAATAAGCTCGAACCCAAATCGAAGAAATGTGTCTTCATAGGATACCCAAAAGAGACTCTTGGGTACACCTTCTATCACATATCCAAAGGCAAGATATTCGTTGCTAAGAATGGATCCTTTCTAGAGAAGCAGTTTCATTCGAAAGAAGTGAGTGGGAGGAAAGTAGAACTTGATGAGGTAATTGTACCTTCTCCCGAATTGGAAAGTAGTTCATCACAGAAATCAGTTCCAGTGATTCCTACACCAAACAGCGAGGAAGCTAATGCTGATGATCATGAAACTTCAGATCAAGTTACTACCGAACCTCGTAGGCCAACCAGAGTACGGTCCGCACCATAGTGGTACGGTAGTGCTATTCTGGAAGTCATGTTACTAGACCATGACGAACGTACGAACTATGAGGAAGCGATGATGAGCCCAGATTCCGTGAAATGGTTTGAGGCCATGAAATCTGAGATGGGATCCATGTATGAGAGCAAAGTATGGATTTTGATTGACTTGACCAATGATCAGCGAGCCATTGAGAATAAATGGATCTTCAAGAGGAAGACGGACGCTGGTAGTAGTGTTACTATCTACAAAGCTTGACTTGTTGCAAAAGGTTTTTGACAAGTTCAAGGAGTTGACTATGATGATACTTTCTCACTCGTAGCGATGATTAAGTCTATCCGAATCATGTTAGCAATTGCCACATTTTATGATTATGAAGTTTGGCAAATGGATGTCAAAACTGCATTCCTTAATGGATTTCTTAAAGAAGAGTTGTATATGATGCAACCATAAAGTTTTGTCGATCCTAGAGGTGCTAAAAAAGTGTGCAAGATCCAGCGATCCATTTATGGGCTGGTGCAAGCCTCTCGGAGTTGGAATATACGCTTTGATAGTGTGATCAAAGCATATGGTTTTATACAGACTTTTGGAGAAGCCTGTATTTACAAGGAAGTGAGTGGGAGCACTACAGCCTTTTTGATAAGTATATGTGAATGACATATTGTTGATCGTAAATGATGTAGAATTTTTCTGGTAAGCATAAAGGAGTATTTGAAGGGAGTTTTTCAAAAGGAAGACCTCGGTGAAGCTGCTTACATATTGAGTATCAAGATCTATAGATATAGATCAAGACGCATGATAAGTTTTTTCAATGAGTACATACCATGACAAGTTTTTGAAGTAGTTCAAAATGGAACACTCAAAGAAGGAGTTCTTGCCTGTGTTGCAAGGTGTGAAGTTGAGTAAAGACTCAAAAACCAACCACAACGGAAAATAGAAAGAGAATGAAAAGTTGCTACCTCTTGAGCACTTGCGTTGGTTTTCCCTTGAAGAGGAAAGGGTGGTGCAGCAAAGTAGCGTAAGTATTTCCCTCAGTTTTTGGGAACCAAGGTATCAATCCAGTAGGAGGCCACGCACGAGTCCCTCGCACCTACGCAAACAAATAAATCCTCGCAACCAATGCGATAAGGGGTTGTCAATCCCTACACGGTCACTTACGAGAGTGAGATCTGATAGATATGATAAGATAATATTTTTGGTATTTTTATGATAAAGATGCAAAGTAAAATAAAAAGCAATAAAAATAACTAAGTATTGGAAGATTAATATGATAGAAGATAGACCCGGGGGCCATAGGTTTCACTAGTGGCTTCTCTCGAGAGCATAAGTATTCACGGTGGGTAAACAAATTACTGTTGAGCAATTGACAGAATTGAGCATAGTTATAAGAATATCTAGGTATGATCATGTATATAGGCATCACGTCTGAGACAAGTAGACCGACTCCTGCCTGCATCTACTACTATTACTCCACACATCGACCGCTATCCAGCATGCATCTAGAGTATTAAGTTCAAGAGAACAGAGTAACGCTTTAAGCAAGATGACATGATGTAGAGGGATAAACTCATGCAATATGAAATAAACCCCATCTTGTTATCCTCGATGGCAACAGTACAATACGTTCCTTGTTGCCCCTATTGTCACTGGGAAAGGACACCGCAAGATTGAACCCAAAGCTAAGCACTTCTCCTATTGCAAGAAAGATCAATCTAGTAGGCCAAACCAAACTGATAGTTCGAAGAGACTTGCAAAGATAACCAATCATACATAAAAGAATTCAGAGAAGATTCAAATATTGGTCATAGATAAACTTGATCATAAACCCACAATTCATCGGTCTCAACAAACTCACCGCAAAAGAAGATTACATCGAATAGATCTCCACAAGAGACTGGGAGAACTTTGTATTGAGATCCAACAAGAGAGAAGAAGCCATCTAGCTAAAAACTATGGACCCGTAGGTCTAAGGTAAACTACTCACACTTCATCGAAAGGGATATGGTGTTGATGTAGGAGCCCTCCGTGATCGATGCCCCCTCTGGCGGATCTCCGGAACAGGCCCCAAGATGGGATCTCGGGGATACATAAAGTTACGGCGGTGGAATTAGGGTTTTGGCTCCGTATCTGGTAGTTTGGGGGTACGTAGGTATATATAGGAGGAAGGAGTACGTCGGTGGAGCAACAAGGGGCCCATGAGGGTGGAGGGCGCACCCAGGGGGTAGGCACGCCCCCCTACCTCGTGGCCTCCTGGTTCATGTCTTGACGTGGGGTCCAAGTCCTCTGGATCATGTTCGTTCTGAAAATCACGTTCCTGAAGGTTTCATTCTGTTTGGACTCAGTTTGATATTTTTTTTCTGCGAAACCCTAAAATAGGCAAAAAAACAGCAATTCTGGGCTGGGCCTCCGGTTAATAGGTTAGTCCCAAAAATAATATAAAAGTGTATAATAAAGCCCAATAATGTCCAAAACAAAATATAATATAGCATGGAACAATAAAAAATTATAGATACATTGGAGATGTATCAAGCATCCCCAAGCTTAATTCCTGCTCGTCCTCGAGTAGGTAAATGATAAAAACATAATTTTTGATGTGGAATGCTACTTGGCATAATTTCAATGTAATTCTCTTAATTGTGGTATGAATGTTCAGATCCGAAAGATTCAAGACAAAAGTTTAATATTGACATAGAAATAATAATACTTCAAGCATACTAACTAAGCAATTATGTCTCTTCAAAATAACATGGCCAAAGAAAGTTATACCTACAAAATCATATAGCCTGGCTATGTGATACGTCTCCAACGTATCTATAATTTTTTATTGCTCCATGCTACTTTATCTACTATTTTGGACTATATTGGGCTTTATTTTCCACTTTTATATTATTTTTGGGACTAACCTATTAACCGGAGGCCCAGCCCAGAATTGTTGTTTTTTTTGCCTATTTCAGTATTTCGACCGAACGTGATCCAGGAGACTTGGACCCTACTCCAAGAAGTTTCCGAGGAGGTCACGAGGGTGGAGGGCGCCCCCCTGGGCGCGCCCCCTGCCTCGTGGGCCCCTCGGAGCTCCACCGATGTGCTCCTTCCTCCTATATATACCTACGTACCCCCATTAGACCAGAGGGAGCCAAAAACCTAATTCCACCGCCGCAACTTCCTGTATCCACGAGATCCCATCTTGGGGCCTGTTCCGGAGCTCCGCCGGAGAGGGCATCCATCATGGAGGGCTTCTACATCAACACCATAGCCCTTCCGATGAAGTGTGAGTAGTTTACTTCAGACCTTCGGGTCCATAGCTAGTAGCTAGATGGCTTCTTCTCTCTTTTTGGATCTCAATACAATGTTCTCCCCCTCTCTCGTGGAGATCTATTCGATGTAATCTTCTTTTTGCAGTGTGTTTGTTGAGACCGATGAATTGTGGGTTTATGATCCAACTTATCTATGAATAATATTTGAATCTTCTCTGAATTCTTTTATGTATGATTGAGTTATCTTTGCAAGTCTCTTCGAATTATCCGTTTGGTTTGGCCAACTAGATTGGTAGTTCTTGCAATGGGAGAAGTGCTTAGCTTTGGGTTCAATCTTGCGGTGTCCTTACTCAATGACAGAAAGAGTTGCAAGGCACGTATTGTATTGTTGCCATCGAGGATAACAAGATGGGGTATTTATCATATTACATGAATTTATTCCTCTACATCATGTCATCTTGCTTAAGGCGTTACTCTATTTTTAACTTAATACTCTAGATGCATGCTGGATAGCGGTCGATGAGTGGAGTAATAGTAGTAGATGCAGGCAGGAGTCGGTCTACTTGTCACAGACGTGATGCCTATATACATGATCATACCTAGATAACCTCATAATTATGCTCAATTCTATCAATTGTTCAACACTAATTTGTTCACCCACCATAGAATATCTATGCTCTTGAGAGAAGCCACTAGTGAAACCTATGGCCCTCGGGTCTATTCTCATCATATCAATCTCCATTACTTTATTTTACTTGTTTTGCTTTTACTTTTTACTTTGCATCTTTATACCAAAAATACAAAAACATTATCTCTATCAGATCTCACTCTCGTAAGTGACCGTGAAGGGATTGGCAACCCCTAAGCGTTGGTTGCGAGTTGCTACCGTTTTGTGCAGGTTCGAGGGACTTGCGCATGACCTCCTACTGGATTGATACCTTGGTTCTCAAAAACTGAGGGAAATACTTATGCTACTATGCTGCATCACCCCCTCCTCTTCAGGGAAAACCAACGCTAGCTCAAGACGTAGCAAGAAGGATTTCTGGCGCCATTGCCGGGGAGGCCTACGCCAAGTCAATTCAAGATTTACTCTCCCGTCAACGAGCCATTTCTGGCGCTGTTGCCGGGGAAGCCTACGCAAAAGTCAACATACCAAGTACCCATCACAATCTCTATCTCTTGCATTACATTATTTGCCATTTGCCTCTCGTTTTCCTCTCCCCCACTTCACCCTTGCCATTTTATTCGCCCTCTCTTTCCCTTTGCCTTTTGTTTGCTCGTGTGTTAGTTTGCTTGCTTGTTCGTCATGATGGCCTTACCTAATTTTGGTGATCTTCACCTTAAAAGGCTAGAAGATATCGAAAACAATGTCAGGAAGTTTATGGTCTTGCAATTTGAGCATAATAATTTCTTTAGAAATGAGCTTAAGGAACAAAAGAGTTTTATGAGTTATATGAATAAAGAGCTCGATGATATGTCCAAAGAATTTGATGGTGTAAGAGCCCAAATTGCTCATCTTGAAAAAATGACCGCTGAAATTTCGGATATGCAAGCCACCTTAGTCAATAAGATGGCCGCTAAACCGAATAACTATGAAAATCAAGATGAAGATCTAAAAGTTATTGATGTGTCCCCTATTAAATCTTTGTTTTGCAATATGAATCTTGATGAATCTGATTATGATCTTCCCTTACCTAGAAGGCGTTCTAAGAATTCTGAGTTTTTAGATCCTGATGATGAAATTGATAAAAAAGGGATTGAAAGAAATAAAAATCTAGATATTGCTAAACCCACTATTTTGGATCTCTAGGAATTTAACTATGAAAATTGCTCTTTAATGATTGTATTTCCTTGTTGCAATTCGTGTTAAATTCTCCTCATGCTTATAGTCGAATTAAGGCCTTTACCGAACACATTGTTGACGCCTTAATGCAATCTTATGAAGAAAAGCTTGAGTTGAAAATTTCTATCCCTAGAAAACTCCATGATGAGTGGGAACCTACAATTAAGATTAAAATTAAAAATTACGAGTTTTATGCTTTGTGTGATTTGGGTGCTAGTGTCTCTACTATCCCCCAAAGCTTTGTGTGATTTGCTAGATTTCCGTGACTTTGATGATTGCTCTCTAAACTTGCATCTTGCGGATTCCACTATTAAAAAGCCTATGGGAAGAATTAATGATTTTCTTATTGTTGCAAATAGGAATTATGTGCCCATAGATTTTATCGTTCTTGATATAGATTGCAATCCTTCATGTCCTATTATTCTTGGTAGACCTTTCCTTAGAACGACTGGTGCAATTATTGATATGAAGGAAGGGAATATTAAATTCCAGTTTCCCTTAAAGAAGGGCATGGAACACTTTCCTAGAAAGAAAATTACCATATGAATCTATCATGAGAGCCACTTATGGATTGCCTACTAAAGATGGCAATACCTAGATCTATCCTTGCTTTTATGCCTAGCTAGGGGCGTTAAACGATAGCGCTTGTTGGGAGGCAACCCAATTTTATTTTGTGTTTTTTTGTTTTTGGTTCTGTTTAGGAATAAATAATCCATCTAGATTCTGTTTAGATGTGGTTTTATCTTTTAATTAGTGTTTGTGCCAAGTTAAACCTATTAGATCTTCTTGGAAGATAGTTATTTGATCTTGCTGTAATTTCCAGAATCTTTGTGCTCAGTTCCTGAATTTTCAAAAATCACCAGAACGTGATAAAATAGTGATTCCAATTGCTGATGATCAATAAACAAATTTCCCAGGTCGTCTAATTTTGTTAGAATTGTTTGGGTTCCAGAAGTTTGCGTTAGTAACAGATTACTACAGACTGTTCTGTTTTTGACAGATTCTGTTTTGCATGTGTTGTTTGCTTATTTTGATGAATCTATGGCCAGTAAAATAGTTTATAAACCATAGAGAAGTTGGAATACAGTAGGTTTAACACCAATACAAATAAAGAACAAGTTCACTACACTACCTTAAAGTAGTCTTTTGTTTTCTTTCTCTAACGGAGCTCACGAGATTTCTATTGAGTTTTGTGTTGTGAAGTTTTCAAGTTTTGGGTGAATTCTTTTGATGGATTATGGAACAAGGAGTGGCAAGAGCCTAAGCTTGGGGATGCCCATGGCACCCCCAAGATAATCCAAGGACACCAAAAAGTAAAAGCTTGGGGATGCCCCGGAAGGCATCCCCTCTTTCGTCCACTTCCATCGGTAATTTACTTGGAGCTATATTTTTATTCACCACATGATATGTGTTTTGCTTGGAGCGTCTCGTATTATTTGTGTTTTTGCTTGTTAGTCTACCACAATCATCCTTGCTGTACACACATTTTGAGAGAGCCATGCATGAATTGAAATTTGTTAGAATACTCTATGTGCTTCACTTATATCTTTTGAGCTTGATAGTTTACTCTATGTGCTTCACTTATATCTTTTTGAGCGTGATAATTTTTGCTCTAGTGCTTCACTTAGATATTTTAGAGCACGATGGTGGATTGTTTTAAAGAAACTTGATCTCTCATGCTTCACTTAGATTATTTTGAGAGTCGTTAATAGCATGGTAATTTGCTTAATGTCAATATACTTGGTATTCAAGATATGTGAAACTTTCTTTTTATTGGGTTGAATACTAAGATAAGTTTGATGCTTGATAATTGTTTTGAGATATGGAGGTGATAATATCATAGTCGTGCTAGTTGAGTAGTTGTGAATTTGAGAAATACTTGTGTTGAAGTTAGCAAGTCCCGTAGCATGCACGTATGGTTAAAGTTGGGTAACAAATTTGAAACATGAAGTGTACCTGGCTTGTGCATCCTTATGAGTGGCGGTCGGGGACGAGCGATGGTCTTTTCCTACCAATCTATCCCCCTAGGAGCATGTGCGTAGTACTTGATTTTTGATGACTTCTAAATTTTTGCAATAAGTATATGAGTTACTTTGACTAATATTGAGTCCATGGATTATACGCACTTTTACCTTTCCGCCATTTGCTAGCCTCTTCGGTACCATGCATTGCCCTTTCTCACATTGAGAGTTGGTGCAAACTTCGCCGGTGCATCCAAACCCCGTGATATGATACGCTCTTTCACACATAAACCTCCCTATATCTTCCTCAAAACAGCCACCATACCTACCTATCATGGCATTTCCATAGCCATTCCGAGATATATTGCCATGCAACTTCCACCACCATCATCATCATCATCATCATCATCATCATGACATGCTTTACTTTTGTCATATTGCCATTGCATGATCTTGTAGTTGACATCGTATTTGTGGCAAAGCCACCATGCATTATTTTTCATACATGTCACTCTTGATTCATTGCACCGTCCCGGTACACCGCCGGAGGCATTCATATAGAGTCATATCTTGTTCTAGTATCGAGTTGTAATCATTATGTTGTAATCAATAGAAGTGTGATGATCATCATTATTAGAGCCTTGCCCAATCAAAAAAAGAGAAAGGCCAAAAAGAAAAAAAAAGAGGCCCAAAAAAAGAGAAAATAAAAAGGGCAATGCTACTATCTCTTTTTCCACACTTGTGCTTCAAAGTAGCACCTTGTTCTTCATGTAGTGAGTCTCATATATTGTGCTTCAAAGTAGCACCATGATTTTCATATAGTGAGTCTCATAAGTTGTCTTGTTCATACTAGTGGGAATTTTTCATTATAGAACTTGCCTTGTATATTCCAACAATGGGCTTCCTCAAAATGCCCTAGGTCTTCATGAGCAAGCAAGTTGGATGCACACCCACTAGTTTTCTTTTGTTGACCATTCTTAGCTCTAGTGCATCCGTTGCATGGCAATCCCTACTCCTTGCATTAACATCAATTGATGGGCATCTCGATAGCTCATTGATTAGCCTCGTTGATGTGAGACTTTCTCCTTTTTTGTCTTCTCCACACAATCCCCATCATCATATTCTATACCACCCATAGTGCTATGTCCATGGCTCGCGCTCATGTATTGCATGAAGGTTGAAAAAGTTTGAGATTATTTGAGTATGAAACAATTGCTTGGCTTATCATCGGGGGTATAGAAGTTGGGAACATCTTTGTGTGATGAAAATGAAGCATAGCCTAACTATATGATTTTGTAGGGATGAACTTCCTTTGGCCTTGTTATTTTGAGATGACATAATTGTTTAGTTAGTATGCTTGAAGTATTATCATTTTTATGTCAATATGAACTTTTGTCTTGAACCTTTCGGATCTGAATATTCATACCATGATTAAGAAGATTTACATTGAAATTATGCCAAAGTATCACTCCGCATCAAAAATTCTCTTTTATCATTTACCTACTTGAGGACGAGCAGGAATTAAGCTTGGGGATGCCTGATACGTCTCCAACGTATCTATAATTTTTGATTGCTCCATGCTACTTTATCTACTGTTTTGGACTATATTGGGCTTTATTTTCCACTTTTATATTATTTTTGGGACTAACCTATTAACCGGAGGCCCAACCCAAAATTGCTGTTTTTTGCCTATTTCAGTATTTCGAGGAAACAGAATATCAAAGGAGTCCAAACGGAATGAAACCTTCGGGAACGTGATCTTCTCACCGAACGTGATCTAGGAGACTTGGACCCTACTCCAAGAAGTTTCCGGGGAGGTCACGAGGGTGGAGGCCCCCCCTGGGCGCGCCCCCCTACCTCGTGGGCCCCTCGGACCTCCACCGACGTGCTCCTTCCTCCTATATATACCTACATACCCCCATTAGACCAGAGGGAGCCAAAAACCTAATTCCACCGCCGTAACTTCCTGTATCCACGAGATCCCATCTTGGGGCCTGTTTCGGAGCTCCGCCGGAGAGGGCATCCATCACGGAGGGCTTCTACATCAACACCATAGCCCTTCCGATGAAGTGTGAGTAGTTTACTTCAGACCTTCGGGTCCATAGCTAGTAGCTAGATGGCTTCTTCTCTCTTTTTGGATCTCAATACAATGTTCTCCCCCTCTCTCGTGGAGATCTATTCGATGTAATCTTCTTTTTGCGGTGTGTTTGTTGAGACCGATGAATTGTGGGTTTATGATCCAACTTATCTATGAATAATATTTGAATCTTCTCTGAATTCTTTTATGTATGATTGAGTTATCTTTGCAAGTCTCTTCGAATTATCCGTTTGGTTTGGCCAACTAGATTGGTAGTTCTTGCAATGGGAGAAGTGCTTAGCTTTGGGTTCAATCTTGCGGTGTACTTACTCAGTGACACAAAGAGTTGCAAGGCACGTATTGTATTGTTGCCATCGAGGATAACAAGATGGGGTATTTATCATATTGCATGAATTTATTCCTCTACATCATGTCATCTTGCTTAAGGCGTTACTCTGTTTTTAACTTAATACTCTAGATGCATGCTGGATAGCGGTCGATGAGTGGAGTAATAGTAGTAGATGCAGGCAGGAGTCGGTCTACTTGTCACGGACGTGATGCCTATATACATGATCATACCTAGATAACCTCATAACTATGCTCAATTCTATCAATTGCTCAACAGTAATTTGTTCACCCACCGTAGAATATCTATGCTCTTGAGAGAAGCCACTAGTGAAACCTATGGCCCCCGGGTCTATTCTCATCATATCAATCTCCATTACTTTATTTTACTTGTTTTGCTCTTACTTTTTACTTTGCATCTTTATACCAAAAATACCAAAAATATTATCTCTATCAGATCTCACTCTCGTAAGTGACCGTGAAGGGATTGACAACCCCTAAGCGTTGGTTGCGAGTTGCTACCGTTTTGTGCAGGTACGAGGGACTTGCGCGTGACCTCCTACTGGATTGATACCTTGGTTCTCAAAAACTGAGGGAAATACTTACGCTACTGTGCTGCATCACCCCCTCCTCTTCGGGGAAAACCAACGCTAGCTCGAGATGTAGCACTATGCTCCATCTTCACCACACAAAGTATTCAAATCATGCACAACCCCGATGACAAGCCAAGCAATTGTTTCATACTTTTAATGTTCTCAAACATTTTCAATCTTCATGCAATACATGAGCGTGAGCCATGGACATAGCACTATAGGTGGAATAGAATGGTGGTTGTGGAGAAGACAAAAAAGGGGGAAGATAGTTTCACATCAACTAGGCGTATCAACGGACTATGGAGATCCACATCAATAGATATTAATGTGAGTGAGTAGGGATTGCCATGCAACGGATGCACTAGAGCTATAAGTATATGAATGCGCAACAAAAAGAAACTAAGTGGGTGTGCATCCAACTTGCTTGCTCACGAAGACCTAGGGCATTTTTAGGAAGCCCATCGTTGGAATATACAAGCCAAGTTCTATAATGAAAAATTCCCACTAGTATATGAAAGTGATAACATAGGAGACTCTCTATCATGAAGATCATGGTGCTACTTTGAAGCACAAGTGTGGAAAAAGGATAGTAGTATTTCCCCTTTTTATATTTGTTTTTCCTTTTTGGGCCTTTTTTCTTTAGCCTTCCTTTTTTGGGGACAATAATCTATGAATGATGATCATCACACTTCTATTTATTTACAACTCAATGATTACAACTCGATACTGGAACAAAGTATGACTCTATATGAATGCCTTCGGCGGTGTACCGGGATAGCAAAGATGCATGAGTGACTTATATGAAAGAATTATGAGTGGTGGCTGTCGTGGTTCTAAGTCTGACAGTGGTGTAGGGGGGTAAGTATGGAGAGGCAAGATCTTAACTATAGAGGAGTTGTAGGAACGCAAGATTTACGAGTTCAGGCCCTTCTCGGAGGAAGTAATAGCCCTACGTCTCGGAGCCCGGAGGCGGTCGACTGGATTATGCGTGTGTGAATTACAGGCGTGCGAACCCTTGTTTCGGAGGAGGGGGTGGCTTATATAGAGTGCGCCAAGGTCCCAGCCAGCCCACGATACAAAGGGTTCAATGTACATTAAGGCAGGGCATTACTGGTAACTCTAGTAATAAAGTGCTATGATGACCATAAAAGCTACTTAATAACCGACCGTTAGCATGCGGAGCGCCTTTAGGTCACCTGACCGTCGAGTGGCTTGGTCTTGGTCGAGTGATTGCTTCTTGGTCGAGTATCTTCAAGTCTGTCGAGTGAGACACCTTCAAGTCAATTGAAAGATGATTTCTTCTGGAGATGTCCTTGGGTAGGTCAGTTTGGACAGGTCCATGACCCTACCCTAGGTACATAGCTTCATCATTAGCCCCCGAATGGATCGAGGTTTGAGTGGGACAGGGTTTGAGCATTTTTCTGACTCGTTTTTCATGCCGCGAGCATACCTTGTTTCGGATCAATGAACCTGAGTGTTGACAGCAACTTCCTTTCTAGTCGCCTTGATCCATTCTTAATTCTTCGTCGAGTGAGTTTCTTTACTTGAAAGGCTCAGAGAGACGGTGCGGAGGAGATCTTTGGTTTGACAAGTTGTTCTGCTGTCCGCGGATTTCGCGGGATCCGAATTTTGGGAAGCGCGCGGGATGGGGGAGGCCGCAGTAATCGGATGGGATAGAGCGGAGCCGCCTCAATCCCCGCGCCACCTTTTTCGCCATGTATCGCGCGCGCGATTGTTACGTGATTTGACAGAGCCGCCTGGGCCTACCCGTCAGCCACTCGGAAGCGGCCTCATATAAGGCGTTGGACCGGAGTCTCCTGAAAAGTGCGTTCCCATTACCTCTTCTCCTCTTCACGCCCCTCCGCTGCGCTCGCTCTCGCCCCAGCGCCACCGCTCTGTACGCGTCTCGCCGGCGACAATGGGGAAGGAGAAGACGGCGGCTCTGGAGCAGGCAAAGAAGGCGACGGCGAGGTCAAAGGGGAAGGCGATCAGCCGGGGCAGATCTTCCTCGCGAACCGGCCTGCCGAAGGGCTGGATCCAGGGCGACTGGATCCACTCGAGGATCACCCAAGAAGACCTCGACGACCTGGCCGAAGGGGGGCTGATCCCCTATGACTCGGCGCGGCTTCTGGGGAAGGAATCTGAGCCGCAACCTCGGGAGGGTGAGCGTGTTCTTCTTGCCACCCACGTCGACCATGGATTTTCCTTACCTCCTCACGCTTTGTTTCGAGGGTTTCTGAACTTCTTTGGGGCACAACTTCACCAGTTTACTCCCAACACAATCGTTTATCTCGCCGCTTTCATTTCTTTGTGTGAGAACTTCCTGGGTTGCCGGCCTCACTGGGGTCTTTTCAAGCACATTTTCACTTGTCACTCCCAGACGGTGAAAAAGGCTAATCCGAGTGACAAGAGGACGCAAGTGATTCAGATGTGTGGGGGTCTTGGATTCCAGATGAGAGGAAAAAGTTCTTTTCCGGCCATGATTCTTCCCGACTCAGTCCGCGGATGGCAGTCGACCTGGTTTTACTGTAAGGACCAGTCGACGCCTGGGCAGTCGACTGGCCTCCCTCCCTTTACCATGGACCGAGTGAGGAAACCCTCCCCTTTGAAGGTGCTCCCGAAGGAGAAGGCGTAGGTGAGGGTGCTGGTCGATCGAGTGGTCCAGCTTATCCATGACAAGGTCACTGGTATGGATCTCTTGGAGGTCTTCCTTCAGCGGCGCATCCAGCCTCTTTAAGCCCAAGACCATCCGATGTGGATGTATTCGGGTCTTGAAGACTCCACTCGGATCCACCCGGAGGAGGTCGACGACGACACACTGGAGAAGTGGCTGTCGGGCATTACCGAGAACAAGGACAACCCCAGGGGAGCCAGGAGAGTCCCTCCATTCGACCAGTCTCATGCACCAGAGAAGGTCTGATTCTGAGTTTTTGCTTTATAATTTGAATTCGCTCCTGCATACACTGCGTCGACTGACTTTGTTCTCTCTGCTTTCTTTCAGGCCATTATTGAAATGTATTCAATGCCCAACGGAGAGCAAGAGAAAGCTCTGGAAGGCGAGGCGAGCGGCGGCGGTAGTGGCGAGTGGACTTCCGATGGTGAAGGGGGTGGAGGAAGCGACGACTCAAGTGATTTAGAAGAAGTCGAGTCACCTCCTCGCCGGGAGAGGCGATCCAAGCTCGACCAAGAACGACCGAGTGCCCGTGAAAAGGTAACTGCTCAGGTTGGTCAGTCTTCGAAGCATCCTCGGGTCTCTTCACCAACCCCGACTGAGAAAGCGCCAAAGCACCCCAAAGTTGCAGAGCTGAAGACTCAGAAGGCGTTGCCTAAGATTAAGATTGACATCCCTATTGCTTCCGCGTGAGTGTATCCTTTCGTATTCACTCGACGCTTCATGCTATTTGTTTTTCTTGTTTTAACTGGTCGGATTTTGGAATTGTCAGTACTACCACTTCCGGGACCTCAGCTTACAGGGACGAGGACGAGGTGATGGAAGATGCGGTCACTTCTAATCTGGGTATGATTTCTGCCGTACTGTCTTTGTTTTGTCGATCCAATTGCAATGTGCATCATTGGGTGATGTGACTTTGGCAATTGCACCCTACACAGCTCCCAACGTTATTGATCTCCCTGACGATGATGAGGAGCCCGAGAGGCCTTTGACGAGGAAGAGTAGGCAAGCTCCTACAAGCGAGGCGCTACAGTCGACACCGAGGGCGGAACCAGTCATTCAGGACGCTGGCGACGCCAATCGAGGTTCTATTACCTTCGTCGTGCCACTATCGAGTGCCTTGCCTTCTTCATCGACTGCTCAGGCCCCTGTCGACCCACCTTCGGTTTTTGCAACCCATCATGTCCCAGAAGACGAAGTGAATGCTGCCAGGGAAGCTATATGCCAGGCGGGTGTCATGATGGAGAAGATGAAGATGGTGCGAGACGCCAGTCAGGCTGCCTACGACGCCAGCTCGGCTCTCCAAAGCAACGTTCAGGTTAGTTGGTCGCCGCTTGTTCTGTTAGGATATGATATCTGAAGACTCCTTTATGAAAATCTTTGCGTTAGTACACCCACTGGGTGCGTTGCTTGAACTTTGAATTAGTGGGGGCATGCTGAGTGCACCCACTGGGTGTAGTCCCCGAGACTGCGATGGACTGCGGGAAGTCGACTGTAGTCTTTGTATCTTGTCGAGTGTAAATCGAATTGATAGTTTGTCTCTTCCACTCGGTCTAGTCGAGTGGGGTCAAAACCGGTGGGAGCACGCCAAGTGCACCCACTGGGTGTAGTCCCCAAGACCACGGTCGACTGCTGGTAGTCGACTGTGGTCTGAGCTTTTTTTTTACTCCCTATACTCGACTCTGGCGGGCCGGTCGAGTGGGCTCAGAACCGGTGGGGGCACGCAAAGTGCACCCGCTGGGTGTTGTCCCCGAGGCTATGGTGGACTGCGGGTAGTCGACCATAGCCTTAGTAACTTTTTTTTGCTGTAAAAATAACTTCTCCCCTTTGATTTCAGAAATCTTGTGATCTTGGGGCTCGCTTTGCTGACTTAGAGAAACAGCAGATCCAACTGAACCTTGACTTGGAGCTGGCCAAGACAAAGCTGCAAAGGGTCAAGGACGATGCCACTAGTAAGACGAATTTGTCGCCTGGTATATCTTAAGCTTGAGTTCCCTTCTGCTCTTTCTGAATCAGGCATCATTTCTTTGTAGAAAAACTGAGAGAAGCTCTGGTGAAGAAGGACCAGGATTTGGATGCTGCTGGAAAGGAGGCTGACGACAAAACCTCTCTAGCTGCACAGAAACTGGTTTCGGTCGGCCAGTTGGAAGAAGAGAATACTAGGCTGAAGTCTACTCTGAATGACGCCAACAAGGAGTGCTCGCGCTGGAAGAAGGAGAATCTCATCCTGGGCGAGAAGATGGAAAGCATTGCTCGCAGGAGGGACGATCTGGAGAGCTACTTAAGGAGTCTTGCCAAGAAGTTGTTCATCAAGCTTGAAGGTGCACATTTTGTTCCGACTGATTTTTTTTGTGTCGACTCGGCGTATGTAAATTGACTTATCCTTGGATCGTGATGCAGAGTTTTGCCAGAACTTCGAGGAGGAGACTGGGCAGATCGAACCTGGTTTGGATCCAATCAATTCTTCTGTGAAAGATGAAACTGCCATGAATCTGCTCCGACTGGAATTCTGCATTGACGGTGCCGTGGACTACTTGGCTCGACTGAAGGTCGCCATGTCGCAGATCGACCCGGCACTTTGGCCAGAGGCTGTGCTCCAAAATGATCTTGAGTCCCTGATGACTCGACTAAATGAAATCCCTGACCGAGTGCAGGAGTGGAAGAAATCTGCTGCTCGGTGTGGCGTTGGTGTGGCTCTGTCTTTGGTTCGTGTGCACTGCAAGGAGGTGCGACAAGACAAACTGGCAGCAATCAAGGTCGCCAACACCCAGAAACATGACTTCTGAACTTTTATGGAGAATTTCATCGCTGCAGCCACTTGGATAGCCGACGGCGTCGACCTGGATGAGTTCGTCGAGCCTGCCAGCCCTCCTCCTGCGGAGTGAACAAACTTTTATGCCTCACCTTAAATTTGCCTTGGAATGCCGAGGGGTATTTGTAACCGTTAAACTCTTTCGGCCTGAATGCCCGAGTACTTTGATCTGTGGTCCGGAAACCTTTAGGATTTATCCGAACTTGGTTTATCGTTGAATATCTTTATGCATTCCCCGTCGAGTGGAAATCGTTCTTTATTCGAGACAACCTTTGTATTTGCGGCGCAGCTCCGAAGGAGACGGTAGCAGTCGACCTGCACCTTGTCGTCTTTGCTGGTCAGTGATGGATCGTACGTTGTATTTGTGGCGAAGCTCCCCAAGGAGGAGGCGGCAGTCGACCTGCCCCTTGTTACTGCAGGGCAGGATGAAGTGCGTGTTGTATTTGTGGCGAAGCTCCCCAAGGAGGAGGCGGTAGTCGACCTGCCCATTGTTACTGTAGAGCAGGATGAAGTGCGTGTTGTATTTGTGGCGAAGCTCTCCAAGGAGGAGGCGGTAGTCGACCTGCCCCTTGTTGCTGCAAAGCAGGATGTGTTTCAAACTTAGGCGAGTGCTGGACTGCAGCTAAGTTCCCAAGTGGGAGGGCTACTCTCCACTCGGTAGGATTTTTTCAAACTTAGGCGAGTGCCTGACTGCAGCTAAGTCCTCAAGTGAGAGAACTTAGGCGAGTACTGGACTGCAGCTAAGCCCCCGAGTGGGAGGACTGCTCTCCACTCGGTAGGATTTTTTCAAACTTAGGCGAGTGCCTGACTGCAGCTAAGTCCTCAAGTGAGAGAACTTAGGCGAGTACTGGACT